>NC_040245.1:27764696-28067727 GCF_001444195.1 Xiphophorus couchianus | reverse complement strand
AATCCTATATTTTACAGTCCAGGTCTTAAAATAAGCCAGGTATTAATCTACTTGTACTTTATCAGATATCACATAAATCCCATAAAAGCTCATTGAGGTTTGTAGTTGAAATTTAAAAATATGTGTATATACTATGGATATCTACACTCCCATCACAAAGTATTTGGATACATTTCATTTTAGAATATAAAATGTAAGGTTGTCTATGCAGAGAAGATAACTTCTTCCTAGTTTTATCAGTTGGAAAGTTTCACTTTTATGTTTTGTGAAACTTTATTAGCTGTTCTCTCCTCTGAAATGTGTTGCTAATTAGAATCTCAACACTTGGCAATGGTGGTGTGTCTCTGGAGTCTCTTGTTGCACATGTGTTTAACGCGATGCTAGTGTTCGCAGAAAAACATTTGATCAAAACTTTCAAAATATTTTAATCATATATCTCTCCCTTCATTCTGATCTTCAATAGAAAAACAATGTGCTGATATTTTCAAGTAATTAAAAATAATTAATAGACCTATTGTCATAAACATTGAAGGTAAAATCTACTTCTTTGTAGCTTTTTTTAAAATCACACATTACTGAAGCTTCAATGGATTTATGAAACCTAAAGCAGATCAACATCAGGAGATTGCTGAGTTGCTTACATTTTTTTTTACCTTCAGTACAGCCAGCAGGTGCAGCACTCTCATTTTCATTACTTGTTTTGGAGCATATCCTTTAGCCTCATAGCATAATTGCCTAATACATCTTTTAGTGTTTTTCTTTTTTTGGAAAACAGAAAAAAAATCATAAATAAAATATAGAATTTTTTTTTTTAATGAATTTTTTTGGACTGTAACAAGTGTTCTGGTAGCCTCAGGACATGGGCAATTAGACAGGATGATGTAGTAGTATAATAATATGAACATTACACTTAGGAAATTATGTAATGAGGCTATCTGTCCTCAGTCTGCTCTGGTCATGGTGGGTAAAGAACATTCTGCTATTTGTGTCCAAATAACACAAAAAGTCGTACAAAATATGCAGAATCAGGACATTAACCATTAGATGTTGAGGTTTTATGATCATAGTTCTGATGAAATGATAGGTTTAAACACACTCACACATACAGTGAGTATAAGAATATTTTTCTTTCCATCCCAACCACAGGTTGTTTGACATTCTTTCAGATCAATGATCAAATACAAATCTGCCAGTAAAAAGTGTTATGTTGTTTTAAAATAGGACCCAAGTGCAGGCAAAACTGGAGGCCAAAGGAAAGTCAACGTCTTTGATAAAATAAATGTAAACTTACAGCGTGGCATAATGAATCAAAACAATGAGCAGGCAGGAAAAGAGCAGACCAGGAGGGAATGGAAGAATCCAGCAGGGAACGGGAAATAAAGAGCCTGGTTACTGGGGAGATTGAAGACTGACAAGATGCAGGTGGTTGACTACAAACACGATGCATCAAATATCTAAGAGAAGTACATCCAAAAACACGAGAAACAGAACACCCGAATAAAGTAGAAAACTTAATCCAAAGGCAAGAACAGATATGGCAAGAGCTTCAAGATGATACCAACTGCTGAGTATGGCAAGACCTGTAGAGCAGGGGTGTCAAACTCCAGTCCTCAAGGGCCGGTGTCCTGCAACCTTTAGATGTGCCTCTGCTGCACCACACCTGAATAGAATAATTAGGCCATTAGCAAGACTCTGGAGAACTTATGTACACAAGAAGGAGGTAATTAAGCTATTTCATTCTAGTGTTTTGTACTTGAGACACATCTAAAAACTGCAGGATGCCGGCCCTTGAGGACTGGAGTTTGACACCTGTGCTGTAGAGCAAAAATGACTGCAGGAATTAAGTGGAATGGAAGGACTTAAGAAAGTAAGCAAACAAGAAAATTATCAAAATCAAACACCCCAGAATCGCGAGAAAGACAAAATCAGATATTTTGTCCTTACATATGTGAAGTCCACTTTTTTTTATCCTTGGGTTTATCATAAATGGTTGATGACGGAAGTCCAATGATGAACTCAGTTCATTCTCGTAGTTTTCACTCCTATTTATAAAGAAAAGCCTGGTTTTAATGTGTAGCTAAAATGCCTTATTTGAATATGTTGATCAAAATGTTAATTGTCATTATTTTAACTATACAATACGTAACGCAGACATGGATAAATGAAAGTATCACCTCTGTTAAGGGTTTTAAAATGATCAGAGCTTTACGGTTTCTACGGTTAAAATCAAATCAAATGTTTTTAACATCTGAGCTCATGTTTACAATAGTTTACTTCACATATTTCATCATATTATGAATAAAGTGGGGAAAAAGATGTTTTAAATAAGAATTGTGAATGAAATCTGCGATTTAAAAAGGATCTACTTTATTTTTGCCATTAGTCTACTAAAGTGTAGACTGCTACAGATAATTTGTATTTATTATTATTTATTTATTAAGGCAATATTCATATCAACCCACTGTCTGACCTTGTCAAACCCACTTTTTTCTACATCTAAGAAGAGAACAGCCTGATATGTTTCCTTTTTCTGTGTCATTTAATGTTTAACCGAGATCGCTGTTGATTTGAAAAGCATGTATTCTGGCTCCCAACCAAAAATAGGTATATTTTTCCATCCAGAGGCCAAACGGAGAAAGTTTGCTTTGGAAGGGTTACAGTCCAATCCCTTTTCACTGACGCAGAATGGACGTAAAGAGCTGACGAAACCCAACGAGCTGCTCCCTACACTCTGCCTGTTTACCAAACGGGTTAAACCTTCAGCTTGAACAACTGAGCCCACGTGATTCTTGTTAATCAGTACAAACCTTACGACTCAAGATTTACTCTTAAACTGTGGGGGATTTACCAAACCATTGTGCTTGCTCTCTATCTACTTTAGATCTTTCTTGGCTGATTGAATCACCTTCTTTCAACCCTGGAACCCTGAGCTCTGATCACTGACCTCGGCGCAATTGTGCAAGAGACTGACACTGGAAAACGGTCAAAAGAGATAATGCAGTGCATCAGACGTATCACCTGTTTTTGTCACAGCAGTGTTTTTCCAAAATGTTATGTAACTTTTCGACTCCCGTCCAGAGACACCCAGGTCCAAGCTCAACAGGGGTGGAGCCAAGACTCAATCCTCCAGGTCACTGCAGTAACAAAACAAGACGGAGGCACAAAAAAAAAAAAACAGCGTATAAACAAAACTGAAAAATTGAAAGAATTAACTGAGTAGCTTTGCCTTCTCTATGTACTCAAGATTTTTGTGATTAGTCCAGACCAAGAAAGGGTATTCTGTCCCCTCCAGCCAATGTTGCCACCTCCTCCATTGCCACCTTCATGTTCATACATAGTTTCTTTCTGAACAGGACAACATTCTGGAAAGAAAAGCAAAGGAGTGATGCCTATTGTTCTTCACAGCTCGCTGAGATCCATCTCCAAACATAAACAGGCAGTGAGGATGTGGTAGTGTGAGGTCAGAGACAGATGTGAACAGGTCTTATAGACCACTCAGGCCTTACATTGTTTGATGCAGAGGAGCTGCAATGGAGCAAAAGTCGCAAATAAACTTTGAGTAAAAATGTGCAAAATCAAGGAATCCTTGCAGCTGCAAAAGGCTAGCGGTTGTGGTGCCACTCAGTCATGGCACTAACTTTCACTGGAGTCATCTTTACCTCACCCTCACAAATGATAAAACTAAGGAAGGAAACTCTGGGTACATGAACATCACCCTTTTCAGTCTTGCCAAGGAGTCCGTGGAGCACTTGGCTGACCTGTCTGTTCACCAGAGAAGAAAATTATCATCAAGATAAACAAAGACATATTGAGAAGATCTCGAAAGACATAATTTACTAGGGCCTGAAAAAAAGCAAGTGCATCGGTCAATTCAATAAGCATTTCTAAATACTCATAATGAACACTAGGTGTATTAAAAGCAGTCTTTCACTCATCTCCTCCTCGAACTCTCACTAGATGGTAAGCAATGCACAAGTCCAGTTTTGTGAACATTTTAGTACCATGCAGCAGTTCAATAGCTGTAGAGAAAAGAAGAGGTAGGTCCCTGTTCTTTACTGTGAAGTCATCAAGGTCCTGGTAGTCAATGCATGGGAGAATTGTCTTATCCTTTTTCTCCACAAGTGAAAATCAGCCCCAGCAGGAGATGAGGACGGTCGAACGATGAATAATTCTTCATTGCCTCCTGACAGAGAATTTAATCTTCCCCTGGGTGGTGAAGAACCAGGCTGAAGATGGGTGGTGTAATCTGAAGGGAGATGCTACAGCAAAACAGTGGCTTTAGACTTGTTGAAGACCTCACAGAGATTGAGGAACTACTCCAGGTACTCTGGAGAGGTCAGGGCAATCCACTTGGCCATTGGTATCTTCTTTAGAAGAAATAATTGTATCTGAGGAGGAGGAAGGGTCAGAAGCTGAGAAACCTCTGTTTTTTCTGCAATCCATATGCCATGAGAGAATCCGTTCAGATGTCCAATCCATCTGGAGGTTGTGCTGGAGGAAAAACCAGAAAAAACTTGTGTACTCTGATCACTTATGTTGATTTAATTTTCATTCAGCTTGTTGTACATCTACGGGTGAAGATGAAGAGTCTCAAACCGACATTCACCCATCTTGTCTAATGAGACCAAGACTAAGACAGAGACCAAGAAAAAGACCAAGAAAAAACAAGTAGAGTCAGTTTTCGTCTCAAGACTGGTCTGCAGCCATTCAGCCCTGTAGCTCACACCTTAATGTCTCATTCACTATTTTTACAGGAGGTCATCGGATATGTTATGTTACATGAATGAATTTTGTTCGGGCTACAAATCTGAGATAAAAAGGGGAAACTGATTACTGAGATGCAGACTACTACAGAAACAAGCAAACAAACGTCCTGTAAATGCAGGCAGAGAAATCAGAGGCTGAAGCTACATAACAAAGTTTTGAGGTGGCACTCAGCTCAATGCAAACACAACCAGCGCCAGAGTATAACGAGGCTGGGTCCTGCACTGCAGAAAGGCCTTATGTTTTGTCAAAGTGCAGCATTCTTCCTGCTAGCCATCTTCCCTGATAAAAAAACATGTGTTTTATCATTGAGACATTTCCAGGGAGGATTGTTTGTTGTGGTGCTGGTTTGCTGTGTGTCAGTCCTTTCACTGTTTTGAATCAGGTGAAAGCCTATCTGCAGTCCAAAATCAGATTTGTCAAGCCGATAAATCTAAATTTCCATCAGTGCACAATTTTTCAATCAAAAAAAATTGATTGAAGAATTTTTGAAGCTTAAAAACTACTAAGCTTCTTTTTAAAATGTATTCTTGAGAAACTCTGTATTTCAGCCTAATGGTATCAATTTGAAAGACAATGTAAAAAGTTTTTTTTTCTTTTAACAAGATTGAGACAAACATCTAGAACTCATTTTTTTTCTTCTGTTCCCTCTTGAGAACAACTGAGGTGCACAAACAGCAAGTGGCGATGACGACACCACAGAGTTAACTTTCATTAGATATTGCTCCTGGATGTCTTGTATTTAAAGCCTTCATGCAAGGAGATCTTTGTGAACAGGCTGTTTAAAACTATTTGCATCGGAGCAGAAGGTTTTGAAATTACTGCATTTCATCTGAGCACCTTGGTTGGACTTTGATTTTGTATTTTTTTTTAAGGAATATTGTTTTATGTAGTAATATTTAAACATAATGCAACAAATGAGTTGTTGCATCATTTGAACAAATCTCTATTTCTTTAAAAGGAAAATGTCTAATAACAGCTCTGTTGCTGTTGGCTCTTTCCAGCAACAGATAAGCTTCCGTGTTTTGCTCGTTCAGATTTTGGTGGCTATTTTTCTGTGCATCAACATGTTGCTCATTGTGACGTTCTTCAAGAAGGAGTGCTTCCACACCAGCACTCGGTATATTTTATTTGCTGTGATGTTGATGTCGGACAGTTTTGTGCTAATCCTATCTAATGTTTTGGTAATTATCAACTTTCTTCAGTTCACCATACAGGTGTGGTTGTGTACCGTCATTTCCATTGTCACGTTGCTCTATGTTGCGGTCACACCTGTGACTCTGACAGCTATGACTCTGGAGCGTTACGTGGCCATTTGCCTGCCACTGCGGCACGCAGAGCTCTGCTCCACACGCAGGTCAATGCACTGCATCCTCGTCATTCACGGTATCAGCTCCGTTCCCTCCATGTTGAATCTCTCCATATTCTTTGCAACGGCGTCGTTGGGCCTTTACGAACAAAGGGCGTTGTGTTCAGTGGAGATATTCATTTTACAACCGTGGCAACGTCACTTTAGGTCTGCCATAAGTCAACTTTACTTTTTCATCATGTGCATCATCATAGTTTTCTGCTACATTCAGATTGTCAAAGTGGCCAAAGCTGCATCTGGAGAGAATAAACAGTCGACACAGAAAGGAATGAGAACCGTGATTCTTCACGCCTTCCAGCTGCTGCTCTGCCTCATCCTGCTATGGAACCCGTTCACTGAAGCTGCTGCGCTTAAAGTTGATGTTAATTTATTTTTGAATATCCAATATTTTAATTACATAGTATTTAGCCTCGCACCGAGATGTCTGAGTCCTCTGGTTTATGGGCTCAGGGATGAAATGTTTTTTCTTGCACTTAAAAATTATATTTGCTTCTGTTTTCGTAAAAGATTCACAGTCTGAGTTAAATTACCTAGAAGTACAGGAAAGATTGAATTATATTATTATTATTACTATTACGCTCTGTAGTTTTGCTTTTATTTTTATGCATAATTTGTTCTAAATTGTAAGAAATTAACAAAAGTTTTAAATTATAATTACATTCCTAAATCTTTTCTCCCATGAGTTGCTTGCATGTTTCTAAATAAGTTCATTGTTTTCCAATCAGTTCGTGCAGTTCTACATTTTGAAATACGACGACAGTGCAGCTATGTACAATTATTCCAGCACAATAGCTAATTCTATTATTCATTACTTCTGCTGCTAAAATAAGAAAACAATTATCTCTGGCTTCATGATAGATGGACTTTAAATTGCAGAAACAGTATGAAAGGGAATGTACTGCAACCTTTTTTAAAACTTTATATTCCTTAATCTCAGAAAACCTTGACACAAATCTTGCAGATTAGAGCCATGATCTCGCTCTAATCTGCCAGATCATGATAAAGTTCACTCTCTCTTTTTAAAAATCATTGTGACATCTGTAATACAATTAGAATTTTTACAGAAATAAAAATAAACTCGGAATCAAAAACTTTTCAATCGAATAGTCTGTTTTTGTTTTGCGAGTTATGTCTCAACCTTTGCTTCATAAACAAGATCAAATCTTCACAGCTTTGGGAAAATGTGAAAAGGCAACACAAAACTTTGAAAAAAAAAAAAAAAATCCCCACAAAAGTGTTTTTATACTTTATCTTTTTATTTTTTCAACATAAAAAATGATAAACATAATAAAAAAAACAAACACTCTTGATACAGTAAAACATCAGCTTTTGTTGTTCTCTTTCTCCATATTCATCACTGATGATTTAATTGTGGAAACGACACGAATCAAATAAATAACAAGGGATACAGTAGATAATACTTAAAAAATTGCTATTTATTTATTTCCATCAGGAAATCTGTTGCCTTTCTTGTAAATATAAATATATACAATCTATACAATGCTATAGAATCCAGATTAAGTTAAAGTGAAAAGAAAAAAAAAAGTTTAATAGATGAACGTTTCATAAGGAAATCAATTGCACTCTGACATGCTTTCTGCTGTGGTTGACTCAGTCCTCCCGTAGATAAGCCTCATGCACCTCATGCTCCTCGCTGCCCTCTAGAAAAGCTGAATATTCGGCCATTCGCTGGATCTCCTCCACTTTAGTCTCGGCCAGCTTCTTATCTGCCTCTGATGACAGTTTCCGTGCCTCCTCCACTTGCGACTGGGCCACCTGAATATTTGTTTGGACCAGGATGGACGCTTGATGGGCTCCTGCAAAATTAGAGGCCCAAACATGCACATCATTTTCTGAACAATATGGAAATGGTCAAAAGTACATATTAGAAGTTTGACTACACTGCTCTAATTTCCCTCACCTGAGGAGTATGCTGCCTCAGCTGCCATTTTACAGAGGTTGACAGCTTTAATCCAGGTCGAGTCATAATGCTTACATTCATTCAGTCTCTCAGCAGCCTGTTAGGACACATACAAGAAATAATCAGTATAACAAATACATGTTTTTGCAAGAAACAAAAATGTTAGAAGTGTAATTCAGATCTTTTCTCAGGCCTACCTCTGAACGCCAGCCACTGATCGCCCGCTGGAGGGATTCCTCCTCTGATGGACTCATCTTGCCCACGGATGCAAGATATCTCTTTTGGAAAATGATGCGTGAGTGCACAGCCTTTGGAAAAGAGCAAAACAGGAGCAGGTTTAATATTCCTGTGATGAATTAACACCAACAATTTGGACATTTAATGCAAATGCAGAATCTACCTTTGAGTAGTCTGTCAGCGCATCGGTGAGAGCCAGGGTGGCCTGAGAGAGGAAAGAACTGGAGCTGTCTGTCAGCACTGAGGCAGCTCTCCTGATCAGAGAGTTATGGGAAAGATCCTCAACCTGCTGCAAAAAGAAAAGAACATTAGTTTTACTATTTTCTTCTTGTAAGGCATGATGAATAGTTTTTTTTATTTTTACATTGAGTCTTTGACTCACCCAAAGCCCATGGCCGACACTTAATGAGGCCAGGCTGATGTGAGTCGGGTTCGTCATCTCTCCAGGTTTCTGAACTCCAGACCTCTTCTCAGAAGTACTGCAGAGGGAAAAGATACAAGAAATACTTAGAGATCTAAAGTTATGGACAGCAAATAAGAACTTAAACTGCTACTGCTTCCTGTTTACAAAGTAACTTACCTGAGGTAGCGGATGCAGGCTGCTCCTCTCCTTTGCAACAGGGAAACCTCTTGGTTTTGTACCAGTCCTCCTGCAGCATGTTTTGCACACGCTGAACACCGACGAACGGCTTGCATCTTGAAGACTTTTAGTTTAGCTGCTCTAGCTGATGCTTTTTAAGATTTGTTGAGCGATAAGTGCTGATTTTCTGTCTTCAACAAAGTAAAAGAAAGTCCTGCTCACTTATTGATGGCTTGTGTTTGTAGAATGAAGAAAAGAATCCAGAAAGTTTGGAGTCTGTTGAGCGAGTGTTGACAGTTCCACCCTTAGGATATTTATAAAGCCTCAGCTCGTGTTGATTACGTAAAAGGTATTGATCTGTTGACGTTGCTTGCAAATGTACGTATTTGGCTTTATCTAAAGTCCTACTGATACGTGCAGGACAGAGAGGCGGGTAGTGAGTTTGGACAACACTTTCCCTGTTCGTTTACTTTATTCTCTGTGCACCTCTTGTCCCACACTTCTGGAGGTTGGATCCCTGTTAGAGTTTAGATCAGGCCTAAAAAAATCCAGCATTACCCAGCCCAAGCTTGTAGACAATATGTCTGATGCCAATCATAATCTGCTTCGCATATTATGAAGCAATATAATAGAACCTGGCCGTCCCCTATCAATCTTGCATACAATTCCTAGCATACAATCCCTTAGGCAACTGGCCTTCGTCTACCAGATATATATATTTTCACACAGAAGTTCCAAAGGAGTATATAGAATCAAGAGCAATATTAGCAATAATAGTAATTATAATATACTGTACAAAATTATAAAATAAAAAGTGCACAGTCACAATAATATACATAATCACGAGTCAAGAGATCCCTGCTGAGTAGGATAACTTTCATAAAATGTATATAATGTGCTTGTGTATTACGCAGACATGGCAAAATGACAGTACAATCTCATTGTCAAGTCACACGTTTCAACATGATCTAATCTTTAGTTTCTATGTTTCAAATCAAACCTTTTACATTTAAATCTAATCTCAAGTTAACCTGCTGCAAAGTAAAAGAAAAGTGTCTTCTAAGTGCCACTTATTGCTCAGTCAAGTCTGAATTGCAAAATGAATTCAAGAGAAAAAGATACGACTGGGAATAAGTCAACCAAGTGGTCTTCCAAGGAATTGCTGAACGTCGTGAAATTAACTTTTTTGTTTGTCTTTTTTCTGTGTCATTTAATGTATAACCAAGAATCCTGTTGATTTGAAGAGCGTCAATTTTGTCTCCCAGCCAAAAATAGTTATCTTTTTTCATTCAGAGTTCAGTTGGAGAAAATTTGCTTTGGACAGATTACAGTCCAACCCCCGTCCATCCCTTTTTACTGACGCAGAATGGACGTAAAGAGCTGACGAAACTCAGCAAACACTCTCTAAACTCTGCTTGTTGACAAAACGGGTTATGTCTTTGGGTTAAACCTTCAGGTTGAACAACTGAGCCCAAGAGATTCATGGTAATCAGTTGGAATCTTACGACTCAAGATTTACTCAAACTGTGGGGGATTTACCAAACTATTGAGCTGCTCTCTGTCTACTCCGGACATTTCTTGGCTGATTGAATCACCTTCTTTCAACCCTGGAATCCTGAGCTCTGATCACTGACCTCGACGTAGCTGTGCAAGAGGGAGACACTGGAAAATGGCCTAAGAAGATAATGCAATGCACCAAATATAGCACTTCTTTTTGTCACTTCAGTGCTTTTTGAAATGTTCCAGAGACCAGGGTGCAAGCTCAAACTTTAGTGTTTCAGTCACACTTTTTACCGAATGTCACGTGATGTGTTATGCTACACGGATGAAGTTTGCTCAGCCTACAGCTGTTGAGGTTAGCAGCAGACCATCCCCACTATGAACAGTGTTGGTGCTGTACTGCTGTACATCAGATGGTGGACCAGAATCGCCTTGAAGTCGTGCGAAAGTCTTTCTCTATGGCCTCGCTGAACTCCTCCCACACCCGAGTTTTGCCTCAGCAACCACACTGGAAAATCCCATATTTTTCTGTTGCTTTATTCTTAAAATAAGATATTCATCAGTCTATTGTTACTTTATCACATATAACATAAAAATGTTTATGACTATCTTGCATGGATTTGTGATAACATTCCTTTCAGAAGGTAATGTGTAAGGTATTCAAACAAGAATATCATAAAGAGTCACTTGGCGATGGGGGTGTGTCTTCAGAGGAATCAAGTCCAAGCCTATATAATGCAACGTAACCTAAACATTTCAGTTAAGACGGATTCATCCTGAAATGTTTCTCTACAAAGACACCATGAGAAGTAAAAAACTGTAAGCTCCTCTGCCTGATAAAGGGATTGGTAGGTGAGTGAAGTACGGTCAATAGTGAAATGTCGAGCATTAATAGATTGTATTTTGTATATTTATGTTCTTTTTGTGTAAACTGAAACTTACTGTTTTGCTACTGTTTTTCAGAAACAGGAACTATTTGTTCAGAGCAGCAAAATGCAGAATCTGTCTGTGCTTTCTGTCAATGAAACTTCCCCAAAAAGCTTCTCTGTGATCATCAAGGTGTGTGTGGTAATCCCGTTGTTCTGCGTCTTCCTGTACTTCATCGCTGTCATGCTGCAGATCTTTGCCTCTCACAGACAGTTTTTGGACACTTCCCGTTACATCCTGTTTGCACAGATGATGATCAACGACACCCTGCAGATCCTGTCCTCTGTGCTGCTCTTCCTCTGTGTGATGGGTCAGGTCAAGTTACCTCTTCTGTTCTGTGTCCCTCTGCTCTTTGTGTGCACCTGTACCTTTCTGAACACCACTTTGATCCTGGCTGCCATGTCACTGGAACGATATGTTGCCATTTTCTATCCTCTGCAGCGCCCGGCCTCCTGGCGCTCAGACCGCATCTGGATCATTATTCTGCCTCTGTGGATCATCAGCTTCATATTCCCCATTATTGAGTTTTCTATCGGGAAGTACAGTCCCATTGTAGATGTCCTTTTTACAAACATGCTTTGCAAAGGTACTGTTATTAACTCATCCCTAATCCAGGAACTGTATCGGTTTGCTGTGTATGTACTTTCCTTTGCAGTGGTAAGTGTTATCATCCTCTTCACCTATGTAAGGATTGTGATGGAAACCAGGAAGATGCGGCAGGACAGAGCTTCAGTGAGCAAAGCCATGCACACTGTGCTGCTGCACGGCTTCCAGCTGCTGCTGTGCTTGCTGGCTTTCACTATGCCCATCTCTGAAACTCTTATTGGGCTCCACACTAACTGGCTGGCTGAGGATGTCGCCTTTTTTAATTATTTCTGTTTCATCCTGATACCTCGCTTTCTCAGTCCGCTCATTTATGGCTTCAGGGACCAGAGTCTGAAAAAGCACATTGGGAACAGATTCCTCTGCTGCTCAAAGAAAAGAAAACCCTTTTTTAAATAGTGACTCAAGTTTAATCTTGATAATGTGTTATATTCCTACACAATCATGGTTGGTGCAGGTCCTAAAGCTGGACAGACACAACCAAAGATGTTTTTTCAGAGGTACTGGTACCCATAAGACCCAAAGACAGCATTCTCTACTGTGCACTGAGATGGGAAACATCTTAAAAGGTTGACAGTGTTGGCGTGCCGTGGTGGCGTAGGGGTTAGCGCGACCCATATTTGGAGGCTTTGAGTCCTCGACGTGGCCGTCGCGGGTTCGACTCCCGGACCCGACGACATTTGCCGCATGTCTTCCCCCCTCTCCTTCCCCGTTTCCTGTCAGCCTACTGCCACATAAGGGACACTAGAGCCCACAAAAAGACCCCCTGGAGGGGTAAAAAAAAAAAAAAAAAGGTTGACAGTGTTGATGTTTCATAGTAATATCATTCTGTAATTAAAAAAAAACAATGGAATAGGTTATTTAACAAGATTCAGACCACAAACACTTCTGAACAGCTCTTAACCATTTTTTTTTTAAAGTTCACACTGTTAGGTACAGCTAACAGTTAATAAGATTTTTCCCCAAACTCATAAAATATACATGGATTTTTAAACTCTGAAATTGATATATGATCGTATAAGTAGCAAAGGAAAATAAGTGATGTGTCTGTGCAGAATTATGAATCTGAAATAAAAATGTAATTGGCAAAGATATTACAACTGTTCTCCTTCTGCAAATTGTCAACATGTTCCTTCACAATTTAATATTGACATATTGCCACATTTTTAAAGCAATGGCCTAAGTAATTTTTTGACTAGTGATATTTTCGTATCGTGTTTTAGTACTGAAGAGGCATTGATGTCTGTTTTTAATTTTTTGCCAAAATCATAAGCAAAAATGACAAAAAGGTGACAATTTCTTTCATTCCTAAATGAGAAGAACTAAAATACAAATTTTGCATATGGAGACATTCTGAGGAAATTATTTCAAACATGAAATTTGTTAAAAATATCATTAAATATGTTTTTTTATTTCACAAAACATTAAAAATTCTGATTTCCAGTTTGCCCTCAAATGCAGCATTGGTCCTCTTTTGCTCTTGACATTAGGAAAGTCTGCTAAATGACTATTTAAATGCTTTCATTATGTAGAAAACCTTCTGTAAATTTATTGTGTTATGTTTCTGAAGTAAAATCCTTTTGCAATGTTGCTGTCAAGTCACTGTATTTCAATAGATATACTGTAAAAAATGTTCTTCAGAAGTTGTTTAATGCTTCCTATTCCTTTTCAAACAGAAAAGTAGTGGTAAACAAATTATTTTGTTCTTGGTTATGTATGCACATGATTTTCTCTGCTTGTACGTATTGCTTGTTCAATTGTTTATAGAAAATTTTTTGAGATAGTTTAAATTTGTGCTTGAAGAAAGCCCAACATCATCTATGTGACTTAGACAAGTGGAAAGCTACCATTGTAGAGTAACTGGTGAAATGCTCATTGAAAACTTTATAAAAAGGTAAAATTGAGCTTTTTTATTTTAGAAGAAGTCTTGTTGAAGCATGCAACAAGGTGGTGCAGGGATAAAGCGCAAGTCGTCCCCAATTAATTTGTCGCTATTGTGAGTTAAAAATTTCATGAAAGTAAAATGTTCGTTTTTGTGGCGCATCTGTACCGTATTTTGAAGGTGTAAACGTTACCATACCGACCAGTCAGAGAACGTTAGGGTCGCGTGTGGAGGAGTAGGGCTTATGAGTCCTAAGTCTAGTTCGGCACAATTTAAGGATAGTCAGATGATTTTCCAGACCTCCGTGACCACACATGACACAAGCCGATAAAAGTATAACAGGTTCGATTGGTCACATGGCAGGAGCAACACACCACACATGAACCGATTTCACTCGCAAACATCCCGGTTCCAGAAGAAAATCCCGTAAAACCCCCAACATACGTGAATGTAGAATAAACAAACACGGATGACAATGTAGAAGCAGTAGTGACAGTTTGCGGACTCATTTTAAGCGAGCTAGTGTCAGCGTCAAGCCCTGACTCAATGAATAGCCTTATCTTTATAACCTATTTATGTCACGTTAATGATGAAACGTTATCGGGTTTATCAACTGTGGTACCAGTTTCACTCCAGTTCCTCTCATTATCATTTCTGTTGATATTTCTTGTATGAAATGCTGAATAAACATTCATGCTGTTTCCACATATCGCCATGTCAGCTGTTTGGGATTCCCCTCTATTCTTATGTCACTGTGCTTTCTGATTGGCTACCTGTCACATTCAACAGGCTGCTCCCAGTCAGGGAAAACCCCACAGGCTGGCCCAAGACAATAAAACATGTTGAATATGCCCGATTTTAGATCGCAACGGTCCAACGTTCTGCGTAACACACCACACACTGCAGGATGATTGGTTATGATTATCGCAAGCGACAATCTTAGAACTCGGAACATTCTAAGATGTTCGTACAGGGAAAATCGGGGCAAAAATTGGAAATTGTGCCATCTGAACTAGGCTTTAGCGGGCACACCAACATGCAGAAGCCTTGTCTGACGGTTCAACCCCCATCCCCCACTCCCCTAGGCCACAGTAAAATTGCCACGCCTTGACCGGTCCGCGGTGATAAAAAGCCTTATCTTTTGGGGACCAATGCCATATACGAAGGCATTGGTCCTCAAAGTGGCTGTTACACGTTCAAGTCCCGGCCTGTTGACCTTTGCCATATGTCTTATGCCCTATACTCATGGACCTTCAGCAAAAACAAAAAAGAATCAAATCGTCAACTTTCTCTGAGTTGTTTTTGTGCACTGAAAAAGGCCCAACTGTATGAGCAGACAAGGCACATGAAACAATATTTAGGAAATACAAATGGGGGTGATATACATTATGTTTTTGATGAGGGAATAACATTTTACCATGATGTACATGTATTTTTTTCACAGTACTGTTCCTTTAACAAATGAAGGCTGTTTATAAAGTGAAAGAGGGCCTAAGTATTATTAGGCAGATGGCTATTGATGGCTAGTGATTGGTGTATCGCTGCAGCTAGAATGGCTCACTTGTTCTCAAAGTACATTTTAGAAAATAAATGTATCTATCCACCTATCTAATATTTATTTATTTGAATCAGTTGCTATCTCTATCATTTAAAGAAAATCCTATATTTTACAGTCCAGGTCTTAAAATAAGCCAGGTATTAATCTACTTGTACTTTATCAGATATCACATAAATCCCATAAAAGCTCATTGAGGTTTGTAGTTGAAATTTAAAAATATGTGTATATACTATGGATATCTACACTCCCATCACAAAGTATTTGGATACATTTCATTTTAGAATATAAAATGTAAGGTTGTCTATGCAGAGAAGATAACTTCTTCCTAGTTTTATCAGTTGGAAAGTTTCACTTTTATGTTTTGTGAAACTTTATTAGCTGTTCTCTCCTCTGAAATGTGTTGCTAATTAGAATCTCAACACTTGGCAATGGTGGTGTGTCTCTGGAGGAATCGAGTCCAAGCCTACATAGTAGAAAATGACTTGAACATCTGAGTTAAGGAGGCAATTCCTCCTGAAACACGTCTCTACAAAGACACCATGTGAAGTAAAACAGTCTGAGCTCCTCTGGCTGATAAAGGGATTGGTAGGTGAGTGAAGTTCGGTCAATGGGGAAAATGTTGAACATTGTTATTCTTTAACTCTTTTTGTGTAAACTGAAACTTACTGTGTTTTTCTGAAACAGAAACTATTTGTTCAGAGCAGAAAAATGCAGAACCGGACTGAACTTTCTGTCAATGAAGCTTCCCCAAAAAGCTTCTCTGTGATCATCAAGGTGTGTGTGGTAATCCCGTTGTTCTGCGTCTTCCTGTGCATCATCGCTGTCATGCTGCAGATCTTTGCCTCTCATAAACAGTTTTTGGACACTTCCCGTTACATCCTGTTTGCACACATGCTGATCAACGACACCCTGCAGATCCTGTCCTCTGTGCTGCTCTTCCTCTGTGTGATGGGTCAGGTCAAGTTACCTCTTCTGTTCTGTGTCAATCTGCTCTTTGTATCTACCGGTACCTTCCAGAATACCACTTTGATCCTGGCTGCCATGTCACTGGAGCGATATGTTTCCATTTTCTATCCTCTGCAGCGCCCGGCCTCCTGGCGCTCAGACCGTATCTGGATCATTATTCTGCCTCTGTGGATCATCAGCTTCACATTCCCGGTCATTGAGTTTTCCATTGGGAAGCATACTCTGACTGTAGATGTCCTCTCTACCAACATCCTCTGCAAACCTACTATTATTAACTCATCGCCGATCCAGGGAGTTTATCGGTTTGTTGTGAATGTACTTTCCTTTGCAGTGGTAAGTGTTATCATCCTCTTCACCTATGTAAGGATTGTGATGGAAACTAGGAAGATGCGGCAGGACAGAGCTTCAGTGAGCAAAGCCATGCACACTGTGCTGCTGCACGGCTTCCAGCTGCTGCTGTGCTTGCTGGCTTTCACCCAGCCCATCTCTGAAACTCTCATTGGGCTCCACACTAACTGGCTGGCTGAGGATGTCGCCTTTTTTAATTATTTCTGTTTCATCCTGATACCTCGCTTTCTCAGTCCGCTCATTTATGGCTTCAGGGACCAGAGTCTGAAAAAGCACATTGAGAACAGATTCCTCTGCTGCTCAAAGAGAGATAAGCCCTTCTTCAAATAGTGACTCAGATTTTAACCAGTTATAAACTGAGTTTAAAAATATGTTTCAGTCCTGTACAAACACAATATGTGCAGATCCTTAAGCGAGACAGCTGTTAACCAAGTCTATTATGAAACAATAGACTTGTTATTGTAATTAAATGGCAATAACATCATTACGGAAGTTGTACAGTTAATTATGGATAATTTTGTTACTTGCAAATGATATTTTTCATCATTTTGTAACCACAGAGTCTTTCGGTACAAGTCCAAAAAAGACCCCAAGGGCTTACATTCGCTACTGTGCTCTTACACTTAGGTGGGAGGTATGTCAAAAATATATACATATTTTGATAGCAAGATCATTGGAAGTAATGTAAAAACACTGCCGTAGTAGAAAAAACATTTTATAATAGAATTAAGGCCAAAGAACAACTTCTGACAAGTTTTTATTAATTTTACACACTTTTATGAGGTATAGCCAAAAGTAAACAATAAGTTAGTTTACTTCAAGTCTTACTTGTTTGCAGAATTAGTCTTTTTGTAATCTAATAAGTTACAATGTAAAAGTTTTCATTGTGTGGAAAAGTCCTATAATGTTACTAAAATAAAATCTTCCTGCTGTGTTGCTGCCCCCTCTCTGCACTTCCGATAAAAATATTTTTCATAAGTTATTTAATATTTCCTACTCCTTTTCAAACAGAAAAGTAGTGGTAAACAAATTATTTTGTTCTTGGTTATGTATGCACTTGTTTCTTCTCTGTCGTACTTCTTGCCTGTTCAATTGTTTTTTAAAACCTCTTTGAAATAAATCAATTTGCTTGAACAAAGCCCAACATCTCCTATGCGACTTAGTGAAAAGTAAATAGTGAAATGCTTATTATAAAGCAAAACTAAGGTTAACCTGAGCTTTGTTGTTGTAGAAATAAATTGTGTTTGTGTTTAGAGTTCAAAAGTAGGGCTGTTGTAAACGAATATGTTAGTAATCGAGTAATCTACCCATTTTTCTTACGGTTAATCGAGTAATCGGATAAAAATTTTTAGAAAATAAAATATTGGTAAATCTGACATAACACCGGTGTTACTATCAGATATCAATATCAGTCCAATTTTTCATATTTGAGCATCCCTAACAGTTTTTGTAGTTTAGAAAACTAACCTGCAATAATAATACCTCACTTTCAAAGTTAACCTGAAGAAAAGTTATACAAAGATCTGAAATAATATTCAATTTACTAATAAAGAGGCTAGCTCACAAATAAGCTTATAAAAATGTATATGCTCCAGCTTTTGACAGGAACACCAGACAGCTGATTTCCCTCAGCAAAAGTCCTTCAGCTCTGCAGAGACTGTTGAGACGTTTACTCCATACATGCACGCACACACAAACTACGGACACAAAGATTCTACACAAAAGCCTTTTGTTTTATATGGAAACTTTCTGTAGAAACGAAACTTAACTTTAGTTAATTTAGAGCATCGGATGACCACTGGGAGGACCTTTAGTGACATGACACATCAGCAGACCAGGAGGCGGACCTTAGTATATAAGCAATATGTCTTCCGTGTTTGAGCAGATGCTGTATAATTTCGATTATATTCACTCCACAACAAATTAGCCTGTGAGGGTAAGCGTCTCTCTTTTCTAGTGCTAAAAAGAATAAAATAAGTAAAGTCTGATTATTTGTGTCGGCTGATTTCCTGCATGTGTGGTCACATGGTTCCGGTCCATCAGTAAACTCATATGACAACAAGACCCAGCAATGAACAGTTCATTTTGAACTTCCTGGTCCTTAGTGTGAGGATGAGCAAAGTGGGTGAGTGGGACTGTGATCAGAACAAAAGAAGCGATGTCAACTTATCAACTTTGTTGCTATATTTATCGATTTTTCAAACTCCTCTATCCATTTTTTTCTCTCCAAAAACTACAAGTGGTAAATCTAGCAACTCTTTTTCTGTGTTGTTGGAGACTTTTATGGTGAGAACGGTCTGCAGCTCGGCTGCAGTCTGTTTGTCTGTCTACCACCATTAGCTTCTCCCGCTTCCTCAGGCAGTCTCACACAGTCAATTATTCAACTACTGTTGACGCCGTGGCGGAGCCATAGTCAGAGCAGAACAGACCCATCCCTCTCAATGCCCACGCTGTAAATATATCAAACATTTGTAAAGCTCTGTAACATTTAATCAATGTTCGCCAGGCAACACTTGCTACTCCAACTCCTGGCTTGCCACCAGACGTACAAATCAGATAAAAGTTTCACAAATCCCAAACATGGTTCTAAATATTCTGCTACTAGTTGAGAATAATTTAGTCTAGGTTTGAAGAGTCTAGGTGTTGTAGTTTTTAAACTAAAGTCGATTAAAGATGCGGAAGGTAATGAAAAATTAGGTGGAATCACCCTTTACCCATTTCCCGAATCGGAAACCAACTTCAGCTTCGTTCAACCCACTGGGTTCAACCCAGTCCCTGTAGAACTCAGTGACACGTCGACAAAGTCATTCAACCAATTATTAAACCTATTCCGCTGTTTTTGTTTGTGTTTTTTGTTTTATAAATTGCAAAAAATAATAAAGTTAGGAAAGCAAAGCCTACCCGTGTGGCCCAGGAGAGATGGAGATTCCCAGGTTCCGGTGGTTCCGGTGGTGTGTCAGACGTCCATAGGAGGAGAAGAAGGTGAAACAACAATATTTGCTTAATTTCTACTCTTTTGGCAAATGTTTCGACTAGATTTAAATGTTTAACCCTCCTGCAGTCTTTTAGTGCGATGTTCAGGAAGAGCTCGACAGATGTAATGGTTAGCTAACCGGGTGACCAGTTGGCTCTAAAGTTCGCGAAACCAAAAAAAACCACAAAAAAAAACCGGCGACCCGGCCAGAACCGAGCACACGGTAAAAAGCTCAGGCGGGGTCCACTCGACCCCTGCTAGAACTATAGGCGGGTTCAAACTCCGCTCATTAATCTTTAGTTAGCTTCACTGCGTAGTCACGTTTAGCTTACAGAAAAGGCGCCAAGCCGCCACATAAACGAAAGTCTTCTTCTTCTTCTTTTTGATTTTTAATGGCGGATGACATCTAACGTTAAGATGCATTATCGCCATCTGCTGTGCTGGAGTGCGTACAAGAGTATTTCCCTTTATCTTTTTTTATATTCCTAACATAAATTCTTCCATACCATCATGTTTCCTTCAAAAAATGTCTAACTGCTTCGTTTATCTTATTATCTTTAACTGATATTTTAATCATTCTTAGTGTCTCCACATTATATTTCCTAATTTCTTGTTTTAATTATTCTCTACTTACCCTATACTTTTCACAATGAATTAATAAACAAACGTCAACTGACCAATAGACTTACACAGATGTGGGCTACTTACAGGATTTTTTGACACACAAAAGATTTGTTTTTTTCTCTCAACAATTTTGTTAATAGCAAACAGGTTAGATGAAAAAGAATCCAATAAACTTTTCTTCTCCCTTTTTTTTTACTTAAAGGAAAATCTCAGCACAGTGCGTACGGCTGTACAGCTGCAAGCGCTACTGTACAGACCTACATTGTATTCTGGACCAAGCAAATTTAGAAAATATTTTGTTAAACAAACTGAAATAGAAATTTATTTGTATCTATAAAGGGGGGAAACTGGGTGGCATTATGTATTTTTCAGGCACATATTTTATAGCAAAATCATCTAACTATGTTACCTTCAGTTGTTATGAAAATGCTACATATCAAATATAACGTCAAAGAAATTTGACTTCACGTCATGGTCGTATCTGATGGCTTGAAATTGGCCTCTGTCTCTTTAAGAAACTCCTATTCTTTCTGACCCAGCAATGCTTCTCCGTGATGCTGTCTACACCTTACCTAAGAAGTTAATACGATGAGCTCCGCAGACATGCAGTTCCATCAGGTGTTTTCTAATTGCAGCTGTTGCTAGTCTGAAGGAGCTCAATGGGCAATGCAAGAAAATAAACTTTGATTCCCCAAACAAATTACTTGAGCATGCATCAAGGCAGCCCTTAATGACAGATTCAAAGATTTCTGACACGTTTGAAAAAAAAATAAATCAAAGCAACATTTCGGACATGTTTATGATGAGGGAATGACATCATAACCTGAACTTAAACTTCAGCCTTTAAGTTGAAAAACTTAAAAGTTCTGTAATTTATCTTTAGACTAAAACAAACAAGAACAGATTGAACCCTTGAAACCAGGCAGTTTGCTTTACTTTGATTTATGCAAATATGCGCACAGTTTCCACAGACAAGACAAACAACTTTTGCAAGTCGGCATCTGTTATACATGAACCCCACAGAGGTGTATCTGCGCCAACATTGCTCCATGACCATTGTGCAATTCATTCATAATACATATGAAACCACATCCACACATAGCAGTTGGTACATTTCAGTCTCTATGTGCTGCTCAGAGCAATCTAATCCAAATAGGGCCTTCAGAATCTATTAAATAAACTTTTTTTTTACAATCAGCTTTCAAATTAAACTCACTGAGGTTGCTAGGTTGTTCACACAGACATCAGAAGGTCTCTGCCCTCTAATTGGATAGTTAGAGTGAACGTATCACCCCAAAGTTTTGCAAGCAATCAAGTATTGATGTGCGCAGCATCCTTGACAACCTACACTGCACACAGTAATACCTGTGATTTTTATTATTATTATTATTTATGTCCAAAATGGTTGACGGAAAAAGAATAATTGGTTTGGTCCTAGGAATGATTAACTTTTTCGAAAGACCTAGACATGCTGCAACATCGATTCATAGCGGGGTACTTGCAGGCTGCGAAGCTGTGGAAAACAGAGTTGATCTCCTGCTCTTATCATTATTATCCACCGAAGCTGTTGAACGGACATGTTCTTTCATCGAACAACTAAAAACATGCGGCAGCCTCGATCTCAATGGCCGTAGAAAAGGTCTTGTAAATGCAACTGAAACGAAGCAGTTCTGTCAGTCACTGAAGCCTTCCTGTGCAAAGAGAGGAGGATGAACTTTTTCTACTAAAAATGATCAACAACTGAGTACGCTTATCGTTCACATATGTGACATAGCAGTGCCTGGCGTGTAGAGATTTGTTTTTGTACTTACCACGCCTTTTCCACGGTCTATGCACCTGGGCGTGCATATTATAATTTTTTTTGTAATTTGGCGCAGATAAAGTATCTTTCACTCAAAATGGTCTATTTGGAAGGCGCAGAGCAGCGTCATCTGTACAGGCATTTATATAAACCCTCTATATGAAGGCTGTCTTTTCAGAGAATAGCATGCCAACCAACGCATCAAGAATAAAAGCCTCATCACTTGCTCATCATATTTTACGTCTTGTAAATGGCTGTGACCATGCGTGTTTCACACCAGCACATGGCATCATGGATGCTGTTGTGGTTTAAAAATAAGAAAAGTTCATGGCTATCAACACTTGCAGCAAAACGCAGTTTGGCTGAACTTTCTTTCACAGTGTATCATGTAGGGTTTTCTAAGGAGGATGTTTGCAGAGAAGATGAAAAGAAATTTTCTTCTTAGTTTTACCGGCTGGAAAGTTTCACTTTTATAAGAAGTTGCCAAACTTTGTTGTTTGTCTTTCTCCCCTGTGAAGTCCGTGACCCATTAGTCACGGACCGTCACTAATGGGAATCATAACACTTGGCGACGGCGGTGTTTCTCTGGAGGATTAAGGTCCATGTCTTCATACTGGAATGTGTCCTGAAAATTTCACTTAACGAGGAGACTCCTCCTTAGATGCTTCTCCTCAAAGACAATGAAAAGTAGAAACGTCTGAGCTACTCTGACTGGTGAGGGGACTGTTAGAGGAGCGAAGTCCAGTCAATGGGGGAAATGTCGAGCATTAATAGATTGTCTTCTGTGTTCTTTCATTGTATTCATGCTAACTGAATGTATGTGTTTTTCACTGACACTAACTATTTGTTCAGAGCAGCAAAATGCAGAATCTGTCTGTGCTTTCTATCAACGTATCTTCCCCAAAAAGCTTCTCTGTGATCATCAAGGTGTGTGTGGTAATCCCGTTTTTCTGCGTCTTCCTGTGCATCATCGCTGTCATGCTGCAGATCTTTGCCTCTCATAAACAGTTTTTGGACACTTCCCGTTACATCCTGTTTGCACACATGCTGATCAATGACACCCTGCAGATCCTGTCCTCTGTGCTGCTCTTCCTCTGTGTGATGGGTCAGGTCAAGTTACCTCTTCTGTTCTGTGTCCCTCTGCTCTTTGTGTGCACCTGTACCTTTCAGAACACCACTTTGATCCTGGCTGCCATGTCACTGGAGCGATATGTTTCCATTTTCTATCCTCTGCAGCGCCCGGCCTCCTGGCGCTCAGACCGCATCTGGATCATTACTTTGCCTCTGTGGATCATCAGCTTCATATTCGCCATTATTGAGCTTTTCATTGGGAACCACAGTCCCACTGTAGATGTCCTCTCTACCAGCACGCTTTGCAAACCTACAGTTGTCAACCAGTCTCCAATCCAGGGAGTTTATCGGTTTGCTGTGTATGTACTTTCCTTTGCAGTGGTAAGTGTTATCATCCTCTTCACCTATATGAGGATTGTGATGGAAACCAGGAAGATGCGGCAGGACAGAGCTTCAGTGAGCAAAGCCATGCACACTGTGCTGCTGCACGGCTTCCAGCTGCTGCTGTGCTTGCTGGCTTTCACCCAGCCCATCTCTGAAACTCTCATTGGGCTCCACACAAACTGGCCGGCTGAGGATGTCGCCTTTTTTAATTTCTTCTGCTTCATCCTGATACCTCGCTTTCTCAGTCCGCTAATTTATGGCTTCAGGGACCAGAGTCTGAGAAAGCACATTGGGAACAGATTCCTTAGACTTGGGTGGGTTGTGTGTAATAAACATTGTTTATTTGATAGTGAGATCATGAAAGCAGCAAAGATGCACAACCATTATAGAAAATATTATCTAATAGCTTTCAAGCCAAAAAATAACATTTCTGAACAGTTTTTTTAAACCAAGTTTTGCAAATTTTACACACTTGTGTGAGCTACTGCTAACATTTAATAAGTAAAACTTTATGCAAACTTGTTATTGAGATGTTTACTCCATGGATTTTTGTAACTTTTAAGTCAATTGATGATGTTAAAGGAAACAAAGAAAAATAAAACTGATGTTCATTGATGTGAGATTCATTACAGTATACAAAAGACTGTGTTTGTTATTTTTAACTTTCACTACAAGCTTGTGCTAACTGCCATCATGTCTTTGGACCTACATGGCTTTCTGGGCCAATCAGATTTAGATTTTTTTTTTTTTTTTGCTAAACTGGCTGAAACATAATTTTTATTTTAAACCGTAACAACAAATAAAATGCCCTGCAACACTAATGAATATTGGTGTTGCAGGACTAAGAAATAATCAAGTAGAGATTGAACTCTCGATTTCCTGCAGCCAGAAATCAGATAAGTTGTTCTACTTTTACGTATGCAAACGTGCGCACAGGTTCTGCAGAAAAAGATAAGCAACTTTTGCAGGTCGACGTCTGTTAAACATAAACCCCACGGAGGCGTATCTGCGCTAACATTGCTCCATGACGACTGCTCATCCTCTCACCCTTTCACCTTTCAGGATGTGTTCTCCCGCCAAGTTTCAACCACTGAACAGCTGAAGGTGCAGAGCTGTTTGTCAGCTGCATAAACCAGTTAGAGAAAAGCAAATAAAAAGATTTTCAGTCTAAAATCGACATATTTTAAAGGCTATAAGACATTTTAACTTCCAACATGGACAGTGTGTCGCAGAAACAAGAATTCGATGCTCATTTTTATAGGTCAAAGATAAAGCAATATATGTTTATTGAGTACATATGTTATGATCTGTGGGTGTTTTAATTTAATTTATTTTTCTGTTTTGATCATTTCCTTACTTATTTACTTTACTTTGCTTGATCTTGCCATGTCAGTTCATTCCTTTGCATTAGTTTACTTCTCTTATTCATGTATTCCTTCTTTTATTCTGTTCCTTCTTGGATTCTGTTTCCGCTTGATCAATATTGTTCTTTCCTCTTTTCTACGAGTCCCAGTTGTATATTTCTTACTGTCGGCGACGCTGTTTTGATGTGAAACGTGAGCAGTTTTCCTTTATCCGCGTTATCTTTGTTGAAATATTATGTGTTTGTGTCATTGTTGTACAGTACAGATAAAAATAGAAAGTGACAATAAATGAAAGATAAATCCAAAGTAAACTTGATTCGTTTGTCTTGCTGGGTAAACAGGTGGGACTCGCCTGCACTACACGAATCAGAGATCTTATTTGAAAAGTGTTTGCACAGAAAAGGCATAATAAATCCATATTTTAATTGATCTCTGTGTTTTCTTTTTACAATATCAACTATATAGTCTGTCAATGTGGTTATTTGCTGTACTGTCTGGCTGTAGTGGTTATTTGTTGTCCTCCCCACAGATCAGTCACAGAGTAGCTGGTGTTGCCAGATGCGAGTAGATTTAGTAGTACTGGCACAGTTTGACCAGCAGATGTCGCTGTAGAGAAAAAAGCTGGTTAAAGGAGCTTTTACTTTTGGAAAATTCTTTTCTTTCTTTCTTTTTTTTTTTTTTTTACAACTGTGCTTAAAAACTCGGTTAATAAATGAAAGAGTTTAAAATATTGTCGCCTCAACACAACTTCCAATAGGTCTCCTCTTTGTAGGCGAGTTAATTCTGGTGAAGTTCCTCACAGAGAGAAGCCGATCCCGGATCAGAACCGAGCCTTCAGATGACAGGAGCCGTGAGAAGCTCAGCTCATGACATGATAACGACGAAGTTCACTTTTCGAGGGGATGGAGGCTCCTCCGGCGGCTTTCCGTCTCTGCTGCTTCCTCGCCGCTGCTCTCGCTTTCCAGGCCCAAGGAGAAATGTACACGTCGCTCCAAAACGTCAGGCAAGCCATTGACGTCGAGAGGAAACTGATCGATTATCTGAGAACTTATATCGACAGCGAGCAGCAGAGACTGGAGGACATCAAGCGGTGAGTGATGGCGAAAGTACACACTCGGTGTCAAGGACTTTTGATCAGGATGGTAAAGGAGAAATCTGTTTATTTCTCTGTTGCAGCCGCCTCCACCCTTTGGCTTATGAATTAAATGCAGCTTAATAGCGTAACTATTTATTTTTCTATTTTTTATTTCCTTTTTAAAACTGTTTCATTTATGTGTCCTGTGGGTTTTTTTCTCTTCTTTTTAGCCACTAAAAAGAAGTGGCTTTGTTATAAAGTGTGACATAATTAAAGTCATTATTGGCATGCTTTGATGCAGAACTATGCAAGGCCTTGAGAAAGGAAAAAAAACTACAACTAGCAAACTACACTTCATGTGTTTTCTCCAGTATTAATATAGCTGGACGTATTTTCCTCTCTCTCTGTCCAGAACCAGCCAATGATCCAAAGTGAAGTTACGTTTATGTGTTTAGTACATTTCAGAAACAAGGCGGCTCAAAAAGCTTCCCACCGTAAAAAGACATTTCACAGCAATGAATTATGAAACAAGCAATATATGTTTTGTCAAATAGTCAAGCAAATATTCATAAAATATATTGATCAGCGTTCCAGTTACTAGTTAGCAAAGGCATCTGTAAACAGGTGGGGTTTTAGCCTTGATTTAAAGGAACTCGGTGTTTCAGCATCTTTGCAGTTTTCTGGAAGTTTGTTCCAGATTTGTAGTGCACAGAACCTGAATGCTGCTTCTCCATTTGGGGATTCAAAGTAGACCAGAACCAGACCACCTGGGCGGTGATGGAGTCAGGTATGGTGAAAACAAATCCAAGGCCCCACTTTCAAAAATCTTTTTTTTTTTTTTTTGTAATTAAACCAATTTTAGATTCATGTATTATTCTTTTGGTCCGTCACATAAAAATGCTAACAAGATACATCGAAGCTGCATTGTGACATCGAATGGGTTTAGGGAGTACGAAGTATTTGTGGAAGGTGTCAGGTTGTTACCCAGGTTCAGTATATCTTTCACTTCTATTCTTTCCAGTCTGATGAGGACCATATGTGTTCACCTCTCTGTGGCCCCCGATCTCATCTTTCGCACAGGTTTCATACCAAAGTGTCCGACCTCCACACGGAGCTCTACAAAGGCCCCACAGCTGCAACAGCGAACCCACTGGTGGCCTTCACGCTCGTCAAGCGGCTGCATTCGGAGTGGCTGAACGTCGTCTACAGCAACGAAGCTCAAGAAGCCGCTCAAAGTGAGCTCTGTCCCTCTCCCTCCTCCCCTAATGATACCTGAACTTCTTCCGCGTTTTCAGCCGTCACAAGCAAACCTCAGCCTTTCATTAATGCTCCGTTCAGCCCTCAGGTCCAGATACGAGGAAGAGGAGTCTCACTTGCCCAAAGTGGAAGACCTCCGGGGGGCTGCAAAGGGGCTGATGAGGCTCCAGGATGTGTACTCCCTCCAAGTCTCAAGCCTGGTAGAGGGCCGCTTCCAGAGGGCCAGCGGTGGAGGTGTGATTGACGTCTGCTCGCCTGCTGTGTCTGTCTCGCTGTCTGGTGACGACTGCTTCCTGGTTGGGAAGGTGATCCACTGCACAGAGAAACTGATTCTTTCTTCGTCAGCTCATATTCTATTGATATCGGCTCTCTCGTGAATCAGTGAGATCGCTTTGTTTAGGTGCAAACCTGTGGTTTAGTCCCGTCAATCAAAACGTTACCTGCCAAACTCTTCACAGCCCAGGAGGAAGGAGTGAAATGTTGAAATTTCACTCCAAATTTCACATTGCCACCACAAACTTTAATGTGTTTCGTATGAAGTTGTGGGGGAACTTAAAGCAGTGTTAAGGTATGTAACATTTAATAAAATGTTTCTTTTTTTACATATTTATTGAAACTGTCAACATGTTGTGACTGAATAGGATGAGACCGATAATGTGCGAAACAACTGAGCTCCTTTGCCTTCTCCCAGTCTTAATTAGAAACAACCAATCAGAGCCAGGAGGCGGGGCTTAGTGCTGTCAGTCACTCTTCATGTTGCATTGCTCATCCCCCCCTTTGCTCTCTGCTACGATGCAGCTAGCATGGCCTGTTGTGAATGCTCAGACTAGCCAGCACAGCTACCGATGATGGCGGATAAATCGTTTTTCTGTAACAGTAAGTTGTTTCTTCACCAATAGCACATTTAGCAGCGAGTACACTGCCATGATTTGCAGCGCTAAGGCACTCCTCCTGGCTCTTCTGATTGGTTGTTTTTGGTCGAGAGCAGTGCATTTCTTCAGATGGCAATAACAGCTCGAGGAGAAGTTGGAGGAGATCAAACTTTTCACAGATTATCTGTCTTCTATTGTCACAACATCGTGATAGTTCTAACAAATATGTAAAAAGCGCATAAAAAAAAGTTACATACTTTACTTCCCACAGTTATTCCCAGGAATTCCTTAACAAAAAAAACTGGCGGTGGCAGCATCATGTTCTGGAGATGCTTTTCTTCAGCTGGGACGTTGAAGCAATTCAAAGTTGACCGGAAGACGACTGGAGTTAAATACATGGTGGCAAAAGAGACCAGGGCACAGGTTCACCTTACAGAAAGGCAATTCCCTTACAGAAACAGCCAAAGCTGGAATGGAATGGTTTAGGTTCAAACATGTTCATGTGTTTGAATGTCTTAGTCAAAGACCAGACTTGACTGAGAAAAAGTCTCCAAACTCTTTCCACTCACTCTGTGAGCTTGAGATAATTTGCAAAGAATGGAAATGTCTGGACAAACCTGGTAGAGAGTTCCTACAACGAAAGGTGCTACTACAAAGTCTTGAGATCAGATCTATCTTAAAGCACGCCACACCTTTCAGATTATTATTTTTTTGCTATGGAACTCGTGTATTTTGTGTCCGTTTTAAAATTATGCTATACTTGCACGTTTACATGGAATCCCAGTAAATACCCTGAGGTTGGTGGTGAGGATGTGACACAACGGAAAAAACTTTGAGGGCTTTAGCAAGACAAAGACCACGCACATGTTTTCTATAACATCAATGTGGGCTCCGCAGAAGCAGGCCGACCCAAATATGAACATCAGGCCAGAGACAGAACACGAAATAACAGAACAAGCTGCCTGAGGAGAGAAGGAAAATATATAAAAAAACAGTCATATGTTTCCACTGTTAAAGCTGCACTTTATGTCACTACAGTGTAATTTGAGACAGAGAATGTGTGAAAAAACTGAGCTCCTCTGCCTTCTCCCAGTGCTCCAAGCGCTAACTGCAGAAATACACCAGTGAGAAGCAACCAATCACAGCCAGGAGGAGGAGGGTCTTAGCGCTGTCAATCACTCCCATGCTCACCCCTCCCACTTGCTATTTCTAAACAGCTAGCAAAGAGCTGTAGCTAGCCTAACCTAGCCAATGTTCACCACAACATTCACTAATTTGGGCTAAGGCTAGTTAGCATAGTTACCGACGAAGATGGATAAAATGTTTTCCTGTAACGGTAAGTTGTTTTTCTGCCATTAGCGCCTTGAGCAGCATACATTAGGTTACTGACAGCACTCAGACCCTCCTCCTGGCTCTGATTGGTTGTTTTTGACCAAGAGCAGTGCAGTTTTCAGACCATAATAGATGCATTGGGAGTAGATGAAGGAGCTCAGTTTTTAATTTTTATTTATTTATTTATGTTTTTCAGATTATCTGTCTCAGACCATACATGGTGACAGTTTTAATAAATATGGGGAAAAAACAGATTTTTCTAAATATTAGATATTGCAACTTAAATCTGCAGTAAATGATGACAAACGAAACTGTAACATATAATTCTTTTGAGCTTAGGAAAGAAATCTCTGGTGGTTATCTGTCATTGCTGTTCATTGGACGCACAACCTTGTTAAATTCTCTCGAGACTCAAATAAAAAGACTAGATCGTTTAATAAAAATAAAATAAAATAGATTTATTCCATAAATGTCCCTTTGCATGAATAATTTCCTTTTCTTAAGGTCTGCAGTGCTTCTATTCCAGGCCTGTCAGTCATGTGTGTTGGGGGGTTCAGTCACTCAGAACTGGGATTCTTCCAACTCCATACTTAGTCATCTCTTTCATGAGAGAGCAGATCACCCAGCTGTTCTGGGATGAGAAAAGAGAGAAAGATGTTTCCATGCTACTTTTTTGTTTTTCTATAACAGCGGCGTTGTGAAATGGTAGGGCACTGTGTGGGAGAGACACTGCAATGGAAAAGACATTTTCTCATGCCGATGAGCAATGAACACAGAGAACCTTCTGTTACTGAGGCTATGATTATCAAAAGGACAGATGATTTGTTTTACGGCTTTAAATGTGGATTTTAAATGGCTCTTTGGAAACAGGTGGGTTTTATTGAATATACATGTAGAAATTTAACTGAGAGAGAGAGAAAGAAAGCCAGTGGCCAATAGCTGCTTTAGCAGTTCTTCTCTCATAAAAATGTATTGGTTCATAAAGCATAGCATGTAGTGTGGTTAATTATACACAGATTTAAACTGAACTCATCTGTAGGTTTTACCAGATCCCAGCCTGAGTCTCTGATGGGAGTTTTTACGTGCCTTGTAATGGTTCAGACGCTCAAACTTGTTATCTTTACACACATTGAAGGGAACTGAGGCGTCATAAGGGAATCGTTGACAAGACGATTTATTACAGGGACTAGTTTATTTCAACTTAAGTGTGCCTACATGAGGCCCCACAGCAATAAGTCAGTTCTAGATCTGATTTTGATGCATCTTTAGCTGCATCCTGGTAAATATGAAAAAGACTATTATAATTACATCTTGACTGCTCCACAGACGGCTTTAAATGTGGATTTTAAATGGCTCTTTGGAAACAGGTGGGTTTTACTGAATATACCCACCTGGTCCCAAAGTAATAAAAACTGGGCCTGTGTCTCTTTAAAAACTCCTACTGTTTGTGGCCCTCCGCTTTCAGGAAGTCATCACAACGTTTTTAACAACATTTTTTTTTATCAGCATTGCTCTGAGAAGTAGCTCCTATAAGATGTTGAGTTTCACCAGATATTTGACCATTTTTGCTGGCTAGTCTGAAGGAGCTGTGGGGGAGAGGAGCGTCCATGAAGCACTGCTTCCAGGTTCATAAATGTGATCATTTATCTTTTTTAGCCAATAGCAATAGACCTGTTAAAAATACACACTGTAAAAAGATTATACAGGCAATTGTTTATGACTGTCTCAATGGGAAGGAGTCAAAATCTTACAACGTTTTTGTTTGTCTTCTATAAAAAGTCCATGGCAGCACAGAGAGAATCTGAAGGAGCTCTGCTTCAGTTGTTGATCTTATTTGACTCAGAACTAAAATTTTGCCTGAATTCTGGAACACAAAGGAATACCTGATACAGTTTATAAAATACTGACTTAAATCATGTTAACATCAGAATAAAGTATTTCTTTCATTGTACACAGGTGGCCTATGAGCAGGAAGACTACTACCACTCGGTGCAGTGGTTGGAGGAGTCGGTTCGTCTCTTCAGGGGAGCCGCGGGACAGTGGAGTCCTGAGAACGAAGGGACCTTAGAGGACGCTCTGGATCACCTGGCTTTCTCCCACTTTAAAGTAGGAGAGCAGAGAAAACACACGTTGGTCCCATGTTTGACTGCTAGGGCTGCTCTAAATTCCTCTGTTTGATTCAGACAGGAAATGTCTCGTATGCCTTGAGTTTGTCTCACGAGTTACTGCATCACGGTGAGTCTACGCCTGCGTTTCACGTGCCAGGCAATAAGAACGGTGCCTGCACTTTTTCTTTTCAACATTTTGCCTGTTTCAAAACCTTAATTCTTTGTGATAGACCGACGCCAAGTGTTGCATAATTATAAAGTGAAAGTAAAGGAAAATCAATGATCTCATTTTTAAGTTTGCCACAAGTTACAGCTAAACCCCAAATTATCTGTGGATTTAGATTTATTTTCATTCGCATAAGAAATTTGCTCCTGGTAGAAACAGCAAAACCAGGAAATCTTACCAAGTATTTTTGTCTAGTTTCTAGTGCAAATATCTTAGTGCAATTGAAATAAGGCAAAACTAACTTACAGCATATTTGAAGTCAATAATTCTTGAATATTGATAAAAAGTACTAACTCCACTGGCAGATTATTTCACTTATAACAAGAGAAAATTGAAAATTTTGCAGAAACCGCTCTTTGTTTTTGCAAACTCTGTATCTTTGACAAACTACGGGAGATTTCAAGAAGAATGAATGGTTTGTAATAATACTGTATCCGGCCTCGGTGACTCTTTGCACGTGTTTTGTTTTCCCAGATCCAATGAATGGACGGGTGTTGCAGAATGTTGAGAAATATGAGAAGCTGCTGGGTTCTGCAGGTCCGACCGGGGAGAGCAGCTTCAGAAGACCCGGCTCCTCCTTCTTAACCACACGGGACACTTATGAGAGACTGTGCCTGACTCAGGGCTCCCAGGTAGCATTGGACTCTTCACATAGTGTCCCAGACTGACCTATAGTTCATCTTGCAGAGACATGTCAACGTCCACATTGTCTGCCTTTTTATTATTTTGAACCAATAAAGTAGCGAAAGTGGATTCGAAGGAAAACTGCTAAATCTTGTGATCATGAATTAAGGATTCATGGACGTGTGGGATTGCTTGGTAGTGCAGGATTAGCTTGTGATTAGCTTTGCAGAATTTTGTAGCAGCTGCACTTTTGAAGCTCCATAAAACATCTTGTCTGTGGTGTTGAGTAAGGAGGCTCCAGCTCAGATTCAGGAGCGTTTTGTTTGTGGCGTTCCTCCTGGCTGTGCCTTCCTGAGGTTCTTGCAGGCATCACGGCAGCTGTGTTGTCCGGTCCTCATGCGCTTTGTGCTTCTGCAGAGGGCAGGACCACGCTGTAGAAGTATTACCCACTCTTGACTTCAGGGCGTCTTCAGGCCATGACCGTCAGTTTAGTGTTGGGCGATATGGACTGAAGTTTTATCAGTCCATATCGTACTAAAAATATGATATATTTTTAGTACTATTATGATAACAATAAAAGTGATAAGAACTATTTAATACTTATTTTTTGGGTAACTGTATGGTAGTGCACTGCATGACACAGCAATCACAGCCCCATGAATAAAAAACCTTGCTCTTGAAAAACATTCCTATTTGTAGTACGATACCAGTTACATATAGAAGAGAGATTTCATATCACTTAATTGCTCACAGATTTTCAAATGTATTGTTTTTTGTTGGTACTTTAATTGAATAATAGCACAACTAACCATCCTGACAATAAGAAAAAATTTGGGGGGGATTTAAGCATCAGTATATATATATATATTTCTATATATATATATACTGTATATACATATGTATATACAGTATATATATATTTATATATATATATATATATATGGGATTTAAGCATCAGTATATATATATACTGATGCTAAGTCTTTTCTTATTGTCAGGATTGTTAGTTGTGCTATTATTCAATTAAAGTACCAACAGACTTTGGTACTTTACCAAAGTCTGTTGGTCTCATTCATATATTTATATGAATGAGAATGAAGGAACCCACTGCACTGAACTCTATTAAAAACCTCATGGTTATTCCATCAAATATTGATTTCTGAACTCTTCCTGAGTTCAAACATTAGTTTTGTTGTTTCTACATGAATATGAACTTGTTTTCTTTGCATTATTTGAGGTCTGAAAGCATTGCATCTTTTTTGTCATTTTGACCATTTCTCATTTTCTTCTAATAAATACTAAATTTGTGCTTGGAATATTGGAGACATGTTGTCAGTAGTTCATAGAATAAAAGAACAATGTTGATTTTACTCAAATATATACCTATCAAAAATAAAATCAGAGAAACTGATCATTTAAAGTGGTCTCTTAATTTTTTTAATATAATACAGACAGACAGACAGACAGACATACACCCCCCCACACACACATATACAGTATATATGACATATGTGACAAAATTTGCTATATATACTGTATAGCAAATTTTGATCCTTGTTCGATCTCATTGACGGACTTCTTCATAATGCCTGTTTTCCTTCTTGCAGCCGATGCACTTTGAAAACCCTGGACTGTTCTGTGACCTCTTCACCAGCAACAACAGCCCTGCGCTGCTGCTGCAGCCTGTGAGGCGGGAGATCCTGAGCCTGCAGCCTCATGTGGAGCTTTACCACGACTTCCTCACAGACGCCGAGGCGGATGACATCAAGAGGCTCGCCCAGCCTGGCGTAGGTGATCGTCGCTTGAGCGTATCGTTTTCCAGCGTAAACGTTTGACTTTTATTTGCTTTAATTCCCAAATGTTTGTCTGTCTGGGTTTGTCTAGTGATTCTGAAGCAGAATTTAAGACAGTCTTTTTTAATTTCTTTGAATTAGTAAAGAGAAGAACTAATAACATTTTGACCTAACATTTTGACCATAACATTTTTTTTGTGTGTGTTTGGGGATGCCTGGAGTCTCCCGTGGCAACCATTCGGGGTGAAGAACACCCCTCCCACGCCTTCCCCTCTCAGCTCCCCCAGACTAGTGGCAGCAGCAATTAGCAAACACCTGGTGGAACTATTCTCAGTCCAACGCTCCTAATAACGGTTGTAAACGGCATAATGAGGAGCATTGTTATGATGATATGCAGGAGGTGGACTGTTGGGAAGAGCAGGGATTTCTTACAGACACAGAAGCCCAATTTCAAGGCCTTAAATTACAAAGTCCAACTTCTTTAAAGTTATGTTTGACATCTACAGCATTATTATAACAACAACTCAAGGTAACACAGTTATTTGATTGTGCTATATAATGGCATCATGTGCCCAGAAAGTACATAATGCTTCCCCTTTACGCACCCAATGTTAAGAAAAATATGTTTATTTTCATGTTTGTTTGCTTTTTAATTTCTACTACCTCCTCATGCTCTCTGTTTTATTGCTTTGTTATCATATTCCATCATTTTTGCCCCTTGCACTTAATGTGACCCTCCTGAGGAATGAGTTGAAAGTTATTATTTTTATAGCAGCCCTTTTTAATTTCCTCCTACCTCCCGGCCATTTAACCAGATACCGTAGCTGTGTTTCTCTTTCATGAAATCAAATCACCGCTTCAGCATCTCAGTCAGATTAGAAATGCCCTTCCGCTTTTCAAGATGGTACAATCCATTCTCAACTTCCCTCAAAGGCAAATGGCGCCGGCGCAGCTGGCTGCCTGCAGACCCAGCTCCCGTCGTGTGTGTTGGTCTGTGTATATTTGCTGTAACCGATTAATGATCCGTGCTTGAAGAACCCATGGATCATCAGTTGGGCTTTCCACAATGGCTGGATGTGGTTCTGTCGATGTTCTCCGCGTTCTTCTGCCACTTTTTCTACTCTTGGTTGCGGAGAACCTCGCCGAGCGGAGTAGCGGCATTATTTGCTCGCGTGAACGGCTGATTGCGCTGTGTGGGCCTCTGCTGCTGCCCGGAGACGGGCCTGTGGTCCCGGAGGAGTTACGGAGGAGACGACGGGGCTGCGGGTCTGGAGTTAAACGGAGGTAGAAGAGGAGACGGCGCAGGCCAGCGTTACCGGCGACTATTGTGGGGAACGTGAGGTCTTTGGTAAATAGGACAGACGAACTCACGGCGCTGGTTAGGATCCAGAAGGAGTACTGGGAGTGCAGTATCTTCTGCTTCACGGAAACCTGGCTGCACTCGCTTATTCCGGAATACAGCGTGGAGGTCCCTGGATTTTCCTTGGTGAGGGGGGACAGGGACTTTTCCAAAAGTCGGAAGAAGAGGGGCGGCAGGATTGCACTTTATGTGAGTGAGAGGTGGTGTAATCCCGGTCATGTTAACGTGAAGGAACAGATTTGTAGCCCGGACATTGAACTTCTGGCTGTGGGAATGCGGCCGTGTTATTTACCGAGGGAGTTTACGTCCGCCATTTTGATCGCTGTTTACATTCCCCCATCAGCTGATGCAGCGGTGGCCTGTGACGTCATCAGCTCTGACACAGCCAAACTCGAGACTAAACACCCGGACGTTGTTATTGTGTCTTGTCTCTTGTCTTGTCTTGTCTCTATGCTGTAACTGCGAAGTAATTTCCCTGCTGGGATGAATAAAGTACTTCTATTCTATTCTATTCTATTCTATTCTAAATCTCATTCTACTTCCTGAAGCATGAATCCTTTCTTCTTTTTTTTAGCTAAATTCCTCCAGCAGAGCAAACAATCTCCCTGAGTTTTGCCAGGGAGACCAAACCTTTCTCCTAGCTCTCAGCCTGCCGACTCAGGCGCTTCGGGAACCGTTTGGTGGATTAACTAGGATGATGCCTCTTTAGTCTCTTTGAGGTTTCTCTGAGAGTTTTCCGTCCGCTGGTCAGATGGAGAGCTCAGTTTCCATGTCATCGCTATGTCAGCTTGTGGGCTAATTGGACGCAGGCCTGTGGTACCGAGCTGGACGGCTCTTTACTTCCCCAGAGTGGTTTCCAACAGGTCTCTCCGTTTAGAGGTTTTTGGCATATTTCACGGGTTTTCACAAATGGACACCGTCTGCTTCGGCGTCCGAAGAGTTTAAACTGCAGATTTGTTTTGTTGTTGATGTGACTATCAGATTGCTGTTCTACAAAGTGGGACTGTTTTATAGTTCTGTTGGAGACTGGCAAACATAAATTTAGCAGAAGGCAAAGGGATTGCCAACTACTTTTAGTGGCTTAGAGAAGTGGAGAGAGTCAGTCCAAAAATATGTGCAGTGACACAGTTTGCGGTTCAGTTTAACAGCTTGAGCAATAATTTTTTTTTTTTTTTTAAAAGCCCAAATAAAACTGGTCAAATTTTATTTTCTGCCCTTTCATAACAAGTTGAAGAGATCTGTGGTGGCAGCTGGAGAAAAGCAGGAAACAGCAGATTATCGAATCAGCAAGAGGTAAAAAAAAAAAAAAAAGGTTTCAAACTATTGTTCCTGCTGCTGGTGTGAATCAGAACATCCGGAGGCATAACGAACCGACTGGGTATGTTTCATTTCTAGTGCGTGGCTGAAGGCCTCGGGGAGCTCCACCGTTGGGAGGTTGGACCGAAGGATTTCCATGGTAACGGGTTTGAACGTGACGCACCCGTATGGCGAGTTCCTGCAGGTGGTGAATTATGGGATTGGTGGACACTATGAACCACATTTTGACCACGCCACAGTAAGTCGACAGAGTTGCGGTTAGGTTTATGTTCATTCCCCTTAAACTTTCTGCACTTTTCCACATTTCGAGCGCAAAGCTGTATTTATTTGGGATTTTATTTGGGAGAACAACACCAAGTGACGCATGAATTTGAAGTGTAAATTGAAGGGTGCATGGATTTCAAAATCTTTTACCAATTAAAATGTGAAAAGTGTGGCATTCGTTTCTATTCATGCCCTTTTTCTCTTATTTCTCTCATCACCATAGTTACACCACTAACTCTTGTGGGTGCCTGTCTATAGCAGTCTGCCTCACTGAGAGTCAACATCTTTGCTAATTCTTGGTCAAACCGATTCATCCATTTTCTAACACCCTGTGCTCAGTCAGATGGCATGGAGAGTTTTCATGAGTAGACAGATTTTCAGTTGGATTTACATCTGGACATTGACTAGGCCATTCAAGCACTTTCATCTGAGCTGTTCTAATGTAAGTCTGGCTGTATATTTAGGACAACTGCCCTGCTGGAAAGTGAATCACAACTTCAGTTTGAGGTCATTTGTTTCAGATTTTTATCTGGAAAAAGTTTGGAAAACCACGTGTTATTTTCTCTCCACGTCACTATTCGGCACTATCCTATGTATAAATTGACACACCAATAAAATAAAGGGAAGATTGTTGCCGTAACATGACAACACGTGAAAAAGTCTAAGGACAAATGTCACGTTTGCAAAGTGCTGCGTGTGTTGGTTAAATGTTGATAGTGTTTCCGTGTCTTTTTAAAACCAGTCACCCTCCAGTCCTGTTTTCAAGCTGAGAACTGGGAACCGCATGTCGACCTTCATGATCTACGTAAGTCAAATCTGCGCTTTTGGCTTGAGGTTGCTGGTCAGATTTCTGTAGTTGTATCGTGGGCTCATCCAGCGGTTGCCCTGGAGAAAGCCTTTTATCTCACGATGCTTTTCCAGCCACTCCCACTTTCATATTTACAACTCTTCTCAGTGATTTCCTTTTTACATGGGAATGAACTGATCGTAAAACACAATAGCTGTGAGAAATAATGATCCCTAAATTATTTTGACTGGCGAATTTCACTTAAATTTATTACATCAAGGCATAAACACAAGACGCTGCTCTAAAGAAATGTTGTTTTCCACAGCTCAGCTCAGTGGAAGCTGGCGGCTCCACAGCCTTCATATATGCCAACTTCAGTGTTCCAGTTGTGGAGGTAAAACACTTCGGTTATCAACAAGACGTTTCTCCTAACTTCACGTTTCGACATCGAGGCTGAGTTACATTCATATTTACCCGTTGCTTCTAGTCCATCTGTGTGAGAATTATAAAAGGAGAGATTTTCTTACCCACAGCTCTACGGCCAAGTTGAGGTTTTCTTTTCTGGTTGCCAGGAAACTCCTTTATGTACCTCCATTAAGTCGCACAATCATTCATATTCCTGGCAGATTTGGGTTTAAAGTAATCTTTTAATTTTACCAACATGTTTTCTCTGAGTGGAAACGATGTGAACGTTTTGTAGCGTTTACGTCTTGTAACTGGAATCTTAGTTGCGTTTTAACGCTGCGTTAAAAAAAAGTAATCACACATAGAGATGTGCTGCTTGAAACTCCTGTTACAAATTCTGAAAACATGTTTGACCTCTCAGAAAACTGGATGAATTCAGGTAATTTGGTATTAATTAGAATTCATTTGGTAATTGCTGTAAAAATTAAATAGTGTTAAATATATTAAAATCTGCTCTTTATGGTATTTCTCAGAAAGCTGCCATCTTTTGGTGGAACCTCCACAGAAATGGTCAGGGAGATGAAGACACCCTGCATGCTGGCTGCCCGGTGCTCATCGGTGACAAGTGGGGTAAGTCTTGGAGTTCCCGCTCGAGACTTTTGATAAAAGCCAAGAAAATGCCGTCTGCTTCCCGAAACACTAATCTAATCTCCTCATGTCGGCGAGCTGGAGCCCATCTGTGTTTCATTTTGCGTTTGAGCATAGCGACATTACAGCCTGCAGTTCAGACTCTGAGGGCTCATCTTGGAAAGTGAACATCTGCTGCCGGTTGGCTCAGACAAGCGAAATCTGTTTCGCAGGCTATTTAAACCGACCTAAGCTTAATAATAATGATGATAATAATTGGGAAGCAGCTGCAAAAGAAGTCGCTGTGTAGGTCAACAACAACTTGCAGTGCAAAAACAGGTGGGAATGCTTGTTGGCAACGTGCTTGGAAAGGCTGAAAAAGAGACGCATTTGTCAAAGCTGTTTGCTTACTTTTGTTTGACAGCCGTTCCAATCTGTCTCTGTGCCACAGTGGCCAACAAATGGATCCACGAGTACGGCCAAGAGTTTGAGCGTCGCTGCAGCCTGAATCCTGAGGAGTGAGAGGGAGCACAGGCCTTCACTACTGTCAGGCACGTTGGCAAGAAGAGACGAGGCAGCAGCCAGAGAGAGCGAGCATGTGTGTGTGTGTGTGTGTGTGCACAGACGAGGGAGGGACCGGAGGAGCCAGCCTGCGTCTTTGATTGGAGCCCAGGGCCCCAGGGAGCCTGGACACTCCTGCCGTGGATGTGGAGGTGAAGGTGGAGCAAAATCAGCCCATGGAGACCAACTGTTTCCACCAGTCACTTCATGCTAGTGGAGGAGTGTTTACATTTCTTGCATTTCTCAGGAATGCTGGAAGACACTCGTGCAGGGCACACCATCCGCGTTGGACGTAAATGATCAAATGAAACGTGTCCTAAATTTGGTTATTGTTGACAATGTAAAGCTCAGACTGTGTACAACATCTCATTCTGTCATGCCTGACAGAAGAGTGTCGTCACTGTCATCCCTTCTGACTCAGACTGATAAGATGCGGTCAAGCAAAACAAATAAACTATTAAAACAGCCTCTCTCTATGCCTCATACTTATATCCCTGATAGTCTGACCGTTTTTAAATCTCTCTGAACAAACGCATCTGACCCTGTGTGCATATTTCTCACATATGTGTCAAAATACTTCTCAAGCCACCTGGAAACAGGTTGAGGTTTTCTCCTAGAGTATTGAAATCTCAAATCCACCGAACCCTTCTGCATGGAAATGTTGTGGGGAGCGTCCTGCCGCTTGACTGGCAGAGATCTTAACTTAATACTTTTTCGTTCCCGCGGAGACATAAATTTTCTTTCCAGCTGAGGCAGCCTTTCCAGCCACAGACGGACACACAGAAAATATATGAAGAGAGCATGTAACAGATCTCTATTGCACATTCCTGCGCACACACTGAGCAATATTTTCCCATGGAGCTGTTAAAAGAGAGGAAGGTTGTTCTGTATTGTTTCGCTGGAGGCTCTAATAAAAAGCTTGAATGTACAACAAAAATGACCCTTGGACTTTGATGGCATTGTTTAAAAAATCACATTTTGGAGCTTATATTATTCAGAAGTGGTAATCATGTGGTTTACAAACGCTATGGGCTTTTATCAAGACTAGAAATTATGCTGTTAGGATCTGCAATCGAATAAACCAGAAAGTTTGGAAAACTAAAGTCACTGATGTGACATTATTTTTTTTCCTTCTCCCTACACACACAGTGCAGCTCTCACTGTTACCACAGCAAACATGCAGAGTGACTCTCAGCGGCTCTTCAAACTACCTAAAACACACATGAGAAGATCTTTGGTATTCTGCAACAAACTGTCAAAAACCAACACTGGAGAAAAATAGAAGCTTAAAATGATCTGCCAAAAAATTTGAATCTGCAATTCATTTTGTTGTCAACCTGATTAAATTTCCTCATGTGAGTGGGTTTAAATCATTCATGTCATAGCAGAGTCTTTCTGCATCTCCTCCCTTTTTATAGAAATGATGTGACAGATCAGTGCTTCCCTCTGCTGGTGGTGCACAAGATGGAGTCTTTGTGATGCCTCATGTTTTAGATGTATAAACACTAAACAGTATTGGAAACTTAATTAATTCAATTATTTGTAACCCAAATTAAGAACTGTCTGACAGTAAGATGTAATTTTTTTTCTATCAGTTTGTAAAAAAAAAAAAAAAACATTATCTAAGCTACATAGTGCAACATTTTATTATTATCCGGAGTATTAAATCAGCTAATACACTTATCATTTTGATAAGGGAGTCTGACGAAACTTTGGTAGACTGAAGTGTTTTCCGTGATGTACATCACATTACATTTATAATCTAAGATATTTGGGGAAACTATAGCCTACTTCTCTTGCCCTTAATTTAAATATCTTGTGAACCTAATAATAATATGTTTGCCTTTGCTTCCTGAAATATTAATACACCGTTCATAAGAGTCTCTGAAAGGAACTTGGGAGGGTGGAGTAATTGGAAAAAGGGGTTAATCAATATAATAATTTTTAAATGATCGTCGTTGTAACCGAGATGTCGCAGTGAAAGAAACAACCAAAAACAGAAAAAGAAGTAAAGGCAGAAAGAAGGAAGGAAAGGAAGAGCGGAAGAAAGAAACAGACTCTATTTCCCAGAATGCATCAGTAATACACGGTGATGGCGGAAGTGTGTCTTGTTGCTCGGAGACAGTTTTCCGCGCTTGTTCGGTTTGTGTGTACTTGTGTGTGCGCGCGGCTAGTTTAGCTCCAGTTAAACTGATTATTACTTCACAGAAGAGCGATAATAAACATGTCAGCGACGGGTTCAGGCTCTGTTACTGAGAGACTGCCACTTACGGTCTGTTTTTACTGAACTGAGGAATGAAGAGTAAGAAACAGAAGTCTGCCAAAGCTGCAAGCAACAAAAGGAAAGGTAAATGTAACGTAGCTAGATGCTAATGTTGTGCTACTTATAGGTAGCTCGTTCAATCAACTGTCACTTGCGTAAGAACATATACGAACGCTATGAAACTTTTCACATATAAATTATGTTATTTCTCATTATTCTGCACCGTACTGGCATTTTTGATTCGACACAATGACTCACAATAATATTTAATATGTTATAACTCGGTATTTTATCCTTTACAGCTAGAGGTGGTTACATTTACTTCAGTAGCTTGTTGGGGGAAATGTACTTTTACGATAACGTACTTTTTACTTTTACTTGAACAGTATTAGTAGTAAGAATCAGTACTTTTACTGAGTCAAATGTCTAAATACTCTAGTGTGAATTACTTGACTAAATGAAATGAATGAAGCATGACAAATATAGCAGACAGAGACACACACTGTTAAAGTGAGAGCTCTTGTTTCTACACAAGCTTTTTTCTGTCTCAGATCTATTGAACATGTTTCTTTCAGCTAGGCCTGCATGATGCATAGCAAAGACCAGCTTGGACTGCAATAAATTCTAGCTAACTTTTTAAGTAACTGTGTGTTGTGTGTCTCCGGCTTGGTGTAACCTGACATAACTCTTATCAGTCCCCAGCGATGTGTCGTCCTCGACAAGCCTCCCCCCTCTTGTTGAGGGCCAGCTGAGGTGCTTCCTGTGTGTGACAGTGAGCAGGGTCTTATGGACAGTCCACAAGCCTCCGTCTGCAACGTTCGTCAGGCTGCGCTGGTGGGGCGAGTCATCCAACGGCACGCACTTCTTTCCAAGAGATGCATCCCAGGTGGCTCAGAGAACCATCAAGAGCACAGCTCGTTACGCAATCCGCTGCGGCCCGAAGCAGTTCACCTCATACCTTACAGGTGATTATCTTCTCTCCCGGTCTGCCGGCTTCCTCCCGCAGTCCAAAACATGACTGTTAGGTTCATCGTTCTACATGCAGAGTTGTTTTCTGTGTCTCTGTGTTGCCTTGGTAGCCTCTGCACGGTGTACCCTCATTCTCGCCCAATTACTGCTAGAAATAACCGCCAGCTCCCAGGATAAGCATGTTTAGATGGATATCTGTCACGTTTTTGCCTTTACAAATCAATAGCTCTTTTTTTCTGAACAGATATGGGCTCTTTGGTGCTGGAGGTTCTGACTAAGCCGGATCATTTACCAGTCGCTCGGGCTCAAGTTGCCGGGATCTCCCGTCTGTCTCTGTCGCAACCTGTTAGTGGATTTTACACTCTGGTGTCGCCAACCTCAGAAAAGCTGGGAGAAGTCCAGGTGAGCAGACTGATCAATTCAAAGGTTTGTGTGCAATAACAAACTTTACTGGACGATAAATTGTCCCAGTAATTATTGCAATAAATGATGATATTGTTGTTTTGAGACAATTTTCAAGTAATATAATGATCATGGCACAATGATACAAGTTCTCCCTCCAAAAGACTAATAAACTTTATTTTTGTACAGAACACTCAACACTGAAACTGGAAGATATTTTAAATATCCAAAGTAAAAAAAAACAACCAAAAACAATAATAAAACCATAAATAAAATGGATTATGATGTTTCTGTAAACAAAATTGCTCTTCAAAAATGATTAGTCCTCAACATGGAAATTATGAAGCTCAGTTTATTTTATTATGAGATTAATAGTTCAATAGCCTTTTACAGGCTTAAGTGTAACTTAGATATTATGGAATAATAAAATAAGCTGTTTGTCATCTCCAATCTTGACTTCTTAGGTCTCCCTAAACCTGGAGCCTCTGGCTGAAGCCTACGACAGCAGCAGCTCGGCCCCCGCCACAGACACCAGCATCGATAAGCTGCAGGTACCCAAACTGATGGCCCCCCCGCCGCCAGTACTCGTCACTGCTGGAGGTGGGAAAGAATCCGGCGGGAGCAGTGGTGGAAACACACCAAGGTTTGGGAAAGTTACTGAACAAATACCCGTACAAAAAATCTCCCTTGCTTGTCTCCTCTGTTAATCTCTTTTGTTTCTTGCTTTGTTCATTCTAGAGGAAAAGACCACTTGTATTTTCAAAATGTCCAGAAGAAGATGCTGGAGAATCAGGTTCCTACGTCCAGCACATTTCAAAACAGTGAAATTGCTGGGAATCCCTCGACAGCGGAGACGGGAAATAATGACATCATCTCAGGTCGGCAGCAACATCATTAGCTGCATTTTCATTCCAAATGAGCGCAAATCTTTGTCTATATTCTACTAAAGTGAAAAAAACACAACGTTGCAATGGCGGTGTTTCCATTAAATAAGACATGAAATTAAAATAACATGTAAATAAGCTTGTTCACGCGATAAGTCATTAAAAATCATGGCAGCGACAGATGTAAACAGTTACACAAGATGTATTCATAATTTAGCCAATTAGCTCATCATCTATCAGCCATCAGAGGAGACATTGGTGTCTTACTTAAGTGTTGGAGCAACAAGATGCTTATACTTGGGAGCAGCTACGTAGGAGGACATTTTACAGATTCAACACACTTAAATGACACATTTTTTACGAACTGTGTGATGCTGTGAGAGCTCTTGTGGAGCCAGCTGCACATTGTCCCAAAAATAAAAACTAAAACAAACCATCATCGCACTACTACTTCCTGTTATCTTCTTAGTCGTTTTTATAGATAGTAACTATCGGCTGTTTATTACGTGACTCAAGTGATGCATAAAAAGTGTTTCTCTTGCAGTTTTGTGAAATACAACTATTTAGCTATGGTCTACTACTGTATTTATCTCATTCTAGCTCATAAACCTTTATCAATCAATCAATCAAATTTTATTTGTATAGCACATTTCAGCAGCAGTGCATTTCAAAGTGCTTTACATGATATCAAACACAGAAACACAATTCAACATAGAATCAACAATCAAAACACGACATTATCAAAAAACTTGAGTTTTTTCTAAATCGGGCGTATTTATTTTTGTAATTTCAGTTTGCACAATTTTATGGTTAATAGAAACGCAGCTAGTCAGTCACTAATGTGCAAAAGCAAAAATGTTCAGTCATAGCTGTTAACCTTTTTCTGGTTGCAGTCATTCTGGAGCGGGGAAACAAGCTCAGGAATGCAATGGCGGAGTCGGCTCTGAATTGTGACGTCGACTCTTCTCTGCCTCTGAAGGACAGTCCTCTACCTCTCCCTAAGGACAACATCCAAACACCTAAAGAGTCAGTGGCTTTCATTTTTTAAAGATTCCAGAAATGCACATTTTTTTAATACCTACTACCCTGCTTTATGTTTGCAGGTTGTTCCCTTCTATATCAGGTATGTTTCTTCAGAATATCCTGCATGCAGATTCTGGGGATGGAGCCTTCCCCTCAGACAGCACCCTGGACTGTCTGCCAGACATGGACAAAAGAGCTGTGGATCTGCTGCTTGGCAGGTAGACTCACTGGATTTGTGTCACTTTCATTTTTCTCCTAGTGTTATCACTCCTAGTGTAATCACGAATGGCAAGACATTTTATTGGGATTGAGTGGTTTTGTATTCACCCCATTTTAAATTCGTAATTTGTAGAACCACTTTTAAAGGGGTGGTTTTATATAATCAGCTTTATATCATGTTAAAATGTTATTGCCTCATCAGAAACATAACTGGAGTGTGGCTATGACTTTTTCATGCATGTTTGAGAAATCCTTTCATCTCCATGGCAACCATTCAACTGTGCAAAACATCCAGATGGACCAAGCACCGCCTTGGACACGCAGCTCATCTTCTGACCTGTAGTTTCCATTCTTCCCAGCTTCTACATTACAGAGCAGCTCTCCCATGTGACTCCCGCTCTCTGCTCCTCTAGACTAGCCAGCAGTAATTAGCAAGCACCTGATGGCACTGCGCATCTGCTAAGCTCATTATACGAGCTACTTCTCAGTGCAACGCTGGTACAAACATAAAGGGCTAATAGAGGAGCGATGGTGTGATGACTTCCTTACGGCGGAGTTTCAGAAAGAGCAGGAGTTTTTAAAGAGACACAGGCTGAATTTCAAGTTATTAAATTACAAAGTCAAATTTCTTTCAAGTCATATTTGATAAATGCATTGTTTTTATTGTAACTGAAGGTAACATAGCTACTTGATTCTGCCATGAAATGTCACCTTGTGCCTGGAAAATACAAAATACTGCCCCTTTAAGTACAAATAAAGCTGGAAGTCTTAGAGTATGTCTGCAAACTTTGCAGCAACCTCTTTGTCAAAAATAATAAATATGTCAATATAATCGTTACTGGAAAAAATTGATCATTCATTCCTTTGTGTCAAAATTGATAATAACAGACCTGTTCAGATTTTCCCAAATTGTTGCATTTCTCCTGCCTGCAATGTTACCACAATGACAAACCTTTCCTCTCCCCAGTGAGCTGCTGGACTTTTTAAATTTTGCTAACACAACGATCACAACCGGATAACTCTAGTCTACCACATAAAGATTCAATAAAATGCAATGGAGTTAAAAAATTTAGGGTGTGTAAAAACTGTTGCAAGCACTCTGAATGCAGAATTGTATTCTGCTGACAAATCAATGAAAATTTCAATGCACATTATTTCTCTTTCCTATTCAAGCATTAGATTTTATTTTTTATTTTTATTGCTAAGAATGTTTGTAAACCTTGCCTCACAGATATATTATAAAATCAGAATAAAAACATATTAAATTTGTTGTGTTGATGTGACAAACCTTTTGCAAATGTTGTGTTTTTTATTTCTTTATTTGACCATACAAGTTGTATGGTAATACAAGTTGTCTGATTGAGATCCAAATTCCCATTTACAATAGAGTCCTGTTTAGATAAAACAAAATTACAAATTAAGCAACAAAACAAGCAATTGAGAATTTTTACTTAATTAGATAAGCTAATAAAATATGAGCTAAAAAGAAGAGCAAGTTTCATAAGATTTCTCGTTTTGTCTTAGAATAAATTTGAATTGTTTCCAGCATTTTTTAAAATTTGTTTTCTTTCCCCCCCCAGCTCTGTGACATCTGGACTGCCTCTGTGGGACATCCAGGGGTCACCTCCTGAATCTCTCTCCGGCCACAGCAGTGTGTGTGGAGACAGCGAGCTCAGCAATCCGCTTTATGATCAGAGCTTACTGGAAAATCTGTTTTACAAAACTCCTGTGAGTATTTACTCTTTATCTTTTAGTTTTAGCTATTTTTTTCAGGCGACAAGTGATTGAAGTTATTGTTTTTAAGCACTCAGACACTGCACCGGATTTCGCAGGGGACAACGGTCAAGGAGCAACAACATCAAATAAAACTCATCCAGAGAAACCGAGGCAGTCTGAACCTGGGATCAGCCAAAGGTAAGAGCCTCAAAAAAACATCCTAAAGTCGTTTGGTTTCATCTAAAAACGGCAAAGGCTGTTCTGACCCACATTTTGACTGTTTTCAGTCCAAATTTAGATGAACAGCAGTTTGCGGATCGTGGCGATGATCTCTACTCTTCATTCAGTGAAGAGCAGTTCAAGTTGCTGAGTCTCATCCGAATAGCAAGAGTTACCGTCGAGTCGCTGGCCGTTCCTGCAGGCGGCTCAGCCACCACAACCAGGAAGGCCGTCAAAGGGAAACCTCCGCGCCCATTACCCAGCAAGAAGTGGTAAAACATTTAGTAATGTTCATTTTAAATAGAGATCATATTAGCATTTGTAACACTTATATTTGAGAATCTCTGAATCTCTTCTTTTTTTTATAGCACATATTTTGTGGAGTATGTTTTTCCAATGACTTCAGCCTCGGGTCAATTTCGGCGGAGTAAAGGTGGAGATGTAGACGTGACCAGAGCCGTTTCCAGTAAAATCACTTTTGGAGGTAATTCTTCCTGTTGTTATTTGTAACTGATTAATCGATTAATCGTTAACTGGAGTTAACTTTAAAAGTTAGACTTAGACTTAGACTTAGACTGACTTTATTGTCATTTTGCATGCACAGGGTGTATACAGAACGAAATTTCGTTGCATACGGCTCAGAACAGTGTTTTGAGCTTTCAATGTTGTGAGGTTACTCCAGAATAAAATAAAATACAGTATAAAATATGAATATAAATATAAATATAGAATATAAAGTGCAGGACTGACAGTAAAAAGGAAGTTATTTAGCTCTGTACATGTGCAAGGTATAAAGTGGAGACCAGATTTTAAGTGCAGTCCAGTTAAGAGTTCAGCAGTCTGATGGCAAGTGGGAAAAAGCTGTTTCGGAACCTGGTGGACCTGCACCGGAGGCTGCGGAACCTCTTTCCAGAGGGCAGCAGGGAGAACAGTCCATGGTGGGGGTGTGAGGGGTCACTGATGATGTTTCGGCCTCTGGTCACGCAGCGCTGGGATGAAATGTCCTGAATGGAGGGAAGGGGGGCCCCGATGATCCTCTCTGCTGTCCGCACCACTCTCCTCACGTTCTTCCAGTCGGAGGCGCTGCAGCCTCCACACCACACAGAAAGGCAGCTGGTCAGTTTCTGAAAGAACAACATACTCAGAGCAGTAATTAACCCAAAGCTGCACAAAAATATCTAACTTTTTCTTTTAAGATTAAAAAAAACATTTGTCAATAAATATGTTCAACACAGAACTCATCTAGTGGTAGTTTCACCGGGTTCAAATTCAGTAAAATAAAATGTCTTATTAAGCTTCTTTTGGTATTCAGTTAATCGGTTAATCCAGAAAATCAACAGATCAGCCCTACACTGTAATGTTAAGTCAAGCAGAAAACTTGTAAAACTGTTCCTTATGGTGTTTGTTTCTGATGCAGCTTCTCTGTGTGTTTCTTTAAGCTGTGAAGTTCCACCAGCTCTCTGTGTTTCCGGTCCACTTCAACGCCGCAGCGATCAAGCTGTGGTGGGAGAGTGAGCTCACTTTCAAGATTTACTCAAGAAAGAGTGACCAGAAAAAAGTAAGTTACTCAGACACTTTAGCTGTGTTCGAATTCAGGGTCTGCATCCTTCGAAGGACGGATTTGTAGGCCGATTACGTCATAGCGTGGCGACAAGGCCTGTCCGAATTCGAAGACTCCTTCCCATGCGGCCTCCAAATGTTGCCTTCTTTTCCCCAGATTAGAAGGATGGGTCCGGTATATCCTTCACGGCCCACTATATCCCATAATTCATTGCAGGTCCCAACTGGGCGTTCAGGCAGAGCGACAATGGCGGTGAAGAGCGGCAAATTATTTTGTTATATTACACTTTAAATGACACAACGTTATTTTGTACAACGTTTCTAGGCGAGAATGTAAGTGTGTAAGCCTCAAACATCTGCTCGGTTCACCAAAACATAACCTGCTCTGACATTTTCGGACATGTCTGCTCCCACTGCGTTAACAGCCAGCTCCCCTCGCCAGCTGGCCGGGCGCTTCATATTCGGTATACCGGAGGAGAACGCCTGACTCCCGGCACATTGTTTTAAAAACTCCCGCTAGCTTTCCCCAATGAGTGGAAGTTAAATACTGATATTATTCAGACAAGTTTTCTCTGTTTTTGCAGCCTGTTTTTATTGGTAAGGCCGTTCACGCTCTGCGCAGTCTGCTGCAAAGCAAGGAGCTGAGTCAGTCCGTTGTTTTGCCGGTTTGCAACTCGGAGGGAACCAGAGAAACGCGGGATGTTGGACCTCTCACAGTAATTTTTAACTTTTTATTTTATTTGTTTATTTTTGTAAGCAACAAAGTTAAGGGGTTGTGACCCAGTTGCTATTTATGTTGCAGGTTTCCATAGAACTAGGAACACACAGCAAAAGTTTCCCTAATGAAAAACCAGGGAACGTGAAAATCGCAGCCAACCCCGAAAGAGAACATGTTGGAAGGTCTCAGCGTTCTGACATGGAGGTCTTAACGGCTCCAACGATGGATCATCCCAGGCTGAATGTTTGGACTCCTCAGACACATACGAGGGAACCCTCGAATCCTCCCGGGATCCGAACATCTCCTCTTAAATCTTCTCGGGCCGAAGAGGAGCCCCAAATCCTCCTGCATGCTTTACTCATGGTTCCAGATGGGAAGAAGTTCAGCTGCGGGCCGCAGCAGGCTCCAAACGTCTTCTTGAACTCTAAGCTGTTCTGGTGTGATGAGACGGCCAGATCCACGGTCAGCTGGGGCCAGGCAAACCCCACCTTCAACTTCGTTCAGGTGGGTTCAAGAAACTCAGCCATCTCGGTCGGTCGGAATCACTTCATTTCATTTCACTGCCATTCTTGCTAAACGTGTCTGTTTGTTGCTAGCCATCTTTTCTGATTTAATCTTTGAAGACTTAAATCACTAAGAAATCTGCTTTTCCTCAGTGAATATTTTAATATTAAGAGAGTTGTGTTTTTCACTGTATTTATGTTTTAAATAGCTTTTGCTGTCTTACTTTTCTATTTTTGTCCGAGCACTTTAAGTAATGTTCTGCAAACATTCAGACATCATAACCTACTTTGTGGTTTAATTTAATGTAAAGGTGCTCTCATGATGAGGAGAGAAGCAAGTAGATTTGCTGGGATACACATTTCAGTGAAAATGTTTAAAAAAAAAACAGACTTCAAAATAAACCAAATCTGATTGTTTTTTTGTTTTTTTTGTTTTGTTTTTGTGTAACAGGTAACACCAGTGGGATTAACAACAAAACTTTTAGAGCGTATGAAGGATAACATGATGGTGATTGAAGTATGGCAGAAAACTGGAAGCTCTGGGAACGATCGACTCTTCGGCCTCGTTAAACTACCTTTACATCAGTTCTACATGTCATTTAGGTAACAAAAACAAGTCTATTTTTTTATTACTTTATAGGGAGTTATAAAGCAAGATTGTCTTTTTTAGCTTTATGTCATGCTGTAATGTTATTCCCTCATCAAAAACATACCTGGAGTTTTACCTTGATTCTTTCTTGCATGTTTGAGGAATCCTTGACTCCCATAGCAACCATTCAGAGGTGCCTTAACGCTTGCTCAAACAATCTGCTATTTAATTTGACACGTCCTTTGAGCTTGAGTCCCTCGCCTCCCTACTCCTCCAGACTAGTGGCAGCAGAAATTAGCAAACACCTGGTGGAACTGCGGGTCTTCTAAGCTCCTGAGAACGCTTTTAAATGGCGTCAGTGGACACACTGTTGTGTTGACACACTGAAGGGGAAGTGTAAGCTAGTAGGTTCTTAAAGAAACAGATGCCAATTTCAAGACGTCACACTTTGGTATATACTACATTTTCATGAAAACTAAAGGTAACATAGTAAGTTGATTTTGCTATAAAGTGTCTCTTTGTAGCTAGAAAATACATTCGTCAACATCCATCTAATAAATGCGCAGTAATCAATCGCATGATAAATTAAAATGATCTCGATAATTTCCATTCTGTTGATTAACATTTTTTAAGGGCAATTTTGTTTACAAAGACATCATAATAAATTTCATTATAAGTATGTTTTTGTTGTTATTTTTGGTTGTTTGGTTTTATTTAAAATATCTGTCAGGGTCAGAGTGGAGTTCTTTTACTAAATTAAAGTTTGTTGGTCTTTCAGAGGGCGAACTTGCATTATTATTCCATCATCAATATGTTGCTTGAAAATGGCCTCAAAACAACAGTATTATTGTTAATTACTGGGAGAATTTATTGTCCAGCAAAATTTGTTTTCCTGACAGGCCTACATCCATCCAAACTCCTGTTAGCAGTAAACAAGCTGAAAGTTGCCTTATTTACTTTCTCCTCTGAAGGGCGCTGTTGTGCATCTTAACAGTTAATTGTGATCTGTGTCACACATGGCCTCAATATGATAACTTGCTAAAACTGACTGCAAACTGCCCCGCAAGAAGCCCTTTTAATGGTATTTGATATTTCCCTTCCTTTTTTTATTTTCAGGGACCCGAAGATCACCCAGCTCCTTCTGCAGGCACAGTACCCTGTTTTAGGGGTGGACTGCTACATGCCTGTCGTCGACGTGTTCTCAGGCTGCTGCAGGGGAAACCTCAGGGTTGTTCTGGCCATGGGTCGGGCGGAGCAGATCGTCTCCTTCCAGCGCACCAGAGATGAGGAGTACGATTCGTCTCCTCACGCGGTGAGACCGGTTCACATGCTCGATCACCAGCCACACCCACAAACAAAGGTATGTGCTCAGCACTTCTGATATGTAATATAAGAGCTGTTACTCTGCTTTCACTTATTCGTATTAAACATATTTGCTTACTGATGTAAATAATAGAATTGCTGATTACATCAATCAAGAATTTACTTTAAAAAGACTCAGAGCCTCACCCTCTTCTTCTACTTATGCTACATAAAGGCACTTGTACAACTGTGTCGATGCACAAATACTGAAATATTGCTTGGACCTTTGCTTGAATTACTTTTCTTAAATAATCTTTAACCCCGGTCTTTGTTTTTCAGGTGAATGCAGTACAAGTGAGGATTATGAGGGAGCATGTGTTTGTTCTAAGAGTGGAGAAAGTCAGCGGACTGACCCCTCTGCAGTCCACAGTGTGGGGAGAGGCTGACTGCTACGTTCAGTACAGTTTCCCCTCCCAGGAGTTCAACGCTGCCTCCAACGTTGATCCGAACCTCGTAGAGAGCAGTAAGGCCGCCTTTAAATAAAAATGAAACTTTAAACCTAATTAATGGATTAATTGTATGATAAGTGAAAATTTCCATTCTGACGATTAATATTTTTTGAAGGGCAATTTTCCTCACAGAAGCATCATAGTCCATTTTATTTATTCAGTTGTGCGCTTTTTTATTAGCGATTGACCAATGCATGAATTTTTTTTTAAGGCCGGTACCGATCCTTTTTACATCAATCCAACTGATCCCAATATGTGCTCCCGATTTCTTTTCTTCTGGAAGCCAATATTGCTTTTTAATTGTTCATTTACATGATAAAAATGGGATAATCATAACAAATGTTGCACAAGTCTCAATTTATTAATGCAACATATTAAGAATTGGGGGCAAACAATGTGGAACGTTTGACACCACTGTTCCGGCCAGCTCACACTGAGACAGAGACAGGCTTTCAAAGGGCAGATAGAGCTAAATCAGACAGTTAAAAATACATTGAAAGTTGAAAACTTACCCTTGTTGTTGTTGGCATTCAGTCTTGCAACGTTACCAGCCGCTGTCTAGCATGGAGGGATCAGAAAACATGCGGTCACGTTATCTCAAGGCATGGCTTCTGGATGCACTATTGGATCGGCGAATGCATACTTGTAACAGCCGACGTTGATATAAGAACAAAACACAAATATCGTCCCAAAGTATTGGTCGGAGATATATTGGTCAACCTCTGGTTTTTAATTTTGTTTTTTTAACATAGTTTTTGTTTTTTTATTGTTATTTTCGATATTTAGAATATCTTCCTGTGCTAAGTGTTCTTTATAGAGTTAAAGTTTATTCTATAAACTTTGAGAGGCTATGCCATTATCAATATATTACATGAAAATGGTCTCAAAGCAACGATGTTATCGCTTATCGCAATCATTTCTGGGACAGTTTATCATTCAGTAAAATTTGTTAATGCGACAGGCCTACTTAAACCCAACATGTTACTTTCTTCTTAGCCCTAATTCTTCCTCCACCAGGCTTGAACCTGAAGCCGCATCGTACCATCACCACTCTTTGCGTCCCGGACCCGGTGTTTGGTCACACCGAGACTCACGTCCTTCTCGCTCCTGAAGGAGTTCCTGTCCAGCGACTGCTGCTCAGCTCGCTGTCGAGCCAAGGCCTGACTAGTGGAGGAGGCGTCCAGTTTGAAGTGTGGTGCAGGTAAGTGTCATATTAAAAGGGACGTGTTATTCAAAATTCCCACTTTGCATGTTTTTGTACCTCCATTTGGTTTTTGACTGCTATCAAAAAGTGCTTAAAAAAACACCTAGCTGGTTTTTGGCAATAAGTTAACGTTTTTTGGTGTCTGGAAAAAAAAAAAGTCAAAAACATCCGGTGTAATGTCATAAATTAGCAGGCACTGCCTGTCCCCTTGAAACCCCAGCAACCCCAGTGGAGGTCCAGGAGGTTTGGTCTGCTGGTTTTTACCATTATGTTTTGCATAGGCCATTGACCTATCCTAACCCTTTCAAAGAATCACCTTTAAAGACTGAGTATTTTGTCCTGGCTTTGATATAATATGGTTACACTGTACACATGTCCCTAAGTTGCTGTTCTCATTTAGTAACATTAAAACTCCAACATTTCCCATCCCGACAGCTGATGGTTTGTTTATTCGATTGTCATCATGTTTCTTTGCAGATATTATTATCCAAATGTCAGAGATCAGCTTGTGGCCAGAGGATTGCTTCCCCTGTCCAAATTATGTGCCATGGCAACCATGCAGAAACAACATCCTAACGAGGCTCAGATGTTCTCCCTTCCCCTGGTTCCAAGGACTGAGGGCCACTCAGGATTTCAACCTCAGCCTTCAGGTAAGCACATGCACATCTATAAAGGTGATCCAGACGAAGACAATATCTAAAATATTAACAATGTGTCTAATCTGTTTTTGTTTTGTTTTTTTCCCCAGGTTTGCTGGATATTTGCATTCGCTACAAGCACAGGCCTGTCCGACCTGAAGGACAGGCTGGTCGAGGAGCTGCTTCCCGTGTTGTGACGCTTGTGGTTCAAGTGCACAGAGCGTCTGGGCTGCAGGCAGCAGCAAGGTACTGCCGTCTTCAGCCCAGATGCTCAAAATGCTCAAAACAGCATTTTGAGGTAGAATGCTGTTTTGAGCATTCTACCTCAAAACAGATCGGATTGTTTTACTGTGATTCGTCTGTGTAATGTTCACAAACAGAAGGTCATAAAGTGATAAATGCTTAAGTATACAAAGCTTTGGAAACATATTCAAGTTAAAGCCCAGCATTTTTTGTACTAGTACAGTAACTCCTGGTTCTTTTTCCTTCCATCCTCTTTTCAATCTTTTCAGAGCAATATCAGAAGAAAACAATCAATTCAGCCATTTAACGGAGGTCGGGGTGAACCCTTTCGTCACGGTCCACCTGTCCTTCTTACCTGACAGCGAGAGGAGGTGTACCCGCACTGCAGCTAGGACCTTCTGCCCCGACTTTGACCACCACATGGAGGTGACCTGTGATCTGTTGCTGCACATGAGCAGCGGGGAAACCTGCAGCCTGGCTGAGCAGCTGGAGCAGGCGTCTGCTGTCTTTACTGTCTGGAACAGAGACGGTCAAAAAGGTTAGAGGAGCTCAGCTTGCCTCCGACCCAAATTTGATGAGAGTCTTATTACGGTTAAATGTGAGTTTGTGTTTCTAACATTTTTGTTCTGTTCTCTTGCAGCATCTCCTGAGCAAACGCAGATCATGTTGGGTTCTGTGAAAATACCATTGGTTGATCTCATTCATAAAAGAACAGGTCTGCTACTTCTTAAAAAAGTATGATGGGGCAAGCTGCTCTCTTTAATAAACACCGAAGTTAATTCATGTTTTTCTCAAACATTTAGGTATTTCTGGCTGGTTCGGGCTGTACTTAGTTCGTAAAAAACGTCCTTCACAGCCGGAGCACATCTTGGTCGGTGGGCTGGAGCTTTCCATCAGCTTCGCTCACCACTCAGACAGAGAAAGGGTGATTAAAGCCGCCGAGGGTTTGGGCTGGGAAATGGCACAGCAAGATGATGAAGAATCCTGGGAAGAAGGCATGAGAAAACTCTCACTGACTTTTTCAATGCCTAAAGCGTGGCTTCCTATCCATTGTCTGCTTCCTGCGGGGATGAGCGAGCTTCAGCGCTCTACCTACTGCTACATCAGGTACAAGTTCTTCGACCAGGACGCCGTCTGCTCCCGATTGCAGCACCCGTGTGTTGAGGGCGACCAAGCCACGGTGAGCTTTGAAGGAAGTAGAACGGTGGAGCTGAGAGCCACTCAGCCTTTGGTGTGGTATCTGCGAGAGGAGAAGCTGGAGGTCCAGGTGTGGGTCACCTTCTCTAAAAACAGGACTACAAGGCCAAGCGACTCAGACCGACTGGTGGGGTCTGCATTTGTTGATCTGGCTTCTCTTGCAAAGACTCCCAAGCAGAAGCAGTCCCTGAGTGGTATGTAAGAAAAAAAGTACTTATTGCCTAATTCAGGGTGATCAGGCAACCTTAAAAAGTCTTACATCCATGAAGCTAAAAATTAGCCTTAGAATATTTGAATATTTGTATTCTTTTGTATATTTTTGTCATAATACTGGTTTTAAATTTCGTTCATAATACTTTTAAAAAGCTCTTAAAAAATGTTAATTCTGAGTTGGTGAAACATGTAGAATCTCTGTTTATTATGTCTCTGCAGGAGTGTACCCGTTGTTCATGCGCTCTGCCGCCGATTTACAAGGCGCAGCTCTCAGGGTGCACATCACACCGTTGGATGGTTCCGTTCCCACAAACCTGTCAGCTACACATGACACCCAGCTGGACTCTGACAGTCAGGAGGAGATCTTATTGGAGGAAGTGGAAGAAACAGATGGCTCCCCATCCGCTCCCAGAAAATCCTCACACACCCACAGCACACACAGGAGTAAACCCTGCAGGGAAACTCCAGACCTGACGTCTGCGCATCACACAGAGGTCAGCGTGGAAGACTCTTTCCCTGTGACTGTGGCAGTGGACCGAGCCATGCACCTCAATCTGAAAGGTTAGTATGTTATGTAAAGCATTTAATGTTTACTTTACTGTCTTCTATTGGGATTTTATAAGATGAGCCAACACAAAGTTGCACATCCCAAAAAGGCAAAATGATGCATAGTTTTCAAAATCAAGAAACAATCAAATTATGGAGTGCATTTGTTTTTAAAGTCCTTGAGTCAGTCCTTTGTAGGGCTATCTTTGACTGTCATTACAGAAACAAATGTTTCAGGGATCTTCACTACCAGCCTGGCATGTTTAACACTGAAATTATTGCCCATTCTTCTTCAAAACCACGGGCAAGTTTGCAGTTTACGAACTGTATTTAGTTCGTAAACTGTAACGGCATTTTGAAGGGATGTTGCAAAAATGTCTTCTTCTTTTGGAAGCCAATCATCGTGTCCCTTACACTTTGTGCACTATGTTGTACACATGGATGTTTATCACATAAAATCCCCAGAAATACATTGCCATGTTCTAGATGACAAAGAATTTAGACTAAATAAGTGTTTCATTTTCCCCCAGCTTGTCCTCTTACTGAGCGCACTGAAGGAACTCCTTGCTGCTGTGTTTCATACGTCACCGCTGACTCGCCTGAACCAGTTTGCACATCTGTTGTAACCAACACGGACTGTCCTGTGTGGGACCATCAGCACGAGTGCAGGTCTGCTTTCCACACAGACCTCAAAATAAGCAACACATTTGCAACAAGTTAACGTGTTTGCTTTACATGTCCAGACTTTCAAAGGAGCTGCTGGTCGATCCACATCAGTTTCTTGTGTTCAAAGTGTGGCACAAAGGAGGTATTGTGAGATGAATAGTGATTTATGATGTTTTGGCTTGTTTCGTGGTATTATTTAACCGTTTTGATGTTTTACGTCTGCAGAAATGGAGCGGGTGATTGGATTTGCCACTGTAGACCTGTCTCCTTTACTCTGGGGTTTCCCGTCAGTGTGTGGTTGGTACAACATCACAGACTTCAGTGGCCAGTGTCACGGTCAGATTAAAGTGTCTATAACTCCTTTGAGGGGAGTCCAGGACCTTCGTGGACAGAGAAAAAACACCAACAATGAAGCTGCCACAAACTCATCAGTAAGTGTGCCTCTTTGATGAAATGTAATATCTGGTGATTGCTAAATCCCTAGATTTAGAAATCGTGTTTTCTGAATCCCAAGCTGAGAACGCGTTTATTTCCAGGCTTTGTTTCAGACCAGTCCTCTCAGCTATCAAACCACAGCCATGTACAGCAGCTTCCCGTCCCACATCAGCAGATTCCCGGAGCAGAAGATCTCGTCGCCAAACCACAGCGACGTGCCGTTCTCTGAAAGGTTGGTACGCTCGCAGTTTGACGACATCCAAACAGTTTTGGTCCTTTTCATTGATTATTTCATGTCGCAGGCCAAGTGAGAACGATCGCCATTTTGAGCACATGGACAAAGTTCGTCTTTACCACCAGAATCTGCAAGAACAAACAGCGTGTCACTCTGCCTGTGGCGGGCCGCCCGATGACGTTAATCCCTCCAGCTCATTTTTGTTTTCAGCACTCAGGTATTCAGATGAATTTTTTAAATTCCCATTCTTTAACTGGACATTAGGTCTGAAACAATTAATCAGAGGTATTGTGATGAATCGATTATTAGAATAATTGTCAATAGACCTGCCACAATAAACAATAAATCAATTAATCGAATGATAAATTAAAAGAAACTCAGTAATTTTAATTTGTTTGATTTATCGTTTTTCTTTTCTCTCTGTTTTTACCAAAAACTGAATGATAAAAGTTTTCAGTCTGGTGCTTTGGTCTCAACTATCCCTTTTTTTGTTTACACAGACTTTATAATTCATTTTATTTGTCGTTTCTGTTGTTTTCTTTAATTATTTTGGATATTTCAAATGTCTTCCAGTTCCAGTGTTTAAATGTTCATTAGAATTTAAAGATTATTTATCCTTGACAATGTGTTCTTGCATTGTTATGCCATTATTACTATTATATTACTCAAAAATGGTCTCAAAACAACAATGTTATTACTTATCACAACAAGTTTTGGGAAAATTTATCACGCAGCAAAATTTGTTATCGTGACAGTCCTAATTGTCAAGTAATTTAGTGGTCAATTAATCGTAAACATAAGTATATAGACTCATAAAAGGCTGTTTGCTGAAAGGACAATATACCCAAACAAGTAATTAAAATAGAACTCTAAAAAAAAATTGCATTTAAGATGAAAAGCCTTCTCTATGTGTAAATATGTTTTAAAAATTGTTAAATGTATTTTTAATATTGTATATAAAAATCTTTAAAGTGGTTCGATTTAAAAAAAATCTGCAGAATGTGATTTTTTCTTTTTTTTTTTGTCTGATTCATTGATTGACCGTCACAATAATCAATTACTAGAATAATCATTTACATTTGACACTTTTTCTAATAAACTCACGGTACCAATATAAAACTACTAATATTTTTACGACAGGAGAAAACTTAGCGAGCTTGACAACATTCAGCGATACTTCAATCGTAAGCTATCGGCTCCTACTTTCCCGCCTGCGGCCGAACAAGACGGCCACAACCAAGAGGTGGATCGGGGGGTGTTGGAGACCGACTCGAGTCAGCTGCTCCTCAAGTCCAACCAGCTTGTTGGGGAGGTCAACAGCATCATCAGTGGTGAGCTTCTTCCCAAATATTAAAAATATAAAATGATCGGCCAGCCGATTCTGATCAAATTTGTATTTACATTTCTGTTTTTGACTTTTTGTTCCAAAAAAAAAACAAATGTATTACAAAATACCTAGGTAAGAAGTTGGGGGAAAAAAATGTTTATCCTACATAATAAAAACAATACCCAGCAGTTATGACTCAAAAAGTTCACAAAGCACTTTACAAATGAGTAAGACATAACAACAGATGCATAGTATAAAATACAATAAATTAAAGACATAAAATGTGCTTTAAAGCTGCAGTTTGTAACTTTTATAAAAAAAATTCTTACATATTTACTGACACTGTCACTATGTTGTGACAGTTTGGTACAAGACCGATAGACTGGGAAAAAATTTTAGTTCCCCTGCCTTCAATCAGTGCTAACTATAAACAACCAATCAGGGCCAGGAGGCGAGTCTTGGCGCAGTCAATCATGCCCAATTATGTCTCATGTTATACTGTCATGACAGTTATAGGTTTAACAAATATGTTTGCATTAGAGTGTAATTTACAAAATAATACAAAGTTGGCACTTCTAATGGACTTTCAATGCAACGTTTAGAGCAACTTTGCATTAAAAGTGTCATTATTTACCAAATGACATTTCATGACAACAGTCATAGATATCCATGAAAGACTCCTTCATGTTCATGACAGTTCATGTCAGTCTTATGAACACCCCATCAAATAAAGTGTTACCCATTCTTTCTTTTTTAAAAAAAAATAAAAGTTACCTACTGCAGCTTTAATACAGTTATGCAATAAAATATTAATGATAAATAAATGTGATAATATTTTTAACATCAACCTCTTTTATCAAACCACATCTGAGAACAGAAATCAAAATTGTGCTGTTTTTGGGGGTATTTTTTTCTTCTCTCTTCATAATTTGGCTCGTCTTTCAGGTCTACGAGGTCACTTCCTGGAAACCATTCCCTCCAACACTCAGAGCTCATCAGACTCACCTGTTGAACGCAGCAGCCCTCCGCCCGACCCAGACAGCAAGTCCAGTCCAAACAGAGCGACTCATCATCGTTTGGATGTTGCATCTCCGCTGCCTGCCGAGACGTCTGAGGATGACACCGACTCTGACCACGACGACAAAAAGGACGAGCAAAGCAGCAAGGACAACCTGTCACAGGATGAACACCAAGAGGATTTTAGACAGGACGAGGAAGCTGGCGATGATGATGATGAAGGAGACGAGAATTTCGAGGAGGTGGTGCTCCAGCCCAGGTCTCTGAATGAGGTGACTTCACTAACAGACAGAACCAGTCCTTGGACCAGCATCCTGTCAGACCCCGACCTGGTTTCTGTAGAGAGCATAGAGGATCAGAAGGAGTCAGACATGAGTGAGAATGAGGACAAAAGTCTGGAAGAAAATCGAGACGGCTGTCTTTCTGATGAGAAACGCACAGAAAATGTTCACCGTACAGAGAGAGACGATGACAGGATGCTACAATTTGGCGATCAGACAAAGGGGTCAAACAGCCCCAACAGTTCAGATGAGGCGTCATCATCTCCACAGCCTGTCGCTGACACACACGGTGCTTCAGGAACTCAGGACACTGATGAAAACCAGCTCCAGACGTATCCTTAACCTGGTTTTATTTATTCATTTATTTATTTCGTATTGTTAGCTTTATTTTTCTGAGTAGTCTGTTTAACTGGTAACCAGGTCAGATTAGCAGTTTATATCAAAGCTACCTTCATGTAGAACCTAGTATTTCAACAGTTATACTTTTATTAATTTAAAATAATAATAATTGTAATTATTATTTTATTATTATTAGCACTGTGCAGGAAACTCAGAGATGCTTTACAGTGTCTCTGATCTTTACTTTAATTCTTCCCAAGTAAAGAAGGGAATAAAATGTAAAAAAAAATAACAGGGCTGGGCAATATGGCTGAAAATCGTATCATGATAAAACTGTTTCCAATCAGTCGATATTGATAATTACTGATTAGTTTTATGTTTTAAATATGTAAAATACTGCCAAGTTGGTAGTGTGATCTTTCCTGATTTATCCACAGCTTTCACTCCATGCCTTTATTTAAATTTTTATGCATTTATGAGGCACGGTGGAGAAACCTGAAACTGTTGCTGTGCAAGTTGTTAGGTAACCAAAGAGCAAGTGAGTTAATTGATGCTACCAACGTTTCTCAGCTAGTCGTGAGCAGTTGAGGAGCTAAAGCCTTTTCTCTGCCTACACCCTCCAGAATACCGTGCGGTTCTGGTTTGGAGTTCAGTGAAATTATTGAACATGCTATTGGACATATTTTTTATTTATATTGATCTTACCATGTGGAGGCTGTTGCAGTAACCAAGTCAAGAGGTGGAAAATGAGTGAATCAAAGATTCAGCTGTAAAGGAGGAACAGTGAAATGCAGAGGTGATCAATGTTCTTGGGATTTAAGATGGCGGTCTTCGAACCGGTTTGATTCCTGAATGGGAGCTGGAAGTCGAAGACGACTCCAAGGTTGAGAATGTGTGAGGAGGTTACTGGTCATTTATCTGTCGAAACAGAGTTTTTGAAGAGTTTACTTTGATCATTTAACTTTTACATAAACATGTACTTTTCCTAATCTCTTCTATATGCCACCAAAGCCTTTTATAAAGCTCAGGGACTTCAATAACTTGTAGTACAGTCCTCTTTTTCAAATTTGATTCTTAATTTTTTCTTAAGTCTAATTGAACCAAATTAGTTAAAAGGCTTTAGCATTTGAGAAGTTTTAGACTTCGCTTTGAGCACTAATGAAGTTTTTATATTGATTTATAACAGAGATATAGGACACTATCTTTACGTCTTGTTGTTTTTTTAAACTTCTTACCTTAAGCTCAATACCTGTGGAAGTCCCTAATTTCTTCCTCCCGTCTCACCAACTGGAGGCGTCACTGAGAGCCATCCGTTTAGCTCCATCCTTCTCCCACACATCTTATGAATCTGTAAGTATTTTACAGCTTTATCTCTGATATTAAAACCTTTGTTGCTATTCCTACTTGAATCTTAATAGTGTCATACTGACATGGTATTGATAGTTTCTGGTACTAACATTTTTACAAGTTATGGTTTTTGAAATGCTCACAGTTTTCCTGCTCATCCCAAAGTCTCAAGTCTATTTACTGATACACCAAAGGAAATATTGGAGTTTTCTCCAGCTTAATGGAGAGTTGTTGTTGCTAATTGTTGCTGCGCATGGCCAGTTAAGTTGCTAAAACATGCCACAACGTTTTTGCTCCGCTTCATACTTATAGCAAAGATAAATTTGGCTATTTGGGGAAAAAAGGCACTTATAGCCATTGTGTTGAAACCAAAGGAGCACCACTTATTTATCTAATTAATAAACAATATGTTTAGTTAATTTACCAGCAATAGAAATGTGTTTTTTTTTTGTTTTGAATAAAAGTAGTAAAATTATGTCATTTTTGTTTTTTAATTTCTGTGTAAACACAATGGAACTGATTTCTACTCAAGGTAAGCATCCCAGCCCATACATTTCTATAGCCCTAAAATTGTGTTGAGTTTTTAGTTGCATTCCAATTATTTTCCAGAAGTAAATGTGAAACAATTTAGTAATATTTGCATTTTATTAAAAATATACACATGTGGACAAAATTGTTGGTACCCTTCTGCTGATGACCAAAAAGCCCACATTAGTCACTGAAATAACTTGAATCTGACAAAAATAATCATAAAAAAAAGATTTGACTACCTGTGGACAGGTGCTGAGGTCTCATTTGCTGCTGCAGAGGTCGTTTGATTGCAGTGATTTCCTCAACAAATGTTAAGTTACAGGTACCATCATTTTTGTCTAGGCCAGTTTCATTAGTTTTTTTTTTTTTTAACGATGCTGTTGAACTGCAGTTCCAAAGCAATGTCTGATTTTCATTGGTTAATTTTCAACAGATCTGTTCATTATTATTATTGCTTTGTCAGTTTCAAGATATTTCAGTGACCATTATGGGCTTTTCAGTCATTAACGGAGGGGTACCAACAATTTTGTCCATTTGTCTCCTCACTGACTACTGCTGTGCATCAGATTGGGTTTATCAATAATATAACAGTCAGTTACCAATAATTTAAATGGTAAATGAAATTCGTACCACTACATAATGTTGGAGTTGAAACCTTAGGTAAGGCTTTGGAGATTTTGAACTTCGACAAACAGTTTGCAGAACTTTTGTTTAAATTCACATTTGGTATGCTACATAAAATCCTCAGATAAATTATAAGGTTGCTTTTTGATGCACTGATAAAGCAGCTGATTCTGTTACAAAATAACTGTAAAACATTCAACACCAATGCTAAAACTAACTACTGTAGTAACAGCAGTTAGTTACTACAGTAATGTTCTTGCTTGAGTGAATGCTGGGAATTAGTACGGCACACCTACCATCATTGCTAAGAAACCGGTTTAAGCCTGTTACTCAGTGTTGAATCCATGGTTGTGTTTGTGTGTTCCACACATACAGCGATCAGCAGCGAGTCTTTCATGTTAAAAAAATGCAGAGGATGACTCGTTGACTCATTATTTTAAACCCTTAACATGCAATGGCGTGTCCCTGACTCTAATGTTTTTATGATTGAAGATGTATTTTTTTGTGACATTTGCAGGGTCAGAACTCCTCAGACCGCCGCAGTGTTCCCCCTCGCAGAGGTCCCCGGCCACGGCCGGACATGTCCCCTTCTTCCCTGAGGAAACAGACGGACAGAATCGCAAAGATATTCGCAGCTCGTTTTGATAAGTCCAGTTAGCTCAGTGGTTTTACATCACAATAATCATGTAAATGAATTTTTATATTTGTATGTTTTATAAATAAATATTGAAAAATGTTCTGCGCTTTGAACCTTTTGTGTGTGTTTGAACTTGAGATTTAGTGAATGTTACGAACCCTAGACGTAACCAAGCAGATGTTGTGGATGAATATCTGCATGGTAGATCTGGACGATTCTGTTGGAAGATTTGGTAAAGATGTGTGAAAAGTTTAAAAATAGATTAATCTTTTATTGAACTAATGCACAATGTTCAAGGTCCACAGACCAAATCCGGCCCGCCATAGCTACCTATGTGGCCCTCTATACCTCGGAGGGCCACAAAAGTAGAAGTAGAATTATGTATTTACCAGGCATATTGTGCCGTCTTGTAGCACCATCAACTATGTTACCTTCATAACATAACATAACATTTTACAACATTTGTTGTAAAATTTCTCTACATATCAAATACGACCTGAAAGAAATGTGACTTTTTAATTTAACGTTTTGAAATTGGGCCTCTGTCTCTTTTAGAAACTCCTGCTCTTTCTGAAACTCTGCCTCCAGAAAGTCATAACATTGCTCCTTTTAACATTTTTTCCAGCTATGAGAATTATTGACTGAAGCAGCTGCGCAGCTCCACCAGGTGTTTGCTAATTGCTGCTGGCTAGTCTGAAGGAGCAGAGTGGAGGAGTCAGGAGTGGCTGCTCTGTGAGGCGGAAGCTCCGAGGAGGAGCTGCATACTCGAAGGCGGTTACTGTAGTTAGCATAACCTCAGTAATTAATCATAATAAATTAATTTTTAGCATTTGTAATTATTGCAATTAAAAATGAGTTAATATTGCGCTGATACTCCAACTTGCTACACAACATTTCTGGTTTAAACCAGCGTGTCACCCGATCAGACCAGCTGTTCAAACGTTCGCGTCACCAAGCAGGTGAGTCGGGTATTGAAAACTCGCCCCGCCAGCAGCCAGACGTTTGGTATTTTGTTCAGGCGTGTACCGCACACTGTGTTCATTTTGTTTGTTTGTTTTTTTTCTTCTTCCCCCCCGCCCCCAGAGAAGGCGGTGCAACAGTCTCAGAATAATCAGTTTACACCTTCCCATCAGGTTTTTATGCCAGCTAACTGATTTTATCTGTTTGCCTGCTTTCAGTTCTAAGTGACAACAAGAAATGGCACAAGAAGTGAACTCTACTTTAATAAGACACATTCTGTTTATTACCTGGAACATTATTGTTTGCTTCAGTTTGTTGCCGCTCATAAAGTCCTGAAAGGATCCGGTGTTCAGATTGTGGGATGATTGTAAGCTCTGGATTGATTTTTGCTTTTTAAAGACTGCGTTGATCCTTTACCCTTTTGAACATGGCAGGAGGATCAGCAGCTGACTTGGGACCTACAGCTGTTGTCAAGGTTTTTTCAGCTGGAACAGCTGGCTGCGTGGCTGACCTGGTCACCTTCCCGTTGGACACCGCCAAAGTACGACTGCAGGTAACAAAAAGCATCACAGCCAGGACACGGATGGGTTTTAATGTTTCAAAAACAGTATTTACTGCTAAGCTCCTACACAGACTTGTGACTCTCCAGAATTATCAGTACACGCCGAAGTGACTTAAAATCATTCATTATCTTTAACTTTTTATCCTTAAATTTGATCAAATTCAGGATAATAATAATAAGGTGCTAAAAGATGAAAGTTCTTGGAAGAGTTTTCAGATTTGGATTTGATGGTTGTGGCATATTTCAGAAGGCGTAGTTTGCCTCAGCATTTGTTTGAAACAAATCAAGTGCAATAGTTTTGGAGAAAGCATCTATTTAATGGTCTTCATGCAAGATTTCATCAGCTTAGCACTTTAAAGTTAAATACAAGGATTTGCAAAAGATGCTATTTTTCTTCATAATCTTTAAGAATTTTCCTTTAGCAAGACAAGTATCAGATGAAAACTAGAATTCTGTCTAATTCTGGTGAATTGTTAATTAATGTGCGTTGTTCTTACCAAATAAATTAAATTCAACTTTTTCAATAATTATTATCCACTTAACGCCGTCTCATCTTGTAAAATAAACCCAGTAAACAGTTTTCTGAATCTTGTTTGGTGTTATTTTCTACAGGTTAATTGACATAAAATTAACTTTTTCCATTTTTTTAGGCTTTAAGATGTTTTTTGTTTTCTTTTGCTCCAACCTTTTGACTGTTGCAGTACAATGATGAAACATCTGTAAAGAATTGTTTCCCCCTTTTTTAAGAAAAGCTCAGTAGTTTCTTTTGTTCATCAAATAAAAACTGATAAGTGTGGTGCGTTTCCATTCAAATCTCTTTACCTTGCTTGGACTGAACCTACCAAGACAATACCATCCATTTAAGCTGACAGGCTGGGCCCAGACAACACTATTTATAACAGCAGCCAAGAGGCCACTTGTAATTAGTTGGGATTATCTGTTTACTGGAGAACTATTAGTAGAGTATGTTACAAATCTGGGCTTGGTTGGGCTAGAGAAGAACAATAGCCAGAGTGAAACAGGGTGGTGGCAGAATCATGCTGTGGGGATGCTGATAAGGAACCAAACTGTTGGAAGCTTTAAAAGCCTTCAACCTAAAGCAGGATGACACTAAACATATATACTGAACTACAATGAACTAATTTAGATCAAAGCATATTTAGGTGTTAGAATGGCCTAGTCAAAGCCCATAAATGCTTACCATTCAATTTGACTGAAATGAGATATTTTGCAATAAATTGTTTCTCTTGTCAAAAGGTCTGAAAACCATAAATTATCTCATTCTGTATGTAAGTTTTCACATAAAATCCCTTTAAAATACTTGGACATTTGTGCTTCTAACGTGACAAAATGTTGAAAAACACACTGAATATTGACACTTCTAAAAGTATTCCAAGTATAAATCTCTTATTCTCAACAGTTTTTTTTTATTCACTTATTTTTTTCACCTGTAATATTTATTCAGGTCCAAGGAGAATCGAAGGCCCTCCCAAAAGGCCAGAAGGCGACGTACAGAGGTGTATTTGGCACCATCATCACCATTGTGAGGACCGAGGGGCCGAGGAATCTGTACAACGGGCTCCTGGCCGGGCTGCACCGACAGATGTGCTTCGCCTCCGTCCGGATCGGTCTGTACGACACCATGAAGCAGCTCTACGCCCACGGAGCAGAGAGTATGTGCATTCTGACCAACACCGCACGCCTGGGAAACCTTCAACAAGCTTCAGCCACGAAAACACTTTGAAATAACAGTCAAGGTTTTGGATTAAGTGTAGTAGTGCTAGGCTTTCAGTGTCTTACATTCACGGTATAATTAGAATACCGTGAATGTATTCTATAATTAGAATACATTCAATAATTAGAATGACTTTACTTGAGTAATTCTAAAATAAAGTCAGAATTACTTTAGCTTGTTTATGAAATAGTTGCACCAAGGAAAGACCGATCTGTTGTGTTGAATCTTTAGGAAATCCTGAAAGGCTGTACAGTACAATCAGTGTTTCTCTTGTTGGTGCCCAACAAACTGTTTTTTACTAAAAAAAAAAAAAAAAAAGAAGAAAAAGGAAACTGCAGCCAGAATGTCTTCGACTGGCAGGCCAAGAAGAGAGCTGGCTCGGTGTGCCTGCACTGTGTTAAGTCTGGAATGAGGAATTCATGATATTACATGTAGCCAGTAAAACCTTGACAGCAGATTTCATGGCCGACCCTACAATGACTTGTTTCTGCAAAGTTGCTTGCAGTCGCTAGTTGTCACAAACTGCTGTGTGACAGATCCTGGACTGGGGACCCGACTGCTGGCGGGCTCCACCACCGGAGCGATGGCGGTGGCTTTTGCTCAGCCCACCGATGTTGTGAAGGTCAGGTTCCAGGCTCAGGTCCACCAGCCGGAGAACGGATCCGTCAAGAGGTACAGCAGCACCACCGAGGCCTACAGGACCATCGCCAGGGTGGAGGGCCTCAAAGGGCTCTGGAAAGGTATTTTCAAAGTCAAGATGTGTGCATATTTACCAAAAAGATGTTTATTTAATCTTAAATTCAAAAAGTATATATATTTTTTAACAGTTTTGGCTCAATTACTGCTTTCATATTTTTCAACAGGTGGACTTATTTTTAGTTAGTATGCTACAGTTAATGATTAATCAAATACTAAATTAGTTGACATTTACTTTGATAACCAATTTACTTACTATTAACACTAGGAGTTAACACTAGGTTTTGGTGAAAACCAATGTTTTTGATAAAAACATTGGTTTTCACCTCTATCCACGTTTTTATTTTGTCAGAACTCTTCCAACTACCAAGCTTGTAATCTCAGTATTCTGATTGCTAGTGCAATCAGAATACTGAGATTTTTTTTCCTGATCACCGTCAGCAATTCACATCAAAGCTTAAAGGTGTATTTCAGCTTTTATGCTGCAACTATTATATAAAACACTTTATGTTCTAAACCCCATGAAGTTTCACATGCACTTTTCTATTTTTACTCCTCCTCCTCTGTCATAATAGGAAGTATTTCCAGTACAGGTTTCAGAAACGTTTCTCTCTCTCTCTCTCAGCAGCCATATGCACAGTTTGGAGGTGTGTGCCCTTCTCTCTAGCTGTGAACCCTCACTGGGTGCCAAACCTAAATCAATGTGCACAGATCATGATGCTTTATCTATTTACACAATGCATAGATTGTGCATTTAATTTTTCTCAAAATGACGGGAAACCTCTCCTTCTATTTCATGGATAATTAAAGAAGTATTATGTGTTTTTCAGGCACATAGTGCCATTTTTTAGCACAAGCAAGTTACTGTTACCTTCAGTTGTTATAAAAACGCTATGATGTGATATATACTGTATATCACATCATAAGTCTGGAATGAGGAATTCATGATATATATATATATATAAATATTACTTTAAATAAATTTTAGTTCATAATGTAATGCTTTGAAATTGGACCTCTGTCTCTTTAAAAACTCCTGCTCTTTCATCACAACATGGCTCCTCTATTCACCTTTTAACAACGTTTTTACCAGCGTTGCACTGAGAAGTAGCTCCTATAATGAGCTCACCAGATGTGCAGGTCCACCAGGTGTTTGCTAATTGCTGCTGGCTAGTCTGAAGGTGCTGCATCTTGAAGGCTGCTCTAGGTCCACCCAAACATTTCGCACAGCTTACGGGAGATTAAAGGATTTCTCAAACATGCATGAAAGAATCAAAGTAACACTCCATGTATGTTTTTGATGAGGGGAGAAACATTAGATCGTGATGTAAATACTGCCCCATTAAGAACACTATGCCCTGATTTACCTGGCAAAGACCCTCCAGGTTCTTGATGACTATGTTTTGATGGCGTCTTAGTTGCTGTTTCTTTAGCCTGATTCACAGAAACTCATGCTGGTCTGCTGTTGCGTCGTGTTTCAGTGCTCTATTATTGTTTTTCCAGCTTATTTATATTTTCTCACGGTATAATTTGTTTTTTTTTCCAGGGTGTCTGCTGAACATAGCTCGTAACGCTATTGTGAACTGCTCTGAGCTGGTGACGTATGACATCATTAAAGAGCAGATCCTGAAGAACAAACTGATGACAGGTAGGGTCTCCCCCCACCCCCACCTGTTGATCTCTCTCCAGTCTTTGTGGTCTTTAGCAAAACATTCTCTGTGTCTCCCCCCCCCTGCAGACAACATGCCGTGTCACTTCACTGCTGCGTTCGCCGCAGGTTTCTGCACCACCGTGGTGGCCTCTCCGGTGGACGTGGTGAAAACCCGCTTCATGAACTCCGTGCCCGGGCAGTACGGCGGCGCCGCCAACTGCGCTCTGACCATGCTGCTTAGAGAGGGGCCCTCGGCTTTTTACAAAGGGTGGGTGTCGTCGTTGAAAACCAGGGCAGATCCAGTCCAGCAGCTGATTTTTCTCAATCTTTCCTTGCAGCTTCATGCCGTCGTTCCTTCGCCTGGGGTCCTGGAACATAGTGATGTTTGTCAGCTACGAGCAGATTCAGAGGGTCGTGGTAAGATTTCAGCGGCGTCTCGCTTCAGAACGGTTTGACTGAGCGAAGCTGTGCAGCGGGATCTGCTGCAGCGTTGATAGTGAACGGTCGATCCGGACCTGGTACCTCACCAGAGAAGGCAAGCTGCAGGTTTGATTGGTGATTATTATTTTAGGTCATAATCGGAAACACTCTTTTGTTTTTTAACTGAGATTTGTCAGACTCTCAGAAACTTGTGTACATTTTGGGCCCAAATCAAGATCATGTATGTTCTCACGGCCGGTTGTGTCAGAATGTATTGATAAAACCCATTTACAAACTGTTCAAATATCAATAAATGTCAGTGTCAATATGTGTCTTAAAGTTAAATAATATAGATTTTTTTTCACGAGAATCTCCCTCTGTAGGATTTTGTGATTGTTTTTGTAATTTTTTGCAATCAAATTCACAGATTTTATGGTGCTGCTTTAGAAATATTTGTAAATAATTTAGTAATATTGGTGCTTATGTATGACTTTTGTTACTCGCCTTATCGATTATGGACTGTCACTTGACATCAAGTAAGGCTGAGGCAACTGTGTCTTAAAAATAAGAAATGCTGCCACCTGCAGCTAGGGGTTAGCAGTGGCTTCAACCCAATGTTTTTAACCATTTTTGCAGAAAATTTGCAATAAACTCAGAGTTTTCCATTAGCCCAAAAAAATGTGGTGATCTGTTGATTGGACATGAATTTTTGTGATCACTGAATTATGAAAAACTGGAGGAAATGATTGATGTTTTATGGAATCTAACATTTGGAGAGCCAAGTAATAATCTTAGTAAAATAATAAAAATAGGGTATCTTAAACCAGAATTTTAAAATATTAAAGTAAGCATGTTAGCCCAGTTAAAATCTTTCTGAATCAATTTTTTCTGATTCTAGAATGACACTGACATGGAATATTTCAAAGGTATATTTACTTCTTCAAGTTCAGCAGGATAACAACGTGTTCTGATGATGGGTGCATTTTTCACATTTTGTACCTCAGACCACACGAAGAATTCAGGAAGAAGAAGTTCTTTAAAAAAAACTACATTTTACATTATGTACATAATAAACAGAAGTGTAAGGCTGCAATTTGCTGCTTGATGTTGAACCTTTTTTTTTGCTAAAGAAACTGTTTCAAACTGTTTTTGGATGTGCAAAAATAAAAAAGACTAAAGATATAAAAGCATTGATGACACTTCCTGTCAGTAACTTCTGTCTTTATTTTATTAATATTTTTTACATTTTAAAGTGCTTATAATGATATGTGCTGGTCGTTTTCTCTGGCTGTATAGAAAGTAATGGAGCACTGTTTCTATGCACTCCTATATACATATACATACATATATATATATATATATATATATATATGTATATATATATATACATATATATATATATATATATAGACACAATTATATTTAATAAATTGGAAAATACATTCCGTTAAGTTTATCAGATTAAACGTATGATTTGAAATTCATCTTTAATCAGATATTAAATCTAAATTTTATTAATTTCTGTCATAATTGACATCTTAGCATCTTATTAACATCTGTCTGGTGTAATTAATCTAAATAATGTGAAATGAACTTTTCCATAATATTCTAATTTACTGAATATAACTGCTATACAGCAGCCTGAAACGTTGATCCTTTAACTATAAAAAACTGCGCTGACATGTTTTATTTGACTCCAGGCCTCTTTCCTTTTTTTATATATATATTTTTTTTATTTTTACAGCTGGGCCAGATGGTTTCAGACCTCATGTTTTATCCTGAAGCAGGGAAACGACCCACATTTCCTTAATGTGACACTGAGAAAACATCCTCTCATTTGTGGAGTGATCCTACGGTAGAATGGTAATAAGTTGACCCCATTTTCAACAGCAGGGAAACAACACTACAGACAGACGTGCAGGATTAAAACAAGGGTTTGGGGTTTTCCAGCATAATAAAACACAATTTTAAAACATCAGCTTTAAAGCATTGTAAAAAAAAAAGAAGAAAAAACAAGGCATATCTCAAAACTAGTTTTGAGATAGATAGAGGTGCCCTAGTTTTGCCTGAATGATTATTCTAAGGTCATTCAGATTTTACAACTTTACTGCAACTTTGCACCTCCGGATTTTAGTTTTTGAGAAAGACAGAGAACTTTTTAACTAGTTTTTGCCAGTATAAGTGAGCACAGCTTAAACTATTAGAGCTTAAACTCCAGTCTACTGGAGGTGATTTTAAACCAACATGGAGCGTTATTGTGAAGTGAAATAAAAATAATACCTGTTTTAGTGTGTTTGTAAAAGTAAAATAAAAATGTGTGATGTGTATTTTTATTGTTCGGTGGACCAGTAGGATCAACAAAACGCAAAAAGCGACAACTCACCAACAAGCCACAATGCAACAATAAAACGTCACGACTCGGCAACCAATAATTGCAACCCAACAACCAAAAGCCACAAAATACAAACAGAAGCTGTAGTGTTTGGATTTTAGGCACAATCATCATGTAACATGTTCTAAAAAAAAATCTATAATTTTCCTAACATTATATGTAATAGTGAACTAAATTACATAAAGGACCTTGCTTTTATCCAGTTCCATGTAGTTAATGCAGAATAATTTAAGTGTACAGACAAAACTAAACGATAAATAAATGGTAATCCTGTCTGTTATTTAGCTGTCTCTTAATATGAAGCAGCACATTTTGCCGGTGTTGTGCTTTTGTTCCGCTGCCCGTCTTGTAAACACAAGCGATCGTCCTGCTGTCCTGGGAACAACTCTGCTTCATCTATATGTAGCCCGAGTTAATCCCTAAGACGTGTGCTGCTGATGTCCCTGACCGCTCAGCAGTGAACGTCCTGCAGAGCGAGAGGAGCTTCAGCCCCTGTCAACATGCAGATTCACAGAAACAGCCCTGGAAACAGGACGGCTCCAGTCTGTGAGTAAATCCGTTATCTCGCAGTTATCCCGGCTGAAGTTTGTGATATTTCAGAGACATTCAGGCTTTTGTTTTATCCAGTGTATGCAAAAACATTGTTAGAAATACTTTTAACTTCTCTTTTTTTTTGTAACTTTATAAGCAGCATCAGACTGCAGTTTTAAATGTTGTGTGTCTGCATTTGTGTGAGTCCAGTCCTTTGTGTAAATATTGTGAAGTTACAAGCCTGTTAAAGCTTCCCGCTAAGTTACATAAGAGGCTTTTCAATTCTCTGTACTGTATTTTAGGTAGCAATGAGTCTTGTTCATAGGAAGCTGATTGTTTTCTACTAGCAGCCTAATGTCAGGGTGGAAACTTCACTTTTTTATGTGTTCTTTGGTAATTGTTCAGCTTCCTTCTTATTTTATTTTTAGGCTGTGCAATTCAATGTGCCCCATTGATGTTCAGAGAATAAGCTGCATGATCTGCCTTTTTAGGCCTGCTTCTGTCACATAAAGTCCAGATACGTTGTAGAAACACGTTCTAAAAGAAAAAAAACCTTAACTCACCTTATTACTGCTGCATATTGGCAGTACAGTAAATCAGATTCTTAGCTATGCTGCACAGAACAACTTTTTAAAAATGTTTTTGAAGTTAATTCCTCAGATCTTGGAGTTAAATGTTTAATTTCTGAGTAAAAATTTTTCACCATCACTTTTAGAAATGGCGTTATAGTGTTGGGAAAGCTGAAGCAAGCCTCATTTCACTGAGCTCAATGTAATTGAAGGTCATTTATACATACAGATCTGGAAAAAATTCATTAATAATTACTTTTTATAGACATATGTTTATTCTTTGTTCTTTTACTCTATGAACTACTTGTATATATATATATATATATAATTTAATTTTTTTTCCATTAAGCAAATTTATTTTCGTAATTTCAATTTGTGCAATTCTATGATTAATGGAAACGTAGCTAGTCATGAGACATTAGCACAAAAATAACAATTTCCAACTCCAGTTTTTCTTCCTGATCAATAAAAATAAAACCTGTTTCTATAGATTATTTTCTCATCCAGTTCTTCATGTTCCTCTCAGCGCAGTGATGCATCGTCTGCCCGTCCCACTGAACCATTCAACTGTAAACAAGGCAGCATCGTCAGGGAAACCATGAGCTCGGACAACGTCTTCAAACCGGAGATGGAGTCGGACCCTCAGGGCGAGCTTGCCGACATGGTGGCGTCTATGAACACCACCGCCAACCGCCTGACCCCTCCTAACGGCTACAGGTCAGGAGCGCCCAGGTCTACCGTGGGCCAAAAGGCCCGCCTCACAGACAGGAAGATGTCTCTGCAGGAGAGGGGGAGCCGCGTGGCCCGCCAGCCCACCATCGAGACCAAACGGGTTTCCATCACTGATGCCGACGTGAGGAACCTCAGACGGACCGTCTTAAGACTCACCTGAGCTCCTCGTTTCTGAGACTAAAACTTTCCCATTTCACCTCTACAGGACTGTCTCCAGCTCAACCAGTATAAACTGAAGAAAGAGATTGGAAAGGTGACCTACCAATGTGAAACCCAGCGCTTTAATTTCTGATTCTCGAATCATAAAGCTCTTTTCATTTGTTCCCTGCAGGGCTCTTATGGAGTGGTGAAACTAGCCTATAATGAAGATTCTGAACAGTACTACGTAAGCTGAAGCTTTAAACTGCTTGAGCCTGACTGCCGCTTAATGAAATCGTCATTAGTCCTTTTTCTTTTCTTTGACTAGGCAATGAAGGTAGTGTCAAAGAAGAAGCTGATAAGGCTGTGTGGATTTTTGCGTGAGTAACATCTCATTTTGATTGCTTCAGTCTTGTGCGGTTTACGGTTCCAGTGAAAGGTTTGCATGTCCAAGGCAAATAGTGTGTAACAAGTGGCTGGTTTTTAGCAGGCGAGGAGAAACCCAGGTCCCGTCAAAGGCCTGCTGAACAGAAGTTTTACAACAGCAAATTGGTTTAAATTGTTTGTTCCAACAAGGCAATGGAAAATAGATCCAAAACCATCATCAATTTATGGTTCTGGGAAGCGCTGACCTTAACACTGTTTAAAAACTACATAGACAAAATCGGGAAGTGACAAATTATCAACCAAATTAAATGAGCTCTGTCACTCCTAGCAGGAAGTGTGGTCAAACAAGCCTTCAGAATATTGCCAGACGCTTATTTATGGCTACAGAAAATGGTCTGGTTAGTACAAGGTTATGCAAATATCTGAGTGTGTTAATTTTTTTTGCCCTGTGACCCTTCGCAGAAATCCGTTGATGGACAATTGGACTGCATTGAGCTGTTAGCTTTGCAGCAATCCCTCATTCTGAGGGATTTTGAGGGATTCTTGTACCAAGAAATAGCTCCTTAAATTGCCTTCATCCAGACTGGCGCTGTGTGTTTGTACTTCCAGGTCGCCCGCCTCCTCAGGGGTCAAACTCTCAGCAGGATCTGTTCCCCAAATTCATGCAGCCTCTGGAGAGAGTGTACAGAGAGATCGCCATCCTCAAGAAGCTGGACCATCCGAACGTAGTTAAACTGGTAGAGGTGCGTCAGATATGACCAGAACAACAAGCAGCAGAGCAACGCGTCATTTAATGGACTCCTTTCAAGATCAGAAATAATATTTGTTTAAATAGCTTTAAAAAACCCTAAACAAACATGAGGTAGCAATGTTAATGTATCTTGCAGGTGCTTGATGACCCTGATGAAGATGGAGTTCACATGGGTAGGGAATCATTCACCTTTTCTGCTGCAGCATGATAAAAGAAAGCAAAGTTAATTGATCATTCAATTCAAGTTATTTTCTCTTTAAGCCTTCGAACTAATGAAAGAGGGGTATGTTTTACATACTAATCCATCAGTTTGATATGTTAGATGGCAGGAGTGGCCCCCACGAGATGTAATAAAATGTCTGTGTGGTTTTTGCTTCTTTGCCCCTCAGGCCGGTGATAGAAGTGCCCACAGACAACCCGTTGACCGAGGACCAGGCTCGCTTCTACTTCAGAGACGTCGTCCTGGGAATAGAGTACTGTGAGTACAGGACTGGACGTGTGAATAATCTGAATGTGATTTATGTCGTGAGAGCAAAGTTGCTCTTTATATCGGTTGTGAGAAACTTGAATCTCACAAAGCAGCAACGTCACATACTTCGACAAAACTGGGATCCCATCGATGCTTTCAAGAGCAGCCTGAACCCAAGTGAGGCTAGCATGAGCTCGGCAAATGAAGGAGATGGGGAGACGCTTTCCAAGCAGCCCAAGCTTGATTTCACTGATACAGAACAGCCACAACCTCCAGTGCCCTAATAGAGACTCGGAGGTAGATTGATAAATTGGTCCTGATTTCCTTCATTTTGGGAGTTTGACAATCTGCCGATATTTACACTTGAAATCAGTCCCACTGATCTGATCTAACTCTGCAAAGATCTGAAAATCAACCACCATCCCATTTTGCTTTACTGTTACTTAGTAAATTTGTCTTTAAATTTAGTGACTTTTCAGACAAAAATATCAGTGTTGGCCAAAATCAGAATCTGCAGGTGAGACTTTTTAAAGATCAGCCAGAAAACTCAATGTTTTCACCTCGACAGAGAGCATAATGCCGGGCAGCTTCTCATCATTTGCCAACAGGCTTTCTGATGATAGGCTCTGAGAAGCTTCTTGTTGTGTTTATTTAATAATAAATAAAAAAATATATATATTATTCAAACGCATTTTTATCTATTTAACCTGAATAAAAGAACTCTTGAGCTTGTTGGTCGTTGTGTTTTTTGTTTTTTTTTTCATATTTTTGTTCATTCTTTTTTTTTGTCGGAGGTGCTGCTGCATTTTTGAAGAAGTGTTTGTGTGTATGTTTTTATTGTGTTTTTCCAGCTAAAGGCTTTAGGTTTGTGTTGCTATAATTTGTTCTATAATCGGTGGGTTGCCGGTTCGAGGCCCCGCTCTGTCTGTCTCACTTGTTGTGCTGTTGGGCAAGACACCCGTCTGCTGGTGGTGGTCAGAGGACCTGGTGGCTCCGGTGCCTGGCAGCCTGGCCCCAGTGCAGCTGTGACTACAGTGAAGTATCTTGCCACCATCAGTGTGTTAATATCTGTGACTGGGTGAATGAATTTCTTTGGAGTCCTCTGGACTTGATAAAGCTCTACACAAGCACAGGCCATTTACCAAAATTTACTTTTAGAATAAACTTGGACAGATTATTTTTTTCCTCAAACGATCAATAACAACTCAGCCTTCTTCCTGTGTGTATGCGTGTGTATGCGGGCGTGTGTGTGTGTGTGTGTGTAGTGCACTACCATAAGATCATCCACCGAGACATCAAACCCTCCAATCTCCTGCTGGGGGACGATGGTCACGTCAAGATCGCAGACTTTGGCGTCAGTAACGAGTTTGAGGGCCACGACGCCCTCCTGTCCAGCACGGCGGGGACGCCGGCCTTCATGGCTCCTGAGATGATGAGCGAGCTCCAGCAGAGCTTCAGCGGAAAGGTGAGCTGATCACCTGTGGATCACTGACAGACCACGGCGTGAGGACTCGTCATGACAGTGGCTGTGTTTGTTCCACAGGCGTTGGACGTGTGGGCGATGGGGGTCACGCTGTACTGCTTTGTCTTCGGGGAGGTAATGTCGCCCGAAGGACGCTTGTATGAACCGTTTCATCAGTTCATTTAAGCACATTTATCATTTCTAACCTGTGTGTCTCGTTTACAGTGCCCATTTTATGATGAGTACATCTATTCTTTGCACAACAAGATCAAGAACAAACCTGTGGAGTTTCCAGAAACGTAAGAATGTCTGAATATTGACCCAAAGCTTCGAAACATTAACTTAAACCGTAGAGGCTCTGAAACAGGAAGTCACAATGTTGACGTTAAGGGAGTAAAACACCTTATTCTTTATTCCTGTTGTTATGGTTCCATCTTATTTGATGCTGTTGAGCTTGATGTTGGGTTCTGTCATTTTAGAGCTTTTTGCATATTTCAGGTAGTTCTGCTGTTTCGTTAATGCCAAAGAATGGCTGACCAACCTGTTTGAGAAACTGTCATACAACAGAGCATCTTCAGTCAGAGGCTTCTTCAGAACCACTGTAGCACAGTCCGCTACAGGAAATCCTTCCTGCCCACAGCCATCAGCGTGTACAACAACACCGTTGAAGAAAATTGTTTAATACAAGTTACAACAACATTTAATTTCACTTTGAGATTAATGCAGTATTTTTTAATTCACCTGAAATTACAAACCAGGATCTTTAGCGTCTCGCTCCTTAGGAACTTCTTCTGCCTTTCAGTTTTGGAGTTGCTAATCACAAAGTTAGGGTTTTCTGCATATGCCTGCTGTTGCAGGTTTTATGGTCTATTTTTGCAAATAATCTGCCTTTTTAGTACCCAAATAAACATAGTACATATTTAAATTTAGCTGAACATTTTTTTAAACCAGGAGACACCATATTTCTTTCATAACTTTTATGTTGAAATTTTTCTGGGATTGTACAGCATGTTTTCGTTTGTCCTGTTTTTATATCTTTGTGTGAATCTACTGGCTTTGATTGCTTGTCGATTTCCCCGCTGCGGGACATTGAAGGAAGTTTCTGTTTCTTTCTATTCTATTTTTGACATTTAACTCTGACGTCTTTATTGATCTCGTACCAACAGCCCTTCAATAAGCAATGCGTTGAGGGATCTCATTGAAAGAATGCTGGATAAAAACCCTGCAACCAGAATCACCATCCCTGAAATAAAGGCGAGTATGCAAACACTAATCGCTGCGTCACCACAGGGTGTCACACAGGTGTGCATGGGTGTGTGTGTGTGTGTGTGCGTACCAGGTTTTCATATCCTTATGGGAACCTATTTCTGTCTACAATGTGGGGTTATGGGGACCATTGCTCCTTGTGGGGATATTTTCTTGGTCCCCATGAGGGAAATTGTTGTTTTTGGGTTAGTGGTTAGGTATGTGATGGTTACGGTTAGGGTTAGGATTATGGTAAGGGTTAGGCCGTAGCAATTAATGGAAGTCAATGTGAAGTCCCCACAAGTGATGAAAATGTGGGCGTGTGTGTGTGTGTGGCTGCTACAGCTCCATCCGTGGGTGACGGAGAACGGCTCCAGTCCTCTCCCTCTGGAGGAGGAGCACTGCAAGGCGGTGGAGGTCACCGACGAGGAGGTGCAGAACAGCGTGAAGCTCATCCCCAGCCTGTCCGCTGTGGTGAGTTGCACTGCGCCCGCTGGGAGAGCCAGTCCCAGCTCATATATTCCAGTTTTAATATTTACTCTCCTATGATATTTATGTCAGAAAACATTTTGGGGGGGGAATTTGGAAAATACCTTTCTGGTGTTTTCTCTGAATTTCCTGTAAAGTTTAACAATCGTCTTGTTGATTTGCAAACATATTTCTATCTCATAAACTTCCATCTATTTTATTAGGATTTTCTTTTTTTTCTTGACCGACCAATATAACATAATGGATAATTGTAACATAAAAGGAATATAAAGCCATTTTTCACAACATCTTTCAAAGTGTGGCATTCATATCTGTTCAGCTTTCTTTACTAAATCAGAGTAAAGATTCAATCACCTTCATCAGTCACTTAATTAATGAACAGACTCCACAGAGTGTAAAATGTAAGTATAAATGAGTTATAGCACAATATCTCAGAGTTAAGCACTTTATTTGAAAATGGAAAGAGTAATCCTGCGACAGGCTGGCGACCTGTCCAGGGTGTACCCCGCCTCTCGCCCGGAACGTAGCTGGAGATGGGCCCCGGCAACCCTCCCGACCCCATTAGGGACAAGGGTGAACGGAAAATGGATGGATGGATGGATGGAAAGAGTAATCAAATAGCTGGCAAAAGATGATCCAGTCAGATGAGACAAAACTAAAACTATTTGGCCCAGTCAAAGTTATAACTTAAATCCAGTCTGTTGCAGAATGTGCAAATTTATGTTTGACATAAAGCCAAAATGAACTCACTATTTTTTTTGCAAAGGATGACTGACTAAAAATTTCAATCTCTAGATATTCAAGGCTGGATAAGGCAAACCTGAAGAGACTTTGGCATAAATCCTCAATGACTTGCATTGAATTTTGTGCTCAAATGTGACAAAATGTAAAGAAGTTCCAGAAATAGTTTTGCAATTCAGGATGTGCTGCCAGTTTAACCCAGCAAATCTCAACTTATTTAGGCCTGAAACGATTAATTGTGATGAATCGATTATTGAAATAATTGTCAACTACTTTAGTAATCGATTAATTGTTAACTGGAGAATACAGACTGAAAGAACAACACATTTAGTGCAGTAATTAAGATAAAACTGTACAATATATATTTCATTTAAACTGAAAAACCGTCTTTGTCTGTAAATATGTTCACCCTGAACTCCTCATGTTGCAGTTTTAGTTCACCTGCTTCAAATTCCGTAAAAAATATTTTTTTTATTAAGCAACTTTTGCTATCCAAATATTAATTTGTTCATCAAAAATTAGTCAGATTAGGAGAATGGGCTGAGCTTCTCACATATTGATGCTAAAAATATATTTTTTATGCAAATGAATTCTTTGCTACAAAGAAAGAAATGAAGAAATGCTATGTTATTGCCTTTTAGACAATAAAATGTTTACTTTCTTATTCAATAAACAAATTAAATGGTTTTTTTATTTGTATTTTTATGCGTTTCTAATATTGCATGAAATCAGCTTTAATGGTCAGATAACATCATCATAACAATGGATCAAACAATTGATTAATGAATTAACCACTAGTTGCAGCTCTAAACCTATTATGTCGTTAATTGGTTATAAATTAGCATAAAATTTTCAGTCAACCAAACGTTTCTTTTGTCTCTGATCTTCACACAACCATACTTTATAAATATACTTGTTAATCAGCAACAAAACCTTTTAACATGGTTTCCTTTACATGAGTGGATTTGCATTATTTGCATGTCAAGATAATAGAAATGGTTTATCACTATCAGCTATCATCTCTAACTGTAATGTGATTTACAGTGTTTTTGCTGAGTGGGCTTTAGAAGGCGCTTTTACAGAGATCCACTGAGACTCTTTCTGATGTCCACTGCAGATTCTGGTGAAGTCCATGCTGAGGAAGCGCTCTTTCAGTAATCCCTTTGAGTGTCAGGGCAGACGGGCAGAGAGGTCCATGTCTGCCCCCGGAGGTCTTCTTACGTAAGTAGCCTACTCTGCAAATCCTGTCTGCTTCTCTCTGCCAGCTCTGCGATTAGGCCTCTAACGGAACAAAGCAGCGAGCAGATGCTTGGATTAAAAATAGATCACTTCTATACTTCACATGTAGTGTTGCTCACATATAGCACGCATACCAAGGCCGTCACTCCGAAGAGTTCTTCATCGTGTGTGTGTGTGTGTGTGTGTGTGTGTGTGTGTGTGTGCACACTGAAACATTCATTCTGTGGCGATGAACTTGATGGAAAGCGTGTGCAGCACTGAAACTGCTCTGCACACCCAGTAACATACGAAGCACTTAAAGAGGATTTTAAATACATTTATTTAATTATAATTCTGTCAGTCAGTACAGAGTGGTGCTTAAATATCAAGATGATTTCCTTCTGAGAGAGAAGGAGTTGGTCTTTTCTTCCAGTTCTTCAGCAACAGCCCATCTAAAGAACTACTTGATTTAGCAAACAGGAGAACAACAGAAAAAAATGAACTGCAAGATTGGGGTGGTGATAGTAATTTTTTTTTATGTTTGAAGTGTTTTATGTAGCATTGAAGAGTGCTGTGTGGGAGACAGAGATGACAAATTCCCTTAGGGAAAGTACCAGAGAGATTAATAAAGCTATTTAGCTACCTAGCTAAGAGAGGCTAGTTTTAGCTAGCTAGTTAAGTAGCCTTGCTAATGACAGGCTTGACGCCCTTTTGCCTCCAGAACTGCCTTAATTCTTCCCAGCATAGGTTCAACAAGCGGTCACAAACATTCCTCAGAGCTTTTGGTTCATGTTGACCTGATGACGTCAAACATTTACTGCAGATTTGTCAGCTGTTAGTCTCCCATTGTACTAAAGCTGCTCTATTTGACTGAGATCTGGTTACTGTGGAGACCAGAAGTCTGGGTAAAATTTCCAGATACAGTGAAGTTAAGATGGCCGATGTCACTGAATGAAGAAAAGACAAAAAATGCATCAGACAGACACAATTTAAGTGAAAGTGATAGTTTGTATTTGTGCTTGCTGTGCTTTTTGCCACCAGTAGTACTTTATCCTTTATTAACATAAAGTATATTTGCATTTCCAACGATATTAGTTTCATAAGTTTGACTTTTTTCTAGGAAAAGAAAAAGATTTAGAAGTGCTTCTTATGCCAGAATCTACTGTAATTGTGTTATTTATTTGTATGTACTTTCCTTTTAGATTTTAAAGTAACAGAATTGGTACATAGTTTTACAGCTTTTGTCTGTCTGATGACATCATTTTTAAAACATAAATCAGATGTTTTGATCATGTAGTAGTTGAGTAGCCTTTTTATGAAATGCTTTTTTTCTCTTACTTGAGTAATTTCTTGGATGGTTACTTTTTACTTTTAACCAGGTAAAAATATGTTAAAGTCCTTCAACAAAATTCTTCAAATATGTTGACGTAGTGCAGACGATAAAAAAAAATAAAATAAAAGGTCTTCCCCAAAAGTCTCATTACCTCATTTCAACCTTACCGGTTAGTGTCATAAAACTACAAATGAATGTTGCGCCCCTTTAACGTTTCTGCAGAGGCACAACCAGAAAACCAAGCACTGGTCATTTGTAAGAAGAAGCAAACTACAAAATGTTTACTTTCTTATATTTCTAGCCTTTATTCTAACCTAAACTATAATCAGCTGGCTGCTAAACTTTAAACGTCACACATGATTCTCTCAGCTAAAAAACACCAGTTTTTCTGGATGCCACCTTTTAAAATGCAGCAGGAACACGACACCCCTGGTGTATTTCTGATGAAGTGTGTTGGGGTTTGAACTCTGGCTTATTATATATCACGTCTCCTTCCTGCAGGGGACTTTTGGGCTTACTGGGGTCTTCGTCTCATCCGTCTTCGAGGTAAATTGTTTTTTTTTTAAAAAGCGTTTTAGGCTGAGCTTGATTCGTAGTGCTTCACACGCAGCTCAGCTCATCAGGGTTGTTTAGCCGTAAGAGGATTTAAATTAGACAGGAGCAAACAAACAAATCTCAAATCCTGTTGATGGGTGATTTCTGCTTCTCGTCTCCTCTTGGATGAAAACTGATGAGCTTTGCTGCAAAGCAGAGTAACTTTGTGACTGTCTTAGCTTAGCGACGCCTCTTCCTCCTCGCCCGCCTCATCTGCCGTCTCAATTAGGAAGGTTTAGGTTTAACAGATGTTCGTCTCCCGCAGGAAAATCAGCAGAGAAGGGAGCAGAGAAGGAGAGCTGGAGGACTTGTACGAGGACGAATCCTTCATCGAGAGCAACGATTAAAGTGACGCGTTTAGATTAAAGCAGCAGGGAGGCGGCGGAAAAGATGAGTTTTTGCACCTTTCTTTTGTCCTTTTTCATTTCCTCGCATTTCCTCTTGTTCCGTTCTCGCTGTGCTCATCTGCCGACTGTTCTTTTCCACCTCTGTGCAGAGGACCTTGAGATTATATTAGTTTTGAACTAAAACACTAGTTGTGATGTCATTCTGTCCACTGTGCTTGTTTGCTGTTGTTTTTCTGTTCCACCTGGCTTGTATGTCACTTTTATGGATAGAGTCAAAATGTAAATATCATCCAAAAAAGCATTTTTATGTTTTCCTACAGCATCTTAAAAAAAATAAAATAAAAGTCATTAAATTCAAGCAGGGTTTGAATATTTGGTTGTGTGTAAATGCAGCACCCAAAACTGTAATGTTTAATATCGAACACCAGAAGGCAGCATTTTGTAACTTTTGTTATTTATGACATATTTTTCATTTTGTATCTTTTCTTAAAGGATTCTAATATTTAAAGTCACTGATTTTCTAAAGCATAAATATATATAAAACAGCAAGCATCTGCTCTCCTGAAGTTCCTTAGAGCAAGAAATTCCAGGGTTTCCTGATAGAAAAATGCAAAATTATAATGAGATTATTTCCCCAAGTAACTTCATAATTATCTTCAACTTTAAAATCAACAATCTGTTAGGAGGAAAACAAAGAAAAAGGTGAAATTATTTAGCATAAAAGTCCACTTCTGGAAGCGAAAGCTTTGTTGAAACACATTTTGATTAAACTCCAGCAGTAAACCCTCCTGGGTGCAAACCCAACTTCAATTATGGTTAATCTTGTTAAACAAAGTTCAGCTATCCTTGTAGGATTCTCTTGACATTTCTACATTTAAAACCTTCAGCTGCACCCAGACTGTGCAGAAAGATTTTGAAAAAGTATATTTCAAAAATGATCTCATTCTGCAAAGGTAGCTATCAGGAGAAGGACAGTTTCTTCACAAATTACAAAAAGCAAAAAGAACAGATTTTGTGAGAAATCTGTTAAGAAGGAGCGCTGAAAGTGGTGCCGGGATGTTTGCTGAGTACCGGGCCCAACCTCTGACATTAGTCTTCTATATTTTCCATATTTTTGGACAAACAAATACATTTGAATATGCAAAACAAAGCTTTTTACTCCAAATAAAACATATAGTTTTGTCTAGAATGACATGGTCTGACGGAACCAAGTTGGAAATATTGGGCCAAGATTAAATTTGACTGAAATATACCAGCGCGTCACCAACAGGAACACGATTATACCCAGAGTGAAACGAGGTGTTGGCAGCATCAGGCTCTGAGTTTAGAAAACTCAGGATGGAGGAGAGAGGGATTTAGCCTTTTTGTTCAAACCTAATTCCAAGTCCGCTTCACTAGATAACCAGTAAAGGTTTGGAAAGGCCAAGCGAGAGTCCAGAACTAAAAGTCAGAAAACCTCTTCAGGTTCACCTGAACAGCAATCTGAGAGATTTGGAGAGTTTTTGTAAGATAGAGTGAAATTAAATGTTTCCTATGAATATTATACCAAAAGTCGGTTCAACAAATAATTTCTTTAAAGGTGTGCACGTTTATTTAAACAAGTTATTGCAGCATTTTCTTCACGTCACATTAAAAGCTTTAAAGTCATTTATAATTTTTATTTCTTTTTAGGTTTGAAACGGAGTCAGGTGTTGCATGAATGCTTCTCTGGGCGTCCAAACGTTTCATACACAGCTTTCCACTATAAAGCCACATCAGTAGAGTCCAGTCTTAACATAAAAAGGTATTTTTTATTTCATCTGGTACTTTTGTGTCTCCCATTTCTAATGCCACCCTGGGCATCCGCCCTAGTTTCACATATAAAAAAGAATCTTGACTTTTTAATGCTTTTGAAAGGTATATGTATAAAATACAATAAACAATAAACTCCTTTTTGTGAGCGTGTAGTTGAAAATACAAATTTTCAGTAAGTAAAAACTTGCAAATGTTAATACATTAGATTATTGTACGCATATACTGTGATTTATTAGTAGACAGAAATAACTCTCTGTTCAGAGTTCTGCTGTCTGACCCATTTATATGAATCTATTGTCACCATCAAAGTATCTTTGATCTAATGCACTTATTCATACTCCTTTGATTATCCTGCAAAAATAGACGCTTCAGCTCTGAGAACTGAGAGGAAGCATGATGCAGCATTATGTGAAATCCTTTAGCAATCCAGTGCAAGCATTGTCCCAGCACAGTCTGTCCTGATCAGCACTAAAATCACATTGATCATTGTGAGCTGAACTTCTGGAAAGTGCACTGGGATTATTTTTTTTTTTCTAAGGTTGTGCAGTTTGTAAAAGATTGTCTCTGATGAGAATATAGTATGTGGAAGTTATAAAGATATTTCTGGTATCACAGAAATGATTTAGTAATCAGTTCATTTATACCCTTTTCAAATCCTGTGTGTTTTTCTAACATGTTTTGACAAATGGGTGTTTAATATGACTTTTATATTGAACTCAAGTAAAGTAACCAAACATTCAAAACTCAACAAAAATAATGCAGAACAAAAAAACTAATTTGTGATGAGAAATCAATGGTGACGCACCAACATTATAAGTGAATAAAATTGCACAGCATCATATTACTTTAGGATCTTCACTCTCCTGTCTCGGCATTTTGAAGGAAGTTTAATACTTACACATGTGACTCAAACACAATTATATTTCTGTTGTTTATGTGTGATTAAAACACTCTCTTCATTCATCCATTATCTGAATTATCTCAATTTTCTTTTTCCAGAAATAAAAAAAATGAGACAAGACATTGGTATGTGAATATTTCTTAATAGAGAAATAAACATTTCATTGGATATCCTAATTTTTCTCTCACTTAAGGCTAGTTAATGTGACTTTTTTTTTTTTTCCAGAATGGCCAACATGTCGACTCGCTGTTCTATTAGGCAAAATTAAATTGAAGAAAAGTTACAGTTTTGGGATTTATTTCAGAACCAGCTTCTGTTCTCTACAATCCGTATTCTCTGCATCCTGAGGCGTCTGCTGTGATGCATTAAAACCCAGAAACACCCAGGCTTAGACTGCACAGTGAGGAAACTACATGTTTAATCTCCGCTGTTAACATTTCTAAAGAGCAATTTTAATAACTGCTCGGCTTTTGCGGGCCGAAATGGTTGATTTGTATTCCTGCTGTCGGCCCATTTCTCCGCTCGCTGCAGTTATGTGACGACCAAAGAGGAGTGTTTCTGAGCAAAGATTTCTGTGGAAACAGTTGCCATGCAACAGCACAATACAGCGCTTGTACAGAGTGCTAACTTCACTGTATGGGCTGCTCTTTCTCTCTCTCTCCCTCTCTATCTCTACCTCATGCAGCCATGCAACATCCTGCTTGTTTCTCTTCTGTTCTTTCTACTGTAAGCTCAAATGCACAATGGAGTCTTTGTTTGGGGGCGGCAGTAACTGTGGTGTCCTTGTTTCAGCGGCGGTCAGGGGAAACTTGCTTCAGCGTCTGCTCCCACACCCAGACCGCTTTTAGTTTCCACAAACAAAGCCAGCCAGTTGAACCTCAGCTGAGCTCTAATCCTTGGCTCTCTCTCGCCGTCGACGCTCCACTCCTGTCACCGCGCTGCGTTTCGGCGCTTCGGTTTCAGCCTTTGACCTCTGTCTGCGTGTAGTTCCCCACGTCTGAACCCACCGGCTGAACTGTACATTTCCCCCTTCAACCCATCGCCCCAGAGAAGGTGAAGTGAAAGAAGCACGCTTCTTATTCTTCTTCCATGCGCTGTGGGGAATCCCCCGAGCCCACATTCATAATGAGTCACCATCTTAGATAACAGACAGCAGACCCACAAACAGGGGGAGGTATAATTTGTCAACCAGCTGGCACCAGGGGAGCTGATTGTAAAACAAACCGGGACTGGCTAGACGTTGTTAGGGTGAGAGCATGTGCAGCGTTTTTGATCAAATGTTATCACTACTTCAACTTTTCCACGTTTTGCTGAGACCCAACAAAAAAAAAGTATTTATTTTGTCAGGTTTTTATGTGAGATAGGCCAGGGTTCTCCAACCTACGGCTCTGGAGCCACAAGTGGCTCTTAAAGTTGCATTAACTTTTCTAAAGAAAACAAAAATATATATATGCATATATGTATTTTATATGTATGTTTAAACTGTCACCATGTTGTGACAGTTTGTTATGAGACCGATAATATGTAAAAAGTTTGATCTCCTCCACCTCCTCCCTGAGCTGCTATTGCCATCTGCAGAAATGCAGCATTCCCAACCAAAAGCAACCAATCTGAGCCAGGAGGAGAGTCTCAGTGCTGTCAATCAATCTCCTGAACGTGCTGCTAAATGTGCTGATTGTGGAGAAAACCGTTTACCTGACATCATCTGTGGCTATGCTAACTAGCCGTAGCACTCACAACTAGCTCTGTTAGCTGCAGCGTAGCAGAGAGCAAATGGGAAGGTAGAGGGTGGGATGAGCAGCGCCACACGGAGGGTGATTGACTGCGCTAAGACTTGCCTCCTGGCTCCGACCCCTGATGTAGCGCTGATAACCGCCGTCAGAGAGGATTAGAGACGTTTTCCCCCCAGAGCCCGGACTCTGGTGGTGGAGAGGAAGCAGAACGACTGAAGAAGTTGAGAGCTGAAGGTGGAGAACAGGTGGAGGTGGGTTAACAGGACCTCACGAAGGGAGCGATGATGATTGGAGGAGCTGAGGAGAAGACCAGCAACGATAGGCTGGGAGGTGAAGAAAGTCTTCCAGTTTGAATTTACACCCAGGTTTCATTTTCTTTCTTTTTCAAGGTTTTCTTGGTTCTCGTGGCCTTTATTTCATAGTGAATTGACAGTAATGAGAGAAGGGGGGCAAAGGTCACCAGGCCGGGAATCGAACCTGCGACCGCTGCATGGAGGACTAAGACCTTCATATGTGGGTTGTGCCTGACCTCTGCGCCACCAGAGTTCCTCCAGGTTTCATGTTCAACAAATATAAAAATAACAAAGAGTTAGTAAAGGAGCCATGCTGAGTTTCAGAAAGAAGCGACAGAGGCTCAATTTCAAAGCACCGAACTACAAGGTCAAATTTATTTTACGTCATATTTCGTATATAGTTAATTGATGGTTCTATAAACTGATATGGCTGGAAAACACATAACATTCCCCATAGCTTGTAATCTACTTTACAATTATTCACTGTGTTGTGTTGTTTTATTACATGAAGTCCCATTGACATAAATCGAAGTTTGTGGTTGTAACAGGACAAAATATGAATATGGGGTGTGAATAATTTTTGCGAGCCACTTTGAGGGCATTTGGCAGTGAAGAGGGCGAGTTGTTTCTGTGAAAATACCAAAAGTGGTTGACTCCTCACTGAAGAACAAGGACAAGGAGGCAATAAAAAGTTTATAGAGAGAGAATTAAACCAGAAAGCCTCCCATCCATTATTTAAACCTTCAAACACCCACTGTGCTCAAAATCATAACTGACTAATATTGAAGTTCATGTTTCATTTTGTTTGGTTTTTTTTTCTCCTACAGTTGGAAAGTTAAAAGGAGTAACATTTATAGTTTACATAATGACATTTTAACTTGGTTTAGTTATGTTTTTTGTTCCAGTTGCGTCTCTCCTGAAATGGAAGGCCATCAAGGAGCGAGCTGTTATGTAACAGGAGGCAGGGAGGGGGAGACGAGTGGGGACTTAAATTTAGACTCACCTTTTGCAAACTTGTCCTCATCACACAAGTCTTTGTAGTTATAAATAATCACATCTGATTGTTGTTGGGGTTTTTTTTTTAAAGCCTTTTGAAAAACTGAGCGTCTGGTGCTGCGGACTGCAGCCGGGTTGAGTCGCGTATCGCAGCTTTAAATGCTTAGCGACGGGATGCTAGCTCGGATAGCTTCATAAAAACCCTCTGGTTTAAGTGTTGTGGCACTTTTTGATAAATAATACAATGTCTAAATGTTAGCTTGAATAATTCATGCTGAAGCAGTCGAGCGTAACGGCTGCGTTCGTGCCAGAAAAATTCAGCTGCCTTCTGCACCTTATCATTTATCACTTAGGAAAAAACTCATTTCTTTACCTGTGTTTGGGCTAATTTTATGCCACTTTTTCAGAAAAAAAATCACAAGCAAACAATAAATCTTTAGTTATAGGATATTATCTTTTTCTATTCATACTAAAGAAGCATATAGTGTGTTTAGTGGGAAGGCTGTCACATTGATGTCTCTGGTCTACTCACTGTCTACTCAGGCTGCAGGGAAGCCTATTTATAGATCTGTTTCTGTTCTCAGTCCCCCCTTTTTTTCTCTCCATCGCTCTTTTTCCCCTCCTTCTCTACCTCTAATGGCCTGATATTTCTGAAGCTGCACGTCTGTAATCTTCCGGAAGATCTATAAGCCGCAGATCATGGCCAGCTGGATTTTTTAAAAATTGTTTTTAAACTTCTAGAACTTGACGCCTCTAGTTTTGGGGAGCTACTCAGAAATACAACAGAGTGTTTTATTCCAACATTTTTTGATTTCCTTTTTGGCTACTGGCCGCCACCCAAATAAGGAGTCGATTACAAGTAGATCCGTCTTTGGACTGTGGGGCGGGGGGACTCACCGCTGGTCCGGTGTAATCCCCGACAGCCTTGAGTTTTTTGGGGGGGGGTTATGATGAACGGCTCAACATGGACAGTGAGATCTATGAACGGCGGGAGATTTGAGGCCTCGCTTTCATCATGCGGCGGTGCTGCTAAGTAAAATCAATAGACAACGGCACCAGAGCCTGGACCTTGTGATGACCTTTCAGCGAAATATCACAAACTGACTGATGGTGGTGGACGAAGCAAATAACCTGGTGTTTTAAATGTCAGAGAACTAGACGGAGGGAAAGCCAGCAGAGTTATGTTAATATTCCTGAAGTGGCAGTAATTACTAACTCATGTTTACTCACTGACAAGTTCAAAGGCTGCACTTTCCTTACCAGCTTAGAAAGCCCTGGACCCAAAAATGTCTGCTCTGATTCACAAAATGATAATTAAAAGGAGCAGTATTGTGTAAAACCAATACTTTTGATTTATTGATTCTGGTAGCGTGCTCTGTTTTGTTAGTTTGATTCATTTTCCTGGTTGTGTGCTCTCCGTCGCCCCTGTGCCATTTTCTCTGTCTCTCTCCTCACACCTGCATCCTGTTAGCCAATCAGCCCCAGCCTCTCAGTCAGGGGTCTCAAACTCCAGCCCTCGAGGGCCGCAGTCCTGCAGTTTTTAGATGTGCCACAGGTACAAAACACTGGAATGAAATGACTTAATTACCTCCTCCTTGTGTAGATCAGTTCTCCAGAGCCTTAATGACCTAATTATTCTGTTCAGGTGTGGTGCAGCAGAGGCACATCTAAAAGTTGCAGGACTGCGGTCCTCGAGGACTGGAGTTTGAGACCCCTGATAGACTCATCTCTTTCTCTCACTCCTTGCTGGATCCTCACGTTACTTTCCTGGTTATAGCCTGTTATTTTTCCTATTCCCTGCTGGCTTTTTCCCCTGGATTCCTGTTTTTCTTCAGCTCTGGCTCCCTGTGTTCCCTGTGTTTTTTTGTAAGTTTTTTTTTTTTTTTTAATCTTTTTTTTGTGTTAAATACCAAAATCCACTGAACTAAAGTCAAACTTCTGGATGTATTTTAAAAACAGTATTATGTAAAAGCGACCTTTTTAAGCTTTATAGTGTTATTCCCTCATCAAAAACATTCCTGGAGTGTTGCTTTGATTCTTAAATATATATTGTCATGACTTAAAGGAAATTGGGCTGCTGTCTCTTTAAAAACTCCTTCCCTTTCTGAAACTCCAGGTTCAGGAAGTCATCACAATATTGCTCTTCAGTTAACCCTTTAACAACGTTTTTACGTTAAAGGGTTAAAGGGTCATGAGAAGCAACTCTTATAATGAGCTCAGCAGATGCTCAGTTCCACCAGGTGTTTGCTAATTGCTGCTGGCTAGTCTGAAGGAGCCGAGTGAGCTGCTCTGTGGGATGCTTGGCAACTGCAGCTCAGAGGAGTTTAGTGCAGCTGAATGGTTGCCATGGGAGATTCAAGGATTCCTCAAATATGCATGAAAGAATCAAAGCAACACTCCAGGAATGTTTTTGATGAGGGAATAACATTATAACATGATGTAAAGTTAAAAAAGTTGCTTTTACATAATACCCTCTTTTAAATATATATGTATAAGTTTGCCTGTAGTTAACTCAAATATTCTAAATTAATAAATTAACTTTTCTGAAGCTTAGAAACCCATGAAAATATCATCGGGGATTTTGAAATAGTTCAAAATATTTAAAAAATTGTATGTTATTGTTCTGGGATTTAGCTAATATTTGTGTCATTCTTACTGTCTGATGTATTGTCATGTAGAACAAAAAACAAATGTGTGACTTAATTATTGTTGCTGGCAGTGGCTTTCAGTGCAACATATTTTTTTAAAACACGCATTTAAAAAAAATCCTTTGCTTTTTTTATCGATTATTAAAGACTTTCTGAAATCCAAAAAGTGAAAGAATAACCTGCCTGCGTTTACGTTCACGGAGGCGTTCTCGTCTCATCTGCTTCATATGTGCTCCTTCATCCTCACCTCCCTTTATGTAACGGCTGTGATGGGAACCCGGCAGAACAAAATGTTTTCCCTTCCATGAAACCAGATTAAAAATCATTTCTTAAGATAAAGGGAAATTTTATTCCAGTGCTTGTTTAACGTATAGTTAGTTGTGGAATCTGTACCTTCCTAGCACAAACATCTATTTAGTGTCGCTTTAATTGAAAAGAATTTGTCATGCAAGCACTAAACTGAGTTTGAAGCTGCTGGAGATCCAATTACAAATCCATCAGCTGGTTCCTGGGTGTTTAGGGATTTCTAATGTCACCACAATTTCCCAATATCCGTTCTGCAGGCGTGCCAGAAAGCGCTGCACCGCATTAAAACACCAGAACATATGTAGGTTGATGCTGAACCTCGACTCTTCTCCTGTGCTTAGAGCTTTCTGGGTTTTTTGTTTTTTTAATTCCAGGATGCAAAAGGTGTCTGCAGCAAGCGCAGCGAGGAGCTTGGCTGATGGTGGGATACTTATTATAGCCCTAGCAACAGAGACGGGATTGGAGGCCACGCAGATAGAGCCTTTCAGCTATTGGTTGTCGAGGAGGACCTTTCAAAGCTCAGAATTTCATCTCATGAAAGCTTCAGTTGCAGCGGGCTGCAGCAGGAGAGGCTGCAGTCGGAAGGTGGTGGGTGGAGGTCAGGGCGGTGCGGGGAGCGTCCACTTCAGTTTATCAATCATCAGAAGGCTCCATCTTCCTGTCTGAAACACACAGATCTGCAGCCTTGATCTTTTCTGAGTGCCTGACACAGGCCAGGTGAAAAGGAAAGATGCTCTCCTGTCGTTGTTTGGATGTTGGATACTTTATTTTATTTTTATTGTTTGTTTTTTGTTTTGCAGAATCGTTTGGTGATTTGTGTGCTAAAAGTGGTTTTAAAGCAAATATGATGTTCGCTGTGCGTTCGCTGCTTGTCTCTTCGCTCTGCAGCTGAAACCGACTCCATCTCACGATCTCACCCACAAGCACTCAGCACAGGTTTACACAACACACACGGTCCCCACCTGAACGCGGCTCCAAGCATGCATGCATATCACACACACACACACACACACACACACACACACACACACACACACACCCCAAGTTATTTGACCCGCAGGGGGTTATATAAAGTCATAGAGTTGCTGTTTGGGCAAAAGGGAGATTTAAAGGAGCAGTATTATGTAAAATTGACTTTAAAAAGAAAACAAACAAAAAAAACTTTACATCAGGTTATAATGTCATCAAAAACATACCTGAAGTGTTGCTTTGATTCTTTCATGCATGTTTGAGGAATCCTTTAATCTCCCATGGCAACCATACAGCTGAGCAAAATGCCTCGGTGGACCTAGCCCCGCCTACAAGCTGCAGCTCCTCCTCTGTGTTGCAGTTTCCACGCTTCTTCCTGGCCACACCTCAGCTCCTTCAGACTAGCCAGCAGCAATTAGCAAACCCCTGGTGGATGCGCATCAGCTGAGCCCCTTATAAGAGCTACTGTACGTCTCAGTGCAACTCTGGTAAAAATATTGTTAAATTGCCAATAGAGGAGCCATGTTGTAATGACTTCCTGAAGTTTCACAAAGAGCAGGAGTTTTTAAAGAGACAGAGGCCCAATTTCATGTTTTATCTGTTACTGTAACAGTTGCTTGATTAATACTAATACTAAATACTAAAAATTAATACTAAACCTTTAACACTGCTAAATAAAGAGGGATGAGCTGTGTTGATGCAACGATGGCAATATATGGCTAGAATAGACAAGAAATAAATATATAGATTGATAGCAATAAACAAATAACTTTAATGGACAACAGATGGCAACCAAAAAAATAAAATAAACTTTAACCATACAGGCTGTATCCACAGTTTCACCATTAGGTCAGATCCTCTGGATCAAACTACCTCATAATGTATACATGCATGATGCTGAGTCACAGAAACAACAATAAAAGCCAAATAAGCAGAGAAAACTGAATGAAAAGTAAAAAAACGAGCAATGCAAAGTCTCTTAGCGACGATGAAAGTCCCAGACATGATTTTCTTTTACAAATAACTTAAAAGAACAACAACAAAAAACTGAAAATTAAATTAAAATAAAATTGAGCTTTTGGAGCTTCTGCTCTTCAATACATTTAAAAATAAATCAAAGCAGCTGTTTCATACTGTGAGCTCATGCAGGCTGATTCAGGATGGAGACGCATAATTGGCAGACATGAACAAGGTTGTGTTACTGGCCTTAAGGCTTCTGGTTTCCCTCTTAAATCCATCAAACCACTGATTTAAAAAAACAAAACAATAAAAGTCGATCAAACTGCTGTCCATGTGATATATAAATAATCTATAGAAGTAGCAGCATTAATGACAACAAATCTGTTCAGCAGCTTTTTTTGTGTGTGTGTTTGTTCTGAAACTTTACTGAAGCGTTCTCTGCGGTGTAACGTTGTGCATTAGTGTTTAATGTGCATATCTATAACATGCTTGCAGGATGTCCAAAATACCGTAATAGATTCCCTTTTTCTTTTTTTTCTTTTTAATGCTAGAGATTTACTCGCAAATGAGGCATGTAGAAACGATACAGGCACGGAAAATAAAGCACACGAAACGATAAAACGAGCTACGAACGAAGGGCTTCCTCTTAAATGCAAAGTGTTCTCACGGGTGACAACACAACAATACACTAGACCACCAAGGAAATGGTGCATGTATAATTTAGTCATGTTCTTTTTTTATTATCATAGCTATTATTCCGGTTCTTGTGCAACTGCTACATAATGACTCACATTCAAGATATTTTTGTCACTCAGGAAAACAGCTAAAAGTTATAAAAACAAATAGAAAAGAAAAAAAGTCAAACGTATACCGTCAGAAACAAAATATGGTCCATGTAGGCGGATTCATAACAGAAACATCGAGCCTTGGAAACGTCACCATTGTCATTTCAAACTGGATAGCATGACAGAAAAAAAAGTACGTAAATACTGTTCAAAGAACAAAATATGTCATAATCATTCTTCAAAGTGAAAAAAAAAAAAGCACCAGCTGGTAAGATTAAGTAAGCACTGGTGGGTTATTTTTTTTTCTCTCTTTTTTTGTAAATTATCCTTTTTTTTTCTTTCATTAACAAATTAAATACACATATTGCATGTCACTAAAGCAACGGCCGTTACAGGTCACTTTTTACGATCACCATTTTGGTATAGCAAATTAAAAATAAAACAAATAAAATAAAATAAAAATAAATTAGAAATAAAAAATATCAACATTAGACAAAGCCTGTTTTTTTTCCTCAATCATATGAATACTTAACACCCACAGTATAAGTTAATAAAGTCAAGCTACTGTATATAAATACATCACCAGCATGCACAATATTGAATAAGCAATATTATTGTTGTCATCTTACACTGAAGAAACAGTATAGTAGGCATGTGCATTTAATAAAACGAACACAGAAGTAAACCACAAACTCTGAAGCTGCTTTTATCTGTTTGTTTTTTTTTTGTCTTTTTTTTTTTCCATTTTTGTAATTCATTTCCTTAAGTCTCTGCCTTTTAGTAACCCTCACCTCCAAAAAGAATCAGTGGCTCCAATAACACAACAGACTTATCTGTAAGATGCCAAAAACATTTAAATTAGCAGTAAGGGAGCTCATTTTGACCGAATTTTCAAAATGAAATAATCACGTAAAAATTTAGGGGATTTTTGCAGATTTTCTACTTGTCAGAGTAAAATTAACAGCTTTCAGGGCCCTTACATCTACCACTGGAACCAATGCAGCCATTTTTTTTTTAGTTTTCTTTTAGTGAGGCCTTTCTTTTTTTATTCCCCATTCAAGCATTTTCTCTCTCAAGTGACTCAAATGCATCTCTATCACACAAAATCTAAGTAAGCAGCTTATCTTGACAGAACAAGATCAGTTCCTATGCCAGTGTGAGGCTGCCATTTCAATCCAACAACAACCACTTCAGGCTGATTGGCTGACGTATCAGTGGTTTTTGGCAAATGTCAAAGAGAAAACCAAGAAGACGGAGGCCTCACCTCTCAACTGTCATATATATTTCTATATATATTTGAACTAAGATTTTAACCTCCCACGCTCACCTCTCTTTTTGATTCTTTTCTTTTAACACATGGAAAAATAAAGAACTGCTGCTGCGGTAGTTTCATCGGCAAAAGCGGCTGCCAAAGTCCACCGGCCCTTCGTAATTATTTTGACTTTCTGATTTTCGAGGTGAGGCTTCCCCTTTAGTTGTTGCCCTCCCCGCCCTCGTCGTCCTGCTGGTCACTTGTCCACAGTGTCAAGTTGTCTCGGAGCAGCTGCATGATGAGAGTGGAGTCTTTGTAGGAGTCCTCGTTGAGGGTGTCCAGCTCGGCGATGGCGTCGTCGAAGGCGGTCTTGGCCAGATGGCAGGCCTGCTCCGGGGCGTTCTGGATCTCGTAGTAAAACACAGAGTAGTTGAGAGCCAGACCCAGGCGAATGGGGTGGGTGGGCTGCATGTGCTCCTTGCTGATCTCGTGGGCCTCGTTGTAGGCCTTCTCCGAGGACTCCACCACCGTGGCCCTCTTCTCGCCGGTGGCCACCTCGGCCAGGTACCGGTAGTAGTCGCCCTTCATCTTCAGGTAGAACACCTTGCTCTCATGCTGCGTGTCGCTGCAGTTCTTGATCAGGAAGTTGTCCAGGAGGTTGAGCACATCCTGGCACACGGCCTCCAGCTCTTTCTCAATCTTCTCCCGGTAGGCCCGCACCATCTCGATCTTCTTCTCGTTGCCATCAGCGGAGGTTTTCTGCTCTATGCTGGAGATCACCCTCCAGGAGGAGCGGCGGGCTCCCACCACGTTCTTGTAAGCCACTGACAGCAGGTTCCTCTCCTCGTTGGACAGAGCCTCATTCAACTCCGTCACCTGGAAGACAGAGCACAAATACTGTTAATTCTGAAGAGCCATGCCAATTAATCACTAACCTCTCTCACAAACTGGATCTGCCTGAAACCAACAAAGAGAAGTCCCTATCTGAGATGCTTCTGATCATTAAACCACCAACCAAGCTGATGACATGAGCTTTCAAAAAGCAAGTCAACTTCGTGGAACCAAAGAGGCGTTTAGTTGAAAAAGAAAAAACTTCAAGTGATCAATTTAAAGCACTTCATAAAAACCTGCAAAAGTTCTGTTAATAGCAAAAAGAAACATTTCTTTTCCATTATAATGATGGAAAATGATGATGGAAGAAATCCTGAGCTTCAGGATTTTGGTTACTAACTGAAATCCTGATTAGTAAGTCAATGCATTGGCATTCTTGCATTGAATGCTAAAGATATTAGAAAAAAAGTTCTAATGTATGGACAGCTGATCAAATATTGCGTCCAAGCAGACTTTTACAACATTGCTCACCTTGAGGTTACAACTAATCCTAACCAATGATGTTTCTTCCTCTTAATTTCCCGGCCGGCTGGATGAACACACCGCTTGTCATTGCTCTGTCGCATCATCATTGAGATGTGAAGTCGACTCAGACCTACCAAAGTCAGCTATGACTGCATGGCTTGAGGTCTGACACGTAACATTGGAGGGTTGACTTCAACCCACTCTCAGAAAAACACTGAAGTCACTTTTTATGTTAAGTCCCTCTCTATACTACCTCTGGTGTTCATAGATTACCAATCAAGCTGTCAATATTTCACGCATTCAAAACGGTGAAGAGAAACTCTGTGTAAAACTCAGGGTAGGCAAGCTGTTGTGCATAAAATAATTGTCAGAAACCCGCTCTAGCTTAGGTAAACATACCGGTTGGGTGAGGAGCTTCAGTTTTCTGGCAAACAACCATCCCAGCCTAATTATCATCAATTACGGACTTCAGTGTGACTCATCCAATGTGTGTTAATGGAAAAAAATGTGTGCATGACACAATGATCCTGAAATACCTTAACCACACTGCCAATCATCACTATGCCAAACCCTCAACCTGCAAAGTCAGCTAAACCCTAAATAAGTCAACTGATACAGGGCTGTTACCACTATGCTTGGTGTCTCTGAGGTGTAACCCTGGCGGGTTGACTTCAAGCCCCCAATCACCTTGGACCTCTCAGAGTAATTTACAAAATTAAGCCACCATTGAGTAGCCAACGAGGCAGGGGCAATAGAGTGTTATTTCTAAGATAATACCTCTTATTAAGCACAAATCATTTCAGTTTTATTTTCCTTTGATGAAACTTCCTCTGGCTGAATTCCAGTCACTGCAACCCTTCCAGTATTCAACGGTGGAGATAAATAATGAGTTTGAATTACTGATTCGCTTTAAATCTATTGGCCTTGTTTTCACTGTCGAGCCACAAAACCTGCTCACCCCTGCCTCTGTTGTCCGATATGGGATTTTGACAACCATGGCTGGAGCAGGGTCACCTCAACCTTCTCAAGTGACTAATGGTGCATTCACATCCGCCCTGCTCAGTTTGCTTTAATTCGACTCTAGTTCATTTGCCTAGAAAATACGGTTTGTTTGGGGTGATGTGACCAAAAAGAAGGTCCGCCCAAAAACCCAGGCTTCTGTTCAGTTGAAGTGAACTCTGGTGCGATTCGAATGCATTTGTAAACGCCAAGCGGACCAGAGTCCACGCCAAAAGCAGGAAGCAGCCTGTACCGCAAGGCATCCTGGGTAAATACAACCAAAACAAATATGTGAGTCATGTAATGACACTCATTCTTTGTTTATATTTCATGAAGAATGAGCTTTCGCCCAGAGTTTACTTCAGTGGTTCTTGGTGCAGCGCCACCACAGGCAAGGGCAGGAACGTTTTTTTTTTTTTAAAGGTTTTGTTGGCTCTAGTGGCCTTTATTTGAAAGTAGTTTGACAGGAAATAGGGTAATGAGAGAGGGGGAAGACATGCGGCAAATGTCGCCAGTCGTGCTTTGCCCCTGCGCCGTCACACCAGCCCCCGGTTTTTCTAAAGGTTTGGGGTTTTTTTACACATTGCAGTGTGAAAATGAACCACACCAACTGAAAATGTAACAAATGTTGCGATTTTGGTCCCCAGTTGAACCATATCTACCAGACTATCAGGTGTGAAAACACCCTAAAAAAAAGTCCATTGAACATTCAAAGCCCTTCGATGTATTTAGGAGGGGGAAAAAAACTCCTTCAAATTCATCCACAGCTTCCTTTTCCTCTGATTCCAATGAAATCAGATCCCTTGAGAATGAACTTTAATAATGATTTCTCTGGAGGGAAGCAATCATTAGGTTTTTCTAGCTGTGCTCATTTGGCTGCCGACCGTCCTCCTTCCACAGCAAAGAGGATGAACAATATTCCACTCATCATGCGCAATTCCCAGTTTCCATGGCAATCCATTCATTTAGTGCATCAGTAGTTCCAGCTGCCACGTGTGCAGCTAATGCCAGCTAGCGAGAAATTATATTCAAGATTGTTGGGGGGGGTTAGCAGGAAGGGTAGCGGAGTGAAGGGGTTTAGGGAGAGGAAAGGCAAGAGAAGGAGGGACAGAGACGGTTAATGTGCTCTCATGGGGACTGGAGCGGGGGGTGGAGGGTGGCGGGTTGGGGGGCGGCTGCAGTGTAAGTGAAAACCGTGACTGCACGGGCGGTTCACATGTCCCAGTGACCTTCTCTCCGGCTCAAAATGACCTTTTTACCTTTAGTGACATCACTCTGAGCTGAGCCGTTATATTTAGACTCGACTGCATCGGTTTTCTAACAGGATCGGACCGCAGATCCGGTCGGGTTAAAACGGATCATGCAGAAAACACAGGGAATGACTGTTTGATTTGAGAGGAGCAATTATTTCTCATTCACGGTTACGTGCTCAGGATGGGGGAAGGTGACGTCACAGCGAGTGGGTGGAGAGGGAATGGACTCGTCCGAGCTTCCTTTGACTCCTCAGTCTTAAGTTCAGGAACAAACCATTCATTGGTTCAATTATTAATATTCTGTAAAAAAAAACAAAAAAAACTTGCTGGTATCAACATTTTTGATGATTTCAAGTGGCCGACCGTCCTTTAGTTTTAGTTTTAGAGCATATTTGTCACAAGGCTAACATGAAGGCGACAGGGCCTCCCCGTTCCGTGGGCCGCAAGGGCAAAGGGATTCCCTTTGGTTAGAGGCTGTTTGGGCCCAGTTTGGCGCTGACTGACAACGCAGACTGGAAAGAAGGGAATGGAATCCCTTCTTGCAACGATAAATGATGCACAAGGTAGTGAAACGGTTTTCTCCATTAGCAGAGATGGGTTTTAATCTGGGGGCGTCAGCTCAAGGATGTTGCCGGTACCAGTGACACAGCGATTTTTTTTTTTTCAGCACTGATATGTCATAAAAGGAGAAGGAAAAAGGAAAAAGGGAGGAAGAGAGGCAAGCAGACAAAGGATCTGTTCTCAGCGTTGACCAATAAGAGCTGAGCGAGCTAATGTGAGACAGCCCATCCATGTCATCCACTTCACATCAGCTATTACGCCGTTAAATCAGGAGCTGTTAACCTGAAAACGACTCCGAATATCTGCCCCGGTCGCACACCGAGGAGACGGCAGGGGAAGAAATCTGCTCAATCTGACTCACTGCAGTATGACAGAGAATATTCCAGAGAGAACCTGCTGAATCCTACCTTTTGTTTCAAAGGAGAGAACAGCTCCTGTTGGGTATATTTGAGTAAAAGGTTGGATAAAACATGTTTAAAAGGAGCAGTAGTGTATAATTTATGACAAAGACAAGGAGAAGGCGGAGGAGTGGGAGTAAGGTGGGGGGAGGGAGGTGGTGATGGAGACGGTGGAGGTGAAAGAGGAGGAGGAGGAGGAGGAAGCAGCAGCAGATAAGCTTTCTTTTTTTTTCTTTCAGAAGAACCTTACATTGCTCCCAGCACCTCTACCTCCAAAACAGAGGAAAATGAGACAGAGCGGTACCGGGAGATTATCATATCATGAATACGACATTAAGAAATCTGTTGATGCATTGCAGCAGGACCGTCACTCTGATGCCGGGCTCCTGTCTCAGTCCACAGATGAACGTCAGGGCCTGCACGCGTTCTCATTGTAGCATCCTCTGAGTCGACAGAAAGGCACCGCCCAATGAGCAGCAGAACGCGGCCTGGACCCGACTCAGAGGACAGGGGTAGGGGTAGGGGAGGAGTCGGGGGGGGGCTGGACCCAACTCAGAGGACAAATGGGGGTGGGGGGCTGAGCTGCAGTCCAGCTGATGACAACGTAATAAAGAGATTTACTGCTATTTTACAGCAGCTGCTGAGTGTGGTAGCTGTTAAAATGGAGCTAACAAGAACCAGAAGCATATTCCCACCCATCCCTCTGTCACCATCATCATCACTCAGTCACCATCATCATCATCACCATCATCCCCCCCCCCCGCCCCCCCGCTGCTGGATTGGACTTACCGACTTCATGGCTGCTGCCATATCATCATATCTCTCTGCCTGCTCGGCCAGCCTGGCTTTCTGCACCAGCTGCTCGCGGTCGACCATTTTCTCTACTGGTTAGTGCTGGGAGGGGACGGGGGGCTTTGCTCGGTCGAGCTGCGCGACGTGGGCTTCGTGGATGAAAACGGCTGATATTTGAAATTGCAGTGCAGTGAAATCCTAGGCGAAGCGCGTGCTGCAGCTGTTCCCTGCTGTCTGTCTGAGGTTCAGTGCAGACGGGACACCCTCTCTCCTCTCTCTCTCTCCTCTCCCTCTCTCTCTGTCTCTCTCTTCTCTCTATCCCCCTCCCTCCATACCTTCCTCCTCCTCCTCCTCTCCCTCCTCTTCACACACTCTCCACGGGCTGCGTCATCACTCGGGAAGGTGGGTGTCTGTGCAAATGATGTAACACTGCATACATGGAAGGCAGACAGACATGAGCAGGAGGATGGGGATGGATGGTACTGAAGGCCTTCTGGGAAATGGAGTTTGTTGAAGTGGCAGCAGCATGCTGGCGCAGGAAGCAGGGAATCAACTGGCATTGAATGGTAAGCTGTTGTAAGACATAATCAAACATAAAATACATTTATAGGGTGTTCTTTCTCCACTGGTAGTCCGGTAGACAAAATTGAACATTTGTTACATTTTCAGCTTTGAAACCCTTTGAAAAATATGCTCCCCTCCTCACACACGGTGGCGCTGCAACAACCACCACTGAAGGAAACGACAGGAAAACCTCTGAAGAAGACATGAGCGCAACTTCTTTTCTTCACAAAATGCAAACAAATGGAGTGGCGTCCGATTTTAGCAGTAGCAGGATTTCTCTTTTGTCTTTGCTGAACGACCACGAGCCATTTCTCCTGCTTGCGCTAGACTTGCTGTATTTACCCAGAATACCCTGCACTCAAGTTGAGCGTTTTGGCGTCCACATATGCATTAGAACCACACCAGAGTTCTCTTCCACCAAAGAGGGTGCGGTTGTGAGGCCTTGTGGAGTTACGGGGATTCGAGGAGGTGGAGGTCTCGTGCCGACCCTGATGAGATGCCGCCCTGGACCGATGCCCATGTCACCCATATCAGAAACCGCCACTGTGTCTGTGCTTCAACAGGCCTGGGTCAAATAATCAGATCATGAGCAGGATGTGACTGCATACCAAGGAAGTAATTGAGTGATTTTGATTCAGGCTTGTTAAACCAGGCATCTAAACGTTACAGGACATGGGGCCTCAGAAACTGGAATTGAGGACCCCTGATCTAAGGTATGGTCAGGGGTCCTGATCATTCCATCACTTCATTGTGACATGAAGGAAAGTGGTTTTAAAAATGTTTGCTAGTTGAAATCTGACTTGTGGAATTTGTATTTTATGAATCTGATGGCCCTAAATAGATCTCAGTGCAACTGACTGGCTTCAGAACAAAAACAAAACTGTTCATTTGATGAAAAAGACTTGAGCAGGAGCAGAACTTCAACTTTCAGCAGAACAATTAGAACAAAGGGACAGTTTCGATTAATTTACTGTCATATGTTAGTTTGCATACACTCTCGATTCGGTTAACTCTTCAGACTTACCAAAAAGTATTTTCAGCTATCATTGAGGCGATGTCACATTTTGTTGGTCTGTGACATAAAATTACAATACAAAACATTGACAAAAAGTATAAAAATAAAAAGGACTCGGGGTTAGATACTGATTTGTAAACCTCTATAAAAGATTTCAGCTTGAACAACTACTCACTAGAATATTTAATATGTCTCATTTTATTTAAAATGTTGATTTTAAGCCTCTTTTACAACTCTGGGTCATCAAGATTTGACATAGTTTGATTTTGATTTATAGGTTAAGCTAACTTAAAATCACCTCATGGATTTTTCTATTGTAATTGTTTACATGTCAAAAAGTTTTGTTTGTATTGTATATATTTTGATCTAGAGATATTTTGATTTCAGATTCTTAATCTTTCTCACAATGCTGTCTCTCCCCACCTGCAACTTTAGCTGTTACAGCTCCACCTTCTGGTCCGGATTAGTAAAGACTGTTCCAGTAATAATTTAGCTTCACTTTCTTTACTTCTTTCGTTTCTGGGGAAATTCATGTGTTACAGTGTGCAAACGTTTAACCTGATAAAACAAAATACAGAGGAATTATGCAACAGATTAGGATAAGCATGTTCTGAACTGTCTCATTCAAGTATCGGGTGTCTCATATTTGATGTGACTGTGTTTTAATATTTGTGTTCCCAATAAACCCTCTGGATTAATCAGAAAAATATTTATTACACTTAAATTACATTGTCTCTCATTTAAAGTCTGGAAGAAAAAATACAAGAACACACAATAAAAAATTTCCATCTATTCATCCATTTTCTTGTGCTTTTCTGGGGTTGGATAGAAGCCTAAGTAGGGAGGCCCAGACTTCCCTCTTCTCTCTGCCAGATGAAAAATACAAAGAAAATATGATAGCCAATGAAATTAGATTAAATGTGAAAGAAACATTTCCCAATTTTTCTCATTGTCCATTTGCCAGGCCGACGTTATCAGTGGACCCCATCTGGCAATGTCTTACAAAAGTTTCTGGAGTTTGTGGATGTGCTGCTGCTCAGAGCGAGACCACAGAAAAACGTAGCAGAGCACAAAGCCCCAAATTTTGCAGCGCTCTGAGAAGCCACAAGGTAGTTTATTTTTACACTGCAACTGAAATGTGTGGTTTGCAGACTGGGTAGCATGATTTGTGTGAAATAAACAGCAAGCTTCATACATTGCACATTTTTTTGGTGCATCCTGTTCAATTACTTAAACTCCTGTTAATTTGGGGTGGATTTTATTTTTCGATGACAAAATGTCAGCAATTGTTACCGGCTTTTTTGTGGGAAACATTTTTGCTTGAACGCTGACATTGGCTTGTGGTAAAAGGATCACATTTAGAAAATCTTGTTCTAGTGGGATTTTCTTGATAGTTACAGAACAAGTCTATTTGAGGTCATTGTGGGGAAAAAAGTGCCAAGTTGAGCCGCACCCCATTCAGTGTTCAGTTGTTTATTGTTTAAAATGTTCACATACAGTATTAATGTTTTCTTACATATTCTTATCCCTAGAAAAGAAATGTATTTATTTGCACTTAAAAAACAAAAATGTAAATTTTTAAGAAAGTTCCAACTCAGGACAAAACTAGGCCTAACAATTAGGATCAATCCCTTTAGCTCTTGCTATTAAGAGTAGAGTTAAAACTATTTTAGTGAGTAACTACTACCGGTCTGAGTAAAGTTTGCTCCACTTTTCTCTTTAGGATGTAACATTATTAAGTTTTTTCATGTTCAGTCAATTTCAAATCACAGCATCTCAATAAGATCCAGATCTGGGCTTTGACCTGACCCAGGATTTTCCATTTTTGAATTCTCAGATAGTCTTTATTGGTATGTTTTGGGTCACCGACCACATTGAAAGGTCCGGTTCTACTTCAGTTTTATTTTGTTTACATGTTTTATATTTTCCCCTTATATACTGTAAGTGCACCATGAATTTTATACGGTATAATCTAAAGTGGATGTGACCATGACACATCCACTTTCATGCTTCACAGTTGTTAAGAGACTCTTTTCTAGGACTGCTATAAAATGTTCTCTGTTCTGGTGTCCAAATAATTCAGATTTGTTAGAGATTTTTTGGTATTATCATTTTATTTTCTTACTCTAGTTCACATTAAGTCTATAGATCTTTGTGATTTTCTGTTTAAAGTGTTCTCTTCTTTAAATGACCTGGAGGTCACTACTGTCGGTTCAACTTTATGAGAAATAGATAACACTGAGTTTCTCAGACCTTAAACCCTTTTACAAGAACACCTCCTAATTTAGTAACCACCTGTGAGCAGTCGTATTTTGTTTTCTTGACAGTACTGACCGAGATTTGAACCGGGCTCAGACCTTTGATCAGATATCACATCTGGAGCTGGGTTGTTAGATGTTTGGGTTAGAAGCTTTACGACCTCTGTTGTTTTCTTGACTGCCCCTTGCCTGTTCTCCTTTGACAATAAAAACAGGAGTTTTTGTAAGGGCAGGTCAGAACGCTCTGTAGAACTGATCGGAGGAGAGGTTCGATAGAGTGTTCTCCTTTTGCAAAAGCTCTACATAAAATTCATATACGTTGTCTGTGGTTCTTTCTTTTATTTAGGTTCGAAAGGAAAATACCTATCAAGATTCATCTGTCTAATGAACATCATTCCTGTAATCCCGATCTTTGACTATGTTCTTTCTGGCAATATAAGGGTTTTTTTTGTTCTCTCAGAGCGAATGTTTCCTGTTGTTTTTTTAAAATTGTTTATTAAGAAACACATACTTAAGAGTACAGTTGGGCGCGCTGTGGTGGCGTAGGGTCTAGCGCGACCCACGTTTGGAGGCCTTGAGTCCTTGACGCGGCCGTTGCGGGTTGAAACATGACAAAAATGTTGTAAAGTTCAAGGCGCCATACGTGTCGGACATGTCCAACCCAGATCTTTCAAAATCAGTTTTCCTTTTTACATTTCAGTCCATCCCAATTATCACAGTAGCTGTCAAAACTTGTGTTTCTTTTAGGAGCAGCTTGCCACCTACCCTGCCGACTAAAGGTCAAGAGAGGAAGTGTTTATTTTCCATGGCCTGTGAACTGGGTCAAGCCACGTAAGCAGGAAGTGGAGGAGTTTAAAAAATGGCCCTAATCAAGGCAAAATATTCACACTGTCAGCTTTACTGCAGACAAACGGTTCAGATTGAATAATTGTGCTTGACTCTTCTTGGAATTGGTTAGAAATTATTTAATTTTATATCTTAAACAGTTTGTTCAGTATTAATGTAAAGAACTCCTAAATGGTCACTACATACTCCAAATGTATCTTCTTCTTGATGCTAAGATGCAATGAAAAAGGTAAATTATTGACTTGATGCTTTCAATTGAAGTCTTCCCTCTCATTTGTTTTCAAACTGCAGTCTTACGGTGCACAGTCTTTGCTGAACTAATGAATCCATCCACTTGCTTCAAAGAGGATTACAGCTCCTTCTGCTTAGCTTAGTTACCTCAAATTAGGATGAAGCTAAAGAGAGATCTGCTGTCTACAGCAGCCATCTGTCTGCCAGGTGGACAGTCGGGAGCTGCCGGCGCTGATGGAGACCAGACTAGAGCTGGATGTGTTGATATACCCTGACGAGGTGAGGGTCGCCACCCCGGAGGACCTCAGGCAGTGGGACCTGGAGACCGCCAGCCAGGTCTCCATCCCCACCGCTCGACTCTTTGTGGCTCTTTACCCGTACAACCCGGCTGCCATGTCTCCCAACCCTGACACGGCGGCGGAGGAGTTGCCCTTTGTGCCTGGCCAGATCATCAAGGTAAAGACGCTTTATGTTTTAGTGATTCTCTGCAATGTGTGTTGTGCTTCCTCATTTTCAATCTGCAGAGAGGTTTCTTTGAAATTAGATACTGCTGCTGTTTCCTGTTTGTGCAGGCCCGCTGAACATGTACAGAGACATGAACTCTTCTCTTGAGTTCCTGTAACTGTTTTTTTCTTTTCTGTTTTTTTGATGCTCATTTAGGTGACTTGCCGCCTTTTCTCACTCCATTCTTGCCACACACACACACACGCACGCACCCCCCCCACACACACCCCATTCGTGTTTTCATATCTTGTGGAAACTTTACATTTGCTTCCATTAATTTTCTACAACTTAACCCCAAACAAAAGTCAATTCACATCTTGGTCCTTAACCTAACTTCTTACCCCAAAACATGGAAACCAAGAAAATGTCCCCACAGAGAGCAGTGGTCCCCACTGCTCCCCACAGACCTATGTTGAAAGAATAGGTCTCCACAAGGATATAAGAACCTGGTTCATACACACACACACGCAAACACTCACACACAATATGCTTTAATATCTTCTCAAGGGATTTTTCATTCATTTCTATGGCTAACCTTGGCCTTGTAAGGAACAGTGGGTCCTCAAAACATAAGTATTTGTGGAGAAAACGGGCCTTACAATGTATAAATACAAGGAGACACATGCACACACTATGTATGTCTGGGTGTGTTCACGAGGACTTTGCATTGACTTTGTTATTATTTTTCATTCATTTCTGTAGTCTAACCCTGCTCTTTATCCTAAACTTAACCTTTACCAGTTCACATCTAACCGTTAGTCTAACCTCATCTCAGTTCACACCTTAGTCCTAAACCTAACCCATAACCCCAAAACTGCCCTTCTTAAAAGGCCTGTGGTTTGGGCCCCATAAGAAGCAGCGGGTTCCCATAAAGTAGCGTTAGAAATATGGTCCTTACAATGTATTAAATACAAGAACACGCTCACACACACACCCACACACCGGTATTTCTGGCAGTATTAGGACATTCTTTTGAGTTCTATGCTCTCTCACGTACCCTTGATTTAAGCATTACCGGTACATTCCCAACTCCTGCCTTAACCTAAACTTGATTCAGAAAATGGTGCTCTCTTGGTTTTTGAATAGTAAAGATAAATCCACAATTATTCATAACCCTAAAAGATTTAGGTTTGTGTTAGATGATCTTGTACAACACTTTGGAACGGCAACATACTATTTGTAAAGTGCAATAAAAGTAAATTTGACTTGACTTAAAATTATTCTAATTCTACCAAGAGGGCTTTTGTTTTCAACATTAAATAAGATGAAGAAAATGAAGATAGAAAACCAATATAAAAGTGTGAGTTTTCTAATTATGTCTTTATTTACATGTGAATGAATAACAGCTCGTTGAAAAAGTGAGGTAAATTTCTTCAAACGGCAATCAAACTCTGCTCTTTGCATGTTTTAAATGGTACGTCAGTAATTTGTGTTCAGTATTGCTCTCCGAGTCTTTTAACTTGGAAGGCCTCTTTGCCACTAAATGCTAAAATAAACATTTTCAAATCTTTGACTGGGCCACTTCAGAACATTAATAATTTTACTACCTGTCAGGAAGTCAGGAGAAACACGTTAGCAAAATTAGCAATCTGAAAATATTCTGAAAAAGCAACCTAAACAAGTGCACACATTAATGTTTGAACAAAGTGATGAGACATGCGGTCTGTGTGCCTCGCCAGGTGTTTGGAGACAAAGACTCCGATGGTTTCTACCATGGAGAGTCTGGTGGTCTCTCCGGTTACGTGCCAAGCAACATGGTGGCTGAAGTCCCAGTGGACGACGAGTACCTGAAGCATGTTCTCATGCTGCAGGGTTTCCTGCCCGTGGACCACACAGGTACCAACTCTTCATTTTCTGCAAGAATGTCACTGTGACTCGCAGACAGAAAATAGAGAGAAAATGAACCTAAATCAGCAAAAACACATTTTGCACTCAAGCATCTTTAATATTATTGACTGGAAAAATCTGATTAGAGCTAAACCCTCTTCCAGTTCCTCTGAGCTCATGTGCAAGGTTAGCTTAGAGCAGTTTTCTTTATGTAGGAAGTGGTAACAAAAAAAAAGTTATTTAGCATTTTGTGTTTGTGGGTTCATAAGGCAGGCTTGAAATTTAAATACAGCTTCTCTACTTGTTTTTTTCTTCTTTATTTTACTCTTGTTTAAAGAATACGTTTGCACATTTTCTCCAAAACAGGTATGTCTTTAACACCAGAGCTAAGTGATGTTGCCAGCATTCATGAAGATGTGATTGTTAGAAGAATGGTGGCCTTATTCGACTACGATCCATGGGAAAACTCCCCCAACATGGACAGTGAAGTGAGCGCTTCAAATGTCAAACTAACCACAGACTTCTGCATATTACTTATCTATAGGGGGGTCTTCAACCCTAAAATGAATTTCCTTGGGTTTCAGGTCGAACTGGGCTTTCGATCTGGAGACATCATCTATGTGTTGGGTGACATGGATCAAGACGGTTTTTACTTTGTGAGCACAAACTCTGCTGACTGATTTCTAATTTAATGTTTGCACAGAAGTTCATTTTTCTCTCTTTCTCTCTCTCTCTCTCTTTTTTTAAAAGGGAGATCTTCACGGAAGACGAGGTTTGGTTCCCTCGAACTTCCTGCAACCCTTACCCTGGAGTTAGACACCGTGCTAACACCTCTGCTACTAATACCAAGTCACATACACAATCAAATCAGCAGCTTTTACTGAGAAAATGTAAATATGTCAAATATTTGTGTATATTTTTATTTTATATAGTAGTGTTGTATTACTTTTGCTGTAGAAGGCCTTCAAAGTATGACAAGTAGCCCTCCACAACAATCAGGATGATGAACAATGAAGAGAAACAGGTTATAGGATAAGATTCTTTATTGATCATTTTAAAGAAAAACTCCAACTCACCTTATAGGGGAAAAAAAAAGAGACAATTTTTAAAACCATGATTTAATCAAGAATATATATTTTTTTTGTAATCCAGCAAAATTATTTCCAGAGAATTTAACTTGAAGGATGTCTGGTGACTTCTAGCCTTAAAAAAATACACTTTTAGTCACAGCATTGTGCAGACCAGAGTGTCTGAATCTAGTTTGCCTTATATTGTGTTCATCTGCTTTCTAAAACATGCTTAATCTCTGATGCAAGAGGTAATAAATAACACATTAAAACATTCATGTAAAAACAAAAAAGCTCAGAAAACCAAGTTAAAGCAACAACTGCAACATCATGCTTCCATCTACAGATCAGACTTAATCATTTCCTCAACAAATGTTATCAATATTAACATCAATCTGTTGGTTAATAGAATATTGTACAAAGTATAAAGAAGTTCAAATCAAGTGCATGAACTTCGACGTCATCTGGCTTGATTCTTCTTTAACTCTCCTCTGCAGCTAACAGTATACTCATCCATAAAGTAGGAAACACTACACTGTGTAGTGAAGTTTAGTAGTGCTTTCTACTTTATGGGTGACAACACTGTATGTCAGTAGCTTCTGGGCGCTCCCGCTCAAACTCCGAAGAATGACGGCGAAGGTGAAGGTGAAAGCTGGTTTCCACAAACGTCCAACTCAACATCATTCAACAAAAAAACAGAACAAAACTACCGAAGCGTAGTGTAAAATCAAATTGATAATGAAGCATTTTAATGTAAAAAGAGACAAAACGGTAAAAACAACCAACAAGTTTCCCAATGATTAGATAAACCCACTAATCAAGATCTTACCAGCGTTTCGACTTCTGAAGAAGAGAGGAAACCCAGAAGTGAGCGCGATCTTTTTATTAACCCTGTCTGAACCACGTGGTCAACACAGGAAAAGCTCACACACGCACCCGCACGCACGCGCACGCACACTTGTGGTTAGCATGCTGAAGTGTCTGAACACATCCTTAAAGCTGAAATAAAAGTTAATTGCCATAAAATAGAATGTTTTCCATCTTTCTTGATGTTTTTGTTTTCATTATTTGGTTTTTGAACTTGTGGTTGATGTGACTCAAATTACTCATTCATTTTGTTTTGTAACTTTTGATATTTCATCATAAATACTAAATGGTTCAATTGGATGTTCTTTGATGTTGCAGAAGTCTCTCTGAATTCATGTATTTTCAATGATCGCTCTTTTGTCAGTTTGAATGTACAGTTCGAAGACACACTCATGCGAAGACGAGGATGCAAATTCAAACTCTGAACCCATGAATGCATCGCTGCTGCTGCCTCCCTTTTTAAGGAAATAACCCTCAGAGATGAAGCCTTGCATTGGCGGCAAATTTGGACCCTATTGATTCCAGACATCAATAATAATTCACATGAAAAAAATGATCTAGAAAGCTTACATTTCAGGAGATCTTGAGGTTAAAAAAAAAAGAAAATAAAAAGGATGGAAGCCATGCAGGTGTTTCATTCTGCGTTTCAGATTACAGGAAGGTCTTCATATTTCTGAGAACTTCTTCACGCCTACCTCTGTGTGTGATAAGGCGTGTGTGTGTGTGGGCGTGTGCATGCGTGTGTGTGTGTGGGGGGGAAGGGGGCTGTTGCAGAGGCTTCCCCAGGCGAGGCGGTGCACGCTCTGCTCTGCAATGTGCATGCAGCAACAGAAACTTTGCAAATGGAGCAGAGACAGCCTTGTGTCCTCCGTTGTCATAACAATGCCAAACCTCAGAGTCACACCAAAAGAAATAAGAGGAAGTTGGGGGAGGGAGGGGGATGGGCGGCGATCAAACTGAGAAAAGATGGCCCTGATAGAAAAGAAAAAGAAGGAGAGAGAAGCAGTGGTGCTAAAAATATTAAAAGTGCATGAACCGACAGTAAGTTTAACTCGACTGAAAGCTAAGAAAGCAAATATGAATGCAGAAAAAAAAGAAAGAAAAAAAAGTGTGCTCATGTTTGTCATAATGGTGTGTGTGTGTGGGGGTGTGCATGTTCAGAGTGAACCCATGGTAGGGGAGCATGACTATGCAGTCTGCAGATTATGTCAGCACTGTTGCACCCAGAGCTCTGCTTGCATCACAAGTCTATTCCTGTACAACGTGGGACTGCATCCAGAACGATCAGCGCGCTGAGCTGACAGAGATAGATGGCATCAGGGAGCCAGGAGCCCAAAACGTCCAAGTACAGCCGTCACTGAGTACTGGATAACGTCCTGCTTTTAATATTTCATTGTTTTTATTGGGATTTCACACTAGAAGCAAAAGCATAATTGTAAAATAGAAAGGATTAATGTTTTTTTAAAATATTTTTTATGTATATTTTTGTATCTTTATTGCCTTTAACAGCCAATTTGCAGACAACAGAATATGGATCAAAACCCAAAGGTGTTTGGGTTCAGCAAACACACATCTACATGAACAAGAGATACATACCTGCAGAGTCAATGTGCAAACCAAGTTCTAGTAGAAAAAATAAAAATAAAGACAGTTGTGACAATTTTTGTAAAAAAAAATAATAATAATCAAACAAAAAAGCCAAAAGAAACTACAAATGAAATAGCAACAATTTTCACTTAAAGTTACACATTCTGATTATTCTTTTTCTATTTTTTTCAAACAAAAATTCAATGATGAATGGTGTGCATTTATATTCAACTGGATTGCAAACTGGATAACATCAATTGAATTTAGGTCTGGGCTTTGACTGGTCCAGGCTGCACAATAGCACTGTTGCCTTGCAGCAAGAAGGTCCTGGGTTCGATTCCCGGCTCAGGGTCTTTCTGCACGGAGTTTGCATGTTCTCCCTGTGCATGCATGGGTTCTGTCTGGGTACTCCGGCTTCCTCCCTCAGTCCAAAAACATGACTGTCAGGTAAATTGGTCTCTCTAAATTCTCCCTAGGTGTAAGTGTGTGTGTGCATGGTTGTTTGTCCTGTCTGTCTCTGTGTTGCCCTGCGACAGACTGGCGACCTGTCCAGGGTGACCCTGCCTCTCGCCCGGAACATTAGCTAGAGATAGACACCAGCACCTCCTGACCCCTTTAGGGACAAAGGTATACAGAAAATGGATGGATGGATGGCTTTGACTGGGCCATTCTGACACAAATATATGCTAGAGCTATCATGATCTAAAACTTTCCAGTGCAGTTTTACCTGGATGTGCAGATTCCTACCATCAGTTGGAAGCTGTACTGTTTTTATTGAAGAAAAGCATGATGCTGCCTTCCCAAAATGTGACTTTTTTTTTCACATTAAAGGTTTTGAAAACCATTTCTCGTTTTGCCTTCACTTTACAATGATGTGCTACTTTGTCTAGTGGACAAAACCCAAATAATCTGAAACTAATGTAACAAAATGTGAAAAAGTACATAAGTAAATAGCATAGGTAGGGAGCCATGTCTACATCTGATCCCCCAAAGCTATTTAAAACTAATTTTTCTCCCACTTTCTTATCAGAAGAGTAGCTTATCATTAGGTCAAAAACATGGTAGATTAATATTTGCTGTTCTCCAAAACATATAAATATGAGAAGCATATTTTTCCCGGCTCATCTTAGCTCAGTTATACAGTTTGAGGGCCTCACCAACCAATCTGCACAAACATGCTTGTAAAGTGCTGCCACCTAGTGGCTGCAGAGGCTGCAGGTGGAAAAACTCTGGGAAGAAATTGTTAAAATTGTATAAATTAATTCTTAAGGGGAAAACACAGATTTTGGTTTAGACAAAAAAAAAAGTAATAAAGAAGGTAAAACATAATCATGGAAGGAAAAAAAACAAGTTTGGTTCATTTTATTTCTTTTATTTTTTGTATTCATTTATTTATACTAAATGGATACTTACTGTCTCTAAGAGTTGTATTTCTCACAGAAGAAAATTTCAGTGAGATTCGATAGAAAATGTCTGTGAACAAAAAGAAAAGGGTTGTCAAATGAATTCAGGTCTGCACTTTGACTGGGCCAGTCTTCGACATGAACGTGATTTGATGAAAACCCTTCCATGGCTCCAGCTGCACTTTGGATTGCTGTCCTGCTGAAAAGCGCCTCTCTGCCCCCTGCAGGTCTTTTACAGGCTCTATCTGTCAAAGAAGCAAAACGGGTCGAGACAGATCCAAGGTGCTCAAACGAGGCATGTTTAGAAGATTTAGTGATGAAGATCAAAACCTTACAGGTCTCCAATGGACAAAAAAGGAGAAAAAATGACATGGAGTATGGAAGAAGGAGCATGGAAACGGAGAAACAGGCATGGGAACGGAATAACACAGCAGGGGACGGTAAAAACCGAGAGGCTTTTAGGACTAAATGAGAAACACAGACAGACTGAGGGAAGGAGACTGAAGGAACCAGAAACAGCCTGACTGTTGTCTAAAGAAAAAGAAACACAAGTATACAAGAGACGGAGCACGAGAATAAACCATGAAACTAAACAGGAAAGATTGAGCTAATATATGGCAACACCTTAACAACAATAATAAACACGGAGAAGAGTGAATATGGCAAGACTTGTAGAACATAAATAACAATAAACAGATCCAACATAAACTAAAAACACCCAATAGATTGTGACGCTAACAAGCTTTCCTTCCATCCATCCTCTCCTAACTCCTACTTTATTGTTCCTACAGAAGTAGAGAGTCACCACAGCATGATGCTGCCACCACCACTTACTGGTTTTCTATCAGCCAAAAGAAGAAAAACAAATGCATTCATGTGTATTGTTGTTCTGTGACGGACTGTGATGACGTTTAAGGAAGATGAAAAGTTTTCTACAAACTGGACGGACGTTTAATTCCAACACAAAACTCCTTCTTCTGCTCCTGAAACTGTGTCATCATGCAAAGGCTGAAACATTAAACCTTCACTGATCCGAATGTATTTAAAGAGAGATCAGTAATTTGATCGCATTTGTATGGTGCTTCCACCTGGTGGATGTAAAAGGAATTTAAAGCAAAATCTGTTGTGAGAAAGGAAGAGAGTATTATCAAATGTCATGAATATTAATAGGGCAGTATTATGGATTTTATCTTATACTCAAGTTATTATGTTTCCTTCAGCTGTTATGAAAATGTTTCAACTATAACTTTAAAGAAATTTGACTTTATGTAAAATCGTAAAATCAGGCCGCTGTCTCTTTAAGAAACTCCCGCTCTTTCTGAAACTCCGCCTTCAGGAAGTCATCACAACATGGCTCCTCTATTAAGTCTTTAACAACGTTTTTACCAGCTTTGTACTGAGAAGTAGCTCATTTAATGAGCTCAGCTGATGCTCAGTTCAGCCAGATGTTTGCTAATTACTGCTGGCTAGTCTGAAGGAGCCAAGTGTTGGAGTCACAGTCACATGTTAAGATTTTCAGCTGTGATCAGTAGAACAAATGACTATTTAGTGTCATTTACTTTCCAGTAGTGGACTTCTTCTTGTGTTGTTTCATCATATAGGTTCATATTTTCAATATTTTTTCCCTGAGCCTAGTTTGTTCTTTCAGTTTCTTCTTTACTGTTTTTGATTTGCTTTGCACTTAGTATCATGTTCTCGTTGTAGTTTACTCCTTCTGTTAGTTTAGTTTCTCTTTTTAGGTGATGGAGTAATTTTGTAAGATACATTAATTATTTTTGTCATTATTTAGCTTCCTCTGTTTCTGCCTGAGTCTCTTTGCCGTTCCCTTCCCCGGCTGTTAGATACTTACCTCATCTAGCCTCACTGCTCCTGTCCCAGCTGCAGTCAGTTCCTCTAATTAGACCCTTTGTCCTCTCCGTCCCCTCCTTTGTATATCTACCTCTCAGACTCATTACTAGTTCCTTCTGTTTGCTCTGTTACTTCATGTCACTGTTGCTCCCCGTCTGATGTTCTGGTTTCCAGTTTTTGTAATTGTTTGGACTTCAGTCATTAAATCATGACTCATATAACCATCCCGTTCTCCTGTCTCTGTGCACTTTGATTCTCCTCCTTTATCTGCAGCCTTCATCCACATTTAGGGCTGGAGAATCATTTTATGACGGCGTTCCACAAAGCTTTGACCTAAGAAACAATTTTTTTCCCCCTGATATCCAACAGCAATTTCTGCTCTTAATTTCTTTTAAAATCTCTCTTTATTTTTGGTTACATTTTGATGTGAATAGTTACAAATTCAAAAATAACTCAAGCTTAACTTAAGACAGACAAAATATTTGCTTAGAGGCACAAAAAATATAAAAAAAATAAAAATCAAAGACACCTTTTAAATAAATCACCGTAATCTTTGAAACTTAAATAATGATGTAACTTTACAACCACGATCACACTCTGATTTCAGAAAATGTCAGTAAATATTTAAACAAAACAAAAGCTTTTAGCCTTAATATATAGTCTGTTCAATTTCTCTACATGTTTTTAACAGTCAAACATTCACCACATTTCTCTACGGAGTCTGCGTGAAAGAGAGCTTTTTGTCCGTCAGACAGTGGGAAGCAGCAGCGACGTGACCAGCAGCACCCAGCTGACCAGGACAGCGCTTCCTTTAGAGTAGAGCACACGCCTGCTGTTCAAAGGCTGCACTGGCCGGTAGTTCTGAACCATTTCTTCCCCTTCGGGAAACTGAAGCTGCCAGAATGCAGAGAGCTGCAGTGGAGACAAAAATCACAACGAGAGGTTAAATATCAGTTCTGCACAACAAAACAGTAATTAATGTAAATATAAGAAATGAGACGAGTGCTCAAAAAGGCAGGTGGTGATGAATATTATTTAATAAAGTGTTGGTATTATGTATTTTATAGGCCCATAGTTCCATTTTATACCACAGTCAAGAACCTGTGATACATTCAGTTGTTATAAAAATATGACAAATATGACTTTAAAAATTTTCACTTTGCAATTTAATGCTTTAACTTTAAAAATCATGTAGCTTTATGTTATTAAAGCTCAAGTTTAATACTTTTATAACAAATTTATGTCAGATCATGATTTCTTGTTTAATGTCAAGTTGTCATAACAAAGACATTTTCAATAATGTCAACTTTGTATTAAAAGTGTCACGATTTACCGAATGACACTTTATGACAAGTCATAAATATTCATGAAGACTTACTCATGTTCATAATAGGTGTTATGTCATGTTTATGACGGTGTCACGACAGTCTTATTCACAACCCGTCAAATCAAGTCTTACCAAACTTTCTCATTGTGTCATTTTAAATGGTTCTCAGGATTGTTGCACTGTGAAGTAGTTCCTATAATGAGCTCAGCTGATGTGTAGTTCCACCAGGTGCTGGTTAGTCTGAAGGAGCTGAGTGGGTGGAGCTGTGGGGAGGGAGGTGCTCTGTAGGGCGGTGGCTAAGCTGGAGGCTGCAGTTTTGCCTAATTTGCCCCATTTAAATCTTCATTTGGGTTTTTTAGAGCAACAGTGAGTCAAGTAAACACTGGGTTTGACTTATTGTCGCAAACTTTTGAGTATAATTCCAATCAAACACTTGTGATCTCCCTGAAGAAAATTTTTTCAGGGAGAGACGATCCCTGAAAAGATCAGATTAAACCTTTAATCTTTACAAATCTAAGGAAGATTCAGCCAACAGCAGCTGCGTTTCCACTACAAATGTGTGCAAATCTTCGTCTATCTATATTCTGCTAATGTTGGAAAAAAAAACAACAACACAATTTTGCAATTGCGGTTTGTCCATTAAATAAAGAAATGAAATTAAAATAATGTGAATAAACTTGTTCACGCTTTAGGTCAATAAAAATCATGGCAGCAACAGATATATTCATATTCCAGCCATGACACTCATCAGTCATTGGTGTCATATTCAGGCGTTTTGGTGACAAGCCGCTTAAACTCGGCAATGGCCACGTATGTGGCCTTTTGGAGTAAGTAGGTGTGATCACAGAACAGCTATGGATTCGACATGTTTGAATGACACACAGCTTTTCGTAAACTGTGTGACGCTGTGAGAGCTCTGGTGGATCCGGCTGTACATTGTCAAAAACAGACAAAATAACCCCATCGTCATCCTGCTACTTCCCGTTGTCTTCTTTGTCGCTTTCGTAAGTAGCAACGTCCAACTGTTGATCACGTGACCCGCGATGTGAAAAAAGTGTCTCCGTTGCAGTTTTGTGAAATGCAGCCATTTCGATATGGCTGGAAGAAAAAAAAAAAAATCACCTGATCCTACCGGGAAAAAACGTTAGTTTTTTCAAAATTGCCGTGTTTCCAGTTGGTGGATTTATTTTGGAAATTTCAATTTGTGCAATTCTACAGCTAATTCAAACACAGCTACTATCAACAAAGTGTCACAACGCTGAACAAAATGTCCCAATCACCTGACTGCCGCTCAGAGGAATGGTGCTTTCAAACAGCGTCCAGATGACGGCTTCAGCGCAGCCGGGAGTCGTGAGGGAGCCGTCGTAGCGGAAGTATTTCTCCAAGCTGCTCTGAGGGGGAATAAGCATTTCCAGAGAGATGCCTGGCAGCGTGGCGTTACTGGCTGGGGGTTCAAAACAGACGGATGAGGAACAATAGGTTCAGTCCATTTATTGTGAGGTTCAGAGAAAAGTTGTTTAGCCGTAACACACATCAGCGTGCAGAAAATGAGGTTGGATTATGTTCTTAATCCATGAAATCTGCAATAACTTACAGGGTCTAACGATCCGCTTCAGAGCATCAACTAGGGAAGAGTACTTCTTATTCTCAGACGCAGACTCCTGAAATGAAGAAAGAAAGTGTCTGGAAATAAAATCAGGATTATATAAAGACTGGTGATGCACACAGCAGATGAGTTTTGCTCATCAGGTGGTGAAGATAAAAAAAAAGAAAAAGAAAAAAGAAGATATATGATCGGTCATTTGATGCAACCGAGGAAGCTGAAAATGTGGGAAAATTCAGGATAACGATGATGAATTGGTCACACTGAAATGACACTCATAGCTCTTTGAAGAGTCTTCAAACAATATTTATGGACAGATTTATGTCGCCACTTCATACCTGCCACTGACTGAGGCTTTACTGAGCGCAATATAAGGCCTGCTTTTATGTCGTAATGTTCTCAAAGTTTAATTACACGCTACTGTTATAGCTCTTCCCAGTTTTAAGACCGCGTTTCCCCTCTACGAAAAAAAAAGTTTCCCAAAAGCAATAATGGCAACACCTCACCTTTAACTACCTTAAAGCTACCTATTACTTTAAGGTAAAGTAATAGCCTTAAATAGCCTTAACCTTAAAGTTAATAGGTATAATGCATGCTGCATTATAATAGATGTAGCATGCAACGGCACGTGAAGGTTTTCCTCAGATGAAAGGTTTCCCTCATTGCTTTTTACATGTTGGTGACTGGCGTCACATTAACCCTCGATTCAGATTGTTGATGAAATAAAAAGAAGTAAAGTTACCTCAAAGAAAAATCCAAGAACTGCAATTCCACTGGGGTCCTCCGCAGCCTGGGACAATGAGTTGTAATTTTCTTTGATGTGGACAATGTGCATCTACAGGTTAGATGAAAGATATACTTGTATTTTTATTGTTTTTTTTTTTTTTGGTTTTCCTGAGGTGAGGTTTATAGTATTTAAACAAAGGTCATAAAAAAGTTAAATATGCTCCTGTTGCATGCATTACCTCCATGGGAAACTGCTCTCCATCAATCGTGTGTTCGGATCCAGGTGAGCCGTCCTTGCCCCAGTGCAGATGGAGCTGAAGGGCTTTGTAATTTGCAGCCAACTGTCCTCCACTGATCACGATACCAGGAGGCAAGTCCAGCTGAACTAAAAAAAGAAAAAGAAATATATATTTATAAACATATACTATTGAAAAAAATCTATACAACCTAAGCAAAATATACATCTTTGTACACATATTTTTAAATACATTTTTGAAATGAAGTATTCTTTTTTAAATGTTGAAATGTTATGTCACTCAAAGTTTACAAAGAACCTTTGAAAGCAATGACAAATTCTTCAGTTTTTTGTCATATCTCAAAAATCTGAGATATTGGCTTCCTTCTGTCACCGGCAAGAAATAAGGAAGGAACCAACGAGCCATCAGACCAACTAACGAACCAAACAACAAACGAACCAACCAATAAGTCAACCAACTAATGAACCAACCAACCAACCAAGAAACAAGATGTTATGTCAGTCAAATTTTACAAATAACTTGAAAACAGTGACAAATTCTTCAGATGTGTGTCATATCTCAAGAATCTGAGATATTGCCTTCCTTCTGTCACTAGCAAGAAGGAAGGAACCAACGAGCCATCGGACCAACAAACCAACCAACCAATCAAGAAACAAGATGTTGTCAGTCAAAGTTTATGAAAGAACATGAAAACAAAGACAAATTCTTGATATATTCGTCGTATCTCCAAGAATTAGAGCCTTTCTTCTGTCTTTGGCAATAAGGAACGAAGGAACCAACAAAGTAACCAACTAAGCAAGAAACAAGAAGTACAATATTAAACTCTTCAAGCCAACAGTATTTGTCATTATCCTGGCCTTCTACTGGACAATATTCAATAATAAATGTAAAAAACAAAACAAAAACAATTCAAATTCAAGGATAAAAATAAATATTTTAGAGGGAATTTGATCATGAAGATAAAACAAGTTGAGAAATCAGAAACAGTCAACACTCCCCTCTTCAAAACATTCTTTGCTTTATTTGAATTTCCTAATGTCCACCAAACTCCTCTCAGCTCTGCCCTTTTCCCTTCAAGCTCTTTTTCCGACTCCTTTTGTCATCCTTATCTTTATAGCTTACAGCCAAACAATACCTTCTGAGCATTTTTACTCCCACTCCACCTTTGTGATCTCCTCATTATTTACCGTTTTTTCCAGCGTAAAGGTAATTTGCCCTGAGACCTACCGGTGTGACCGTTGTTTTTGAGCAGGACCTCAGACGCCTCCTGGTAGCCGTCATACTGAAGCGGGGTAAGGCGCTCGTCTTTGACCGATTTCTTCGTCACGATGTTCACTGGAGACTGAGATCTGCCACCACATTGTGGAAAAACTGTCTTCCACGCATCCGGACCTGTGAGGAGAAGATGACAAGAAGGCTGGTAAAACAACAAGTTTACCTGTTAAAACCTTTCATGTGACTGGACTGAAGCTGGGTTTACCTGGACAGGTGCTGTTGCCGTTAACCTGTGACTGGTAGCACCATTCTGGAAGAAAGACACACTGATGATGGTGTGCAGATCATCAACAGATGTTGCATTGAAAACATCCAAATGTCAATACTCTTCAGTTGATTTAGTGACTAGTCTTGTGCCGGGTCTTTGTGAATCGAAGAAGGCACAATTTGTCAAGATTAAATTTAGTAAATTAACCCTAACCCTAACTCCAAAGATTGATGAAGGCGTAACAAATTCATTAACATAAAACATTGCGCAGACCTGAAAAGGCGCAGTCTGTCTAATTTTAAAGATCTGAACTCGTTCATGTGACTCTTTGCAGGACATACCTTCAGCTGAGATGGTCTTCACGGACAAAGCAAAGCAAATTAAAACCCAGGTGAGCTGCATGGTGGAAACCCACTTTACGTCTGTCTGCGTTTTCTGACTGCTGTGGAGGTGAAACATTCGACGGGATGTCCAGCGGTCTATTATAGGTCAGGTAGGTCCACCTATCAACCCCTCCCAAAATGAATAATTTGCTATCCATCTGGATTGGTGATATCTCAGGAGAGATAATGACAAGAAAATGCTGACTGTCATCAACTTAATAAAAACAGAGGTTAAAGTAATAATAATTCCTTATCTAGAGCTATATAAAGAAATAAACATGTTATCAAATGTTTTAACCCTATTGTAATTTAGACTGAGAGCAGATTTGCTTCCAATGCTTAGTTGCAATTATCGACATTCTGCTGATTCTGCCTAATGATGTTTTAGTGATTTCACCTTCACTCTCAATACTCACAGCCTCATTTGATGGAAGAATTTTCTGCAATAATGCCATATTTGTAGTTTTAAAAAAAATACTTTTCCAACTTTTATCGAGCATCTTAAGTGTTATTAAGCTCTTTCAACCATTCAAATCTGCAAGACTTTTTAAAATAAGTAGGTATAGTCCTTTCCATTTTTCACTTACCTTGACTGATAGAGTTTAGATTCAACAATCCTGTCAAGTTTCACCTGAATGCGTTGACCTTAAATCCCTTTTGTTCTGCTCAGTAACTAAATTAATGTCAACAGCGGATGATGGTGATTTCTCGTTATTTTATGCCTGCAAACAGGTTTACGATGTAATGCGTGACTACTTTAACGAACCAAACCATCTGAAGTTCAAACATAGAGTTTATTACTCCAGAGCTCAGTCATGCTGGACTTTGGTTTGATGAACATTTTTTAACTCACTGAGTCAATTTTACATATTTTTTTTAGATATTCCATCCTCAAACCACAAACATAGCACAGCATTAGTCGGCCCCTTCAGGATGTTTTCTTGTGATTGCTGCAGCCCAAAATTATTGACCTTTTTGAAAAAGTTGAGGTCAAAGTTGCTCTTTTTTTTTACGCTTCATTTTTGCCATAACACTGTTTTGAAAAAAGATTGGAATTGCTGCACATAACCAAACCTAAAAAGATAGGATTTCAACATGGTAAATATTTAAAGTGAAAATAACATTTTCAAGTGTCTTTATTATGGCCTGAGGAGTTATCAAAGTGCAAAAGAAGAATTCCATATTGGTCATTCAAGTTAACATGAAATGTTTACATAGTGTAAACAAATCCTACAGAACATCTTAAATGCATTTTAATGGCAAATGCTACTGTTTAATGTCACACATGCTTTCATTTTGCATGTTCGGCTTTTAAGAGATGTTGTGAAACAGCTAATTTAGAACGAAGCTAAGGGGATTGGTCAAAATTCAGCCGAGTTGCTATGATTGGTCAGAAAAAAAGGAAATATACAAAAATGTTAAGCTAATGGGTCGGATTGGTGGAAAATTGCAAGTCTGCGCAAAAGTTTGAGCAGATTTGCATTAAAAGTTGTGATTTCTGGTAGGACTGATCAGTAACATCCACAAAACTTTAATTTAAAAAATCTATCACTGAAAAAGTTGAAGAGTTTTGTCTGACCAGCCATAAGGTCAGGCTGCAAGGATGCAGCCTTGGGAGTGTTCCCCCAGTAACACTCCCCAGCTTGTCTTTGTATAAGAGGAGTACAAGCTGAGAGGTTATGGAGAGGAGGGTCTATAAGATATAGGGAGAGCAGTGTGGTTATTGTCCCGGTCGTGAAATACTGGATGAGCTATACACCCAAAGCAGGGTTCTGGAGGGTTCATCCATCCAGTTTATATGTGTGGATTTGGAGAAGAAGTTCGACTGTGTCTCTTTGGGGTAGTCTGGGGTACCAGATAGGAGCTGTTAGGTCCCTGTATGACTGGTGCCAGTGCTTGGTCCACATTGCCGGCAGTAAGTCGGACTCGTTTCTGGTGGGAGTTGGACTCTGCCAAGGTTGCACTTTGTCACCGATTCGGTTCCTTTATGGATAGAATTTCTAGATGAAGCCAAGCTGTTGAGGGGATCCATTTTTATGTCCTTTGGATTGCATCTCTGCTCTTTGCAGATGATGTGGTTCTGTTGGCTTCATCTGGTTGTGATCTCCAGCTTTTACTGGAGAAGTTCTCAGCTAAGTGTGAAGCGGCAGGGATGAGAAACAGTCCCTCCAAATCTGAAGTCATGTTCTTGAGCCAGTGTAGAGTGCCTTCTATGGGTTGAAGAAGAGATTTTGCCCCGAGTGGGGGAGTTTAAGTATCTTAAGGACTTGTTCACGAATGAAAGAATATTGGTTATTGGTGCAGGAGATCGATGGATGGATTGGTGCAGCGTCTACAGTATAGTGGACGTTGTACCGGTCTGTCATGGTGAAGAGAGCGCTGAGCCAATAGGAAAAGCTCTTGATTTACCAGTGGACCTACATTCCTACTCTCATCTATGATCAGGAGCTATGGCTAAATACCAAAAAAATGAGGTCACAGACACAACAACCAAAATCAGTTTCTTCCACGGGTTCCCCAGGCTCTATCTTAGAGATAGACTGAGAAACTCAGCCAGTCCACAAAACACAAGACCAGTCGAGGTGACTCAGGCATGTGGTTAGGATACCTCCTTAATGCCTCCATGGGGAGGAGTTCTGGGCACATCCCACCAGGAGGAGACCCAGAGGACGACCCAAGATATGCTGAAAGACTATGTTTGTCGGCTGGCCTGGGATTTCCCCAGAGGACCTGGCCTAAGACGCCAGTCTGGGTCTCTCTGCATAGACTGCTGCCTGGCAACCTGACTCTGGATGAGTAGATTGATTGATTGATTGATTGATTGATTGATTGATGCTGACAATTTGCTGGGTTTAGAATTTAGGTTCATACATTTTTGGTTGATTGCCTTGCGTTGTTCCTACTGTTTTATGACCTCTGACCAATCCCTTTTTCAGTGAAGATGATCATTAGGAGCCTTTCACACCAGATCAGTTTACTCCACTCAGTCTACTTTAAATGAACCAGAGGTGTTTTCCTTGGATAGTCCACTTTGTTCTGGCAGGACAAAATGCTCATCCGAACTCTGCTGCAGTCCAAGAACACAAATCTTGGTCCGCCTGAAAATGCGGATCGAGGTTTCCTTGCTGTGAGAACGTAAATCAAGTGAACCAAAGAAAAGAATGGAAAAGATAAAATTTATGAACACATGCGTGCTCTGAAATCCTCGCTAGGATTCTCTTATAATAAAATCATCTCATAAACCTTTTCACAAAACAAATCAAGCTGAGAGAAAGCGAGTAACTTTGCTGGAACTGGCTTTATAGCCTCCTGTGTCGCAACTAGATCTTTGATGATCTAACCCCGGGCTGAAGGAAGGGAAAAAACCAAGTATGACTAAACCAGCGATATTGGAAAAATCTCTACAAGACGTTTTATCAAGTCCACAATGGACAGAGTGTACAACAAAACATGGTGTGGCCCTATTCGGACATGTACTATGCAATTTGAGAGATGACCTTCTCAGCCAATCACGTTGCTTTATTGAGCAGTACTGAGGTTGTCCCAAAACTTAAAACGCAGAAGGCGCCTTTGCCTGAAAAGGCTGAGCCTCCATGAAGACCTGCGCTTTTAAGGATAATGAGAAGGATCAGGACAGATCAGGTGAAAAGTCTTATGCAATGACCCATTTTCTCTTCGTGCCGCTTGTCAAAATCTAGCTCTTTTTCTGATTTCCACCGCCATCCCACAAAAAAAAAAGAAGAATGATGAAACCCGAGGGAACGACAAAAGGGGATGTGGGCCATTTTAAAGGAATTTCACCAGGAAGAAAAGATGAGGCCGCAACAGCTGAAGAGCTTTTGATGGTGAGATAAGATGAGAGGCCTGTGAAGCTAACAAAGCCCGAGTTTAGAAGTTGAATCTCCTCACCACAATGTTTTAGGACACTCAGTGCGGCAGTAATCTTCCTTAATCAGGGAAATGATATCCAGAATGGCTAACCCAGCCTCACGGTACCAACATCATCCCAACACAAGTTTCAACAACTTTCAGAGATGTACTGCTGAATGACAGCCAAGATACTTCAATCCATCACATTATTAACATTTATTAGACAGCTGCACTGATTTTTATTTGAATGTTCTGTACAAGCTCACTTCACAGCATGTCTTTGCACAATAATTTGTGTGTGTGTGTGTGGGTGTGATGTGATGTTTTTTTGCTACATGCGTTTCTGAAAATGATTATGCGTTTTATGAATAAAATATTTTCAGTGATCAGCAATTCGTTTCTGTGGCAAATTGAGAACATACAGTAGATGACTTAGGTCAAATATAGCAGGCGTATCGGAAAAGGTAGATAAAAAGCCAATTGAACAGACTAACATTTCTCCGAGTTGCACATTATGTTATGCTGCAGACGCAAAAACAACTTTTTTTGTGCTATTATGTCTACATCATTGTCTTTTAACCACAGATTTATAGCAAGATGTCGGGGTGATGCAGTTTTATGGACCAACTACTTCAAATGTAAAAAAAAATCATCTACTTTTAGTCTTACAATAAGACTTTTTTTTAAGAAATTTAAGAAGATATTAAGGCAAATGTTGGAAACTTTATGCAAAATTAGGTTATCAATATTTTGTCCTAAGGCCAGGCTCTACGGTTAAAACCAGACGTTTTCACACGGTGAGTAAAAAATTGCAAACACTTTTTGTCTTTCACTGTCTGAACTTTAATGAGACCAAACTTAGGTTACATTTACTAAATGTATTTTTATTTGCTTAATGACACAATTGTTAGAGAAAAGTTTTAAAAAAGAAGCAGATGTTTACATGCAATGAGGGAAAGAGAGATGATGATGTGGTTAACTCGCACATTTGAGCTAATTGGAGCCAGAGATTGACTTATTTTGGTCAGAAATGGACCCCAGAACTAAAACCCAAAACCTCGTATTTGCAGTTTGCAGATGCACACAGGGACAAAGATCTTCATTTTTAGAGACACGTTCTGTGATCTGATCAAACTGAAGTGGAACTGATTAGTTAATGACCATCAATACATTTGGAGGAAAAAAATGGGATGCTTTACATCCCAACTGTGAAGAATGGCGGTGGCAGCATCATGCAGTGGGGCTGTTCTGAGGAACTGGTGCACTTCATAAACTAGACTGCATGATTAGGAGCAAACAGTGTGTAGAAATATTGAAGCAACAATATCAACTAGAAAGGAAGAGCCTTGGTGTTGATTAGTCTTCTTAATGGACAATAACCCTCAACATATAGCCAAAGAGCTTAATGTTTTATAAAAGTTTGGTTTGATTTAACTTCAGACTGAGGGAACAAATGAGGATTTTTTTGTCTTTAGTGAAAGTGCGTAAACCTCTGGTTTCATATGTAGACGTTTCCTGTGATGCAACACAAGGTTGAGATGTTATTATGATTCGATTTGTTTTTCTTTTTACCTCTTGTAGGTTGTCTCGTACCCAAACAGAACAGAGTCGTACAGTAGATTTGCAAGATCCATTGCTCAGGTTATTTAATGCACATTCTCGTTTTTCTAAGAAACACCAAGCCGGGCCAGGACAACGTGAACAGAAGGATTAAACCGCTCAAAAGGCAATGAATGGAAATCGTGCTGTATTTCGTGCGCAACTGCTACGACTATCTTTTTGTGCTTTTCTTAGTAGTCGAGTTTATTTGCACAGGCCATTTCAGCAACAATGCAGTTAAAAGTGCTTCACATGGTAAATACGTCAGGCAACAAGAGACACCATTTTATCAGCTGTAGCCTACATGGCTCCTCCTCTGTGCACATAAAACATCTAAAAGCTTGTTAACTTCAACCGTACCTAATCGTTTGTGCCTGCGGTGTTCTGCATGCGCCTCACAGGACTTTTTCAAAACCCGGAGTGCATCCAGGTCGTAGCTGAAGGGATGTCACAGCCCTTTTATTTCTTCTATCATGCAGCTAAAATATAAACTAAAACGTTTCTTCAAATAACTGATCCAAATCTCTGCGCGCAGCACGTTTCCAATGGATTTTGAGATGAAAGAGTGAACTGCATTATGTGTTTTTTCCCCCTCCAGTTACATAACGAGGGACAGCTTGTAAAAGGGTTTTATTTAATTAGGATGAATAGACTAGTATTTAGGCTGCTGCTTGAACATGGCGCAGCTGAAAGCGACGGCAAATTAATCATTAGCTTTTTACTCCACAACAATATTTGCCTTTGATAGTCAATGCTGAACTATGGCACTAATTCAATAACCGCAGGACTCTACCTGAACTTTACAAGAAAGAAACTTAATCACTTCAGAAATACAGCTACAGTTCTTTCCATGGGTATCCACACACCTTGAACGTTTCCACGTTTTCCCGTGTTTCAGCCACAGATTTCAGATTTTATCACTTTTGACGTCCCAAAGCAATGGAAAGGAGTCAAGGTTTTAATTTTGAAAGAAAAATCTATGAGATGTCACTTGCATTTTTGTTCCACTCCTTTCGAGTCAGTTAAGTCCATAGGAGTAATATTGATTCATATTTGTGGGTCAACTATGTGTAATATAGTAAATCCAGCTGATCTCTGAAGGACCTCAGAGGTTTGTCAGACAAACAGCATCATGAAGACCAACAGAAACAATTATGAAGAAGTTTAAAGCAGGAAGGAGAGCATTAATCAGGAAAGCAGCTGTAAGGTTCACTGGCTGTATTTCTGTTGATCATATAATTGTGCAATTTGATATTTTGAAAGCAAATTTGCTTAATGGAATCACACCAATTTCAAAAAAACTCTTGTTTTTTTTTGTACAAAGATTTGACACCAAGGATGAAGTGTTTGTTTTTTTTCTGTCTTTATCAAAATTGATTTGTTCCACAGAACTGCAATGGAAACACACGATTCTACATCCAGACTGAGGTAGTTGGAGGTTTTTAATAATTCATAGCATTAACTTTCTTTTTCACATATGATATGAATTGTGATTTTCATTTAATGGAAAAGCCACAATTGTGAAATTGTTTTTTTTGTGTGGTTTTTTGTTTTTGGCATGAGTGCCATTGTGTCAAAGTTTTGCACAATGGAAATGCAGCAAATAATTGCATCTGACCACATAATTGAGCAATTTGACATTTTGAAAATAAATTTGCCTAATGGAAAAACGTCAATTAAAAAAAAAAAAAATTCTTGATAAAACTTTTTGGTGATATGATGCGGTGTGTTTTTTAGACCATATAAAAATCAGTTTACTTTGCAAAACTGAGATGGAAACAGTTTTGCCTGTCACATTTTAGCATGGAAAGGTTCAGAGTGTTTTTGCATGGCAACGTCGCTTCCAAAAGGCACAACACAGACGCTGGGTTGAGACGCTCGACCAGATGTTTTATGAGATATTTTTACACAAGAAAAACAACCCATGAGAGAACACACAGATAAAAACATTCTAATATTGAGCAACTACACTTCAGACATTGTCATTTAACAAACTGACAAGAAAGCATTAGAAAAAATCAGCTCTATGGGAGACATAAAAACACAATGTAAGATTAGACAAATACACAAACCCATTGTGCATTGAGCTTAATATTTTCCAATGGTGATGTCTGGTGAACAAGAGTTGGGTACTAGCTAGTTACATTTACTTGAGTAACTTTTAGAAAAAAATGTACTTTCAGAAGTATTTTTTTGTTGGGAACCCAGGTTTTGGTTTTCTTTGTGTTTTTTCTTCTCTTGCTGCTTCACCATTCATCCACCAGATAGCGTCAGAGGCTGCTTCCTGGAGGGGCGTGCTCATGGTTCAGTGCACCTGTGTCTGATCATCTCATTATTCCTGGAGCTCAAGAGGAGCTGACTGCCAGTACTTCAATGCCAGCAATGGTACTCTGAGCCCCCCGGAGCTAGCTCTCTGTGATTTCACCCGTCAAGCCGAGACTAATCGGCGCTTAGCAGAACTAACAAACCTTTTACAAAACTCTGTCCAGCAGACTACATCTCCAGATCCTGCACCGGCCCCTGACCCGATTCCGCCAGTCCGTTCCACGTTTTCGGAGATCCGACCCCCAACACCTGAAAAATTCTCCGGAGATATAAGCAAGTGCAAAGGTTTCATTTTACAGTGTTCGATCATTTTTAATCACTCACCCCAAAGTTTTTCCCATGACGGCGCTAAGATCGCTTATGTCCTTTCCCTGCTGTCGGGTCGGGCTTTTGATTGGGCTGAGGCCAGAGTTCCCACTCCCGCCAGTTTTGGGTGCACATTTGATGACTTTTTAAAGGAATTCAAGCAGGTTTTCAGTCAAGACCCGGATAAAACATTTAATTCACGCGAGTTATGGAAAATCAAATAGGGCCAGCGAACTGTAGCCGATTTCACAATAGATTTCAGAGTAAAAGCCGCTGCATCTAACTGGAACCATGCTGCGTTAAAGAACCGCCTATTTTCATGCATTAAATGAATCAATCAAGGACAAAACTAGCCACATTGGATGAACCTGAAACTCTAGAAGAGCTAATAAATCTGACCATTCGTCTCGACAATAGGATCCGTTCCCAAACAAAAGAAAGAAACCGAAGAGACCCACCAGTGAGAGCATATTCAGTCCCCACACCTACTCCAACATTTTTAACAAGTCCAACGGATCCTGAGCAAATTGGTCATACTCGTCTCACACCAGAAGAACGACATAAAAGAATGACGTCCCACCTCTGGTTGTACTGCGGGTCTCCAGGTCATTTTATTGCTCACTGCCCGGTTCGGTTAAACCTCCAGGTCCGCCAGTAGAAGCGAGGAGGCTGGCGGACCATCTACGGAGGGAAGATTCTCCTCACCTTCACTTACCTGCTACTTTGGTCAACAATAATCAATCTGTCCCTTTGTCTGTCCTCATTGACTCTGGCTGTGAACAAAATCTCATAGACTCAGCATTCGTCCATCAGATGTCCATCGAAACTATCCCACTAACTGTCCCTCTTCGTGTTTCTGCCTTAGATGGAAAAGCCCTTCCTCAAATCACCTATCAGAACAGGCCGTTGCATTTAATCATTTCTGGTAACCATAGCGAACTAATCTCATTTTTTGTGTTTCCCACAGCCAGCTCCTCCATAATCTTAGGTTTTAAATGGTTGCAACAACATAATCCACACATCAACTGGTCAGATAAGCATATTGAAACCTGGTCCACTTTCTGTCACTCATCTTGTCTCCGTTCAGCAGTCCCCCCAGGTCCGTTACTGGCAGAACCACAGGAAGCAGACCATCCCGACCTGCCCTCCATTCCGCCTGAATACCACGATTTGGCGCCTGTTTTCAGTAAGACGAAGGCTCTCTCACTGCAAGTAAAATCAGTCAAATTAGTCTCACAGCTCCCGTTTCTGATTACCAAAAACTCACCATCTCTTTTTGCTGTTCCGTAGTGAGCCTTCCCCAGGGACCATACCCTCTCCATCCATCTTGTCTTTGTATTTCAATAAAAAACCTTTAACTGATTTTCTGTTCTCCTGTGTTGTTCTGCATGTGGGCAAAGAAATTAGATCCCAACATGACAGTTTTTACTACGCTGTACTTTTTACTGGAGTAATTTTATCTTGAAGCATCGATATTGTTACTCTCTGGATACTCTTAAGTAACTTCACTGAATGAAGAACAAGCTTGTTAAAATTGGACAGACATGGACACACACCTGGATTTTCCTTAATTTTGTTAGTTTGTGATTATGTTATGTGAATTATTTTCATTTTGACATTCAAAATACCAAAATTGTCCACATAACTCATATTTCGCTCCGTCTGATGATGTAATTTTTACATATTACATGACTGATGTTTTCTTCAGTTATTCAGTACTTCTTACCTAATACCTTTTTACTGTTATGACTAATGACTTCAAGCCTGATTTAGCTTGATTGAACTTTGCTAAAGTTCTGCTAAAGTCGGAACTTGCACAATCCACAAGCCTCAATAAGCACAGAATGAGTCAGATAAGAATGCAATACATGAGGAAGAAGAACAAAAAAAGAGTACAGTTATAGCTAATTAGCTAATAGTTAATAGCAGTACTGAATTAATATTAAGTTCAAGGGCAAATAAAATCAAAGGAAGTAAATAAAGTTAATAGCAGTGATAACTCTACAAATGTTTTTTTGTTTAGAAGAGACATGCTTAAACTGAATAACATGGAAAAAGGAAAAAGTTGGAGAATTTTGAAAGATTTATATAATCAATTCCATGGCTGGACTATTATTATTATTGCTTAGTGGAGTCAGAGATGTAGTGGATGACTTCTGATGCATGCTGGTGTTATTATGGTGCTCAGACGGGAATTGCTATTAATATTTCAGTTTATATAATATATGTGCTGTAGATCTGCTTTAGGGCGCGGAGGTGGATGTTTTTGTTTCTGTCCCTTTTTGAGTGTCAAACTGATATGTTTAAAAATGTAGGTTCATTAAAATGGAAAATTGATTTTAAAAATTTGGACAAAAAAAAACCAAAACAGAAAAGGTACAGAGTTCAACAGGGAAGCACTAAGTCAGGTGTACATTTAATAGAAAAGACAAACAAATAGTCCGTATGAAGTTAATGCCATCATTTGTTCTGCCAGAAGAACAACGCAGCTAAACCCAAAAGCACCAATGAAGACTACTTTCTATGGGAAAGTACAACCGGCCTCCCACAGTTAGGTTATTCAGTACTTCTTACCTAATACCTTTTTTTTTTTTTTACTGTTATGACTAATGACTTCAAACCTGATTTAGCTTGATTGAACTTTGATAAAGTTCTGCTACAGTCGGAACTTGCACAATCCTGTTTCTGGATCCAGCAGAGCGTGAGATCCAGGCTGTTAACAGCAAAACGTGTTGAGTCTACAATGACTATGCAATTCTTCCCTTTCAACTCTCACATACTTTATCAAAAGGCTCTCCATCCATCCATCCATCATTAGTGCGAGGAGTGGCCTTGAACGCACCGCGCAGAATGGGGCGTCTCCGCAGAACTCCGGACTATAAAGAAGCCGGTGTTCTCCCGGCTCCCTCTGATTCTCTCTCTTGTCCTCTGACCTGTAGTGAAGACCTGCCGTGAAGCTGTGATGGACCGCTGGAAGGGCAGAGTGGCTCTGGTGACCGGAGCTTCGGTCGGGATCGGAGCGACCATCGCCAAAGAGCTGGTCCGGCTCGGCATGACGGTGGTGGGCTGCGCGAGAAGCCTGGACAAAATTCAGGTTTGTTACACTTTGATAAAAAAATAAAAATTAAAAAACATCAAAATAATAACATAAAATAAAAAATTATGAGCAATTTGATATAAAGTTCGAACTTTACGCAACTTTATCAAAACAAATGAGAATACTTTTACATAATAATAAAAATAATAATAGATAAAAGTTGGAGAGAGCTTAGATTATTCATGAAATTAGTAATAACAAAAATATTTATATATGTATAGAGTCGGATTTATGTTTAAGATTTCTTTCGCCTGTGTCGTGATTGCATAAGCTGGAGAACAGAGGGGCGTTTTAAACGTAATATAAGCTAACAAAACCTTGTAAATATACAATGGTCCTGTTATGCAATAGAATAAGCAGATCGGTTTACAGTTAAAATCCACCGGGACTGGTTTGTAGAAAACTGGGAGTTCCGCAGAGCCTCATGAGTTACACAATAATATAAATGTCTGCAGCAGGCTACATGCAGGGTCTTTATTGATTGAGTGGGGTGTCGTTGGAAAATTGTCAAATGATTCAAAACGACAAAAGCACGTTCCAGAAGCTTGAAATTAAATGTGGAATATGTTCAGTCTCTGTGTTAAAAATAGCAAATTGTGAAGACAAAAGAGAAACTGCATGTCACACACAGAGTAATTTCCTATACAGGTTAAAGTCCTCTTGAGATTAAACTGTTTAAATATAGTTAATTATTCACTCATAAAACCATAAAGTTGTTCATTCTCTAAAAGTCTGGGTAACATATTTTACAGTTAAAAAGATAAATAAAAAAAATCTGCCAAAATAAGATTAAAAAATATATTTTTTAATCTTCAAACTAAAAAGAATTAAATCATTAAAGTAAGAAATTATTTTAATTGCAATTTTTCATATTTATTCTTTTTTCTGTGGAGGTATGGGGGTTGATTTGCAATTTGTTTAAAAAAAAATCTGTTTTGTTATGCAAATCTAAAAAAAATAAATTAATAAATAAAATACTGCCCCAAAACCAAACATTTAAACCCATCTGCTCATTTTTGAATATGTTGTAACATATTCAGACTGACTATATGACATTGTGGTAAAATAGTAAAATGATGCCAGTAGATGTTCTGAGTCAGAGAAAACCTCTGCATATAAAATAAATATGCTTTTATTAATTGCTTTCAAAGCATAGATGTGTATATATGTTTATGTATTTAATGACTGGGTTTGTTTTTTGTTTTTTTTTACATTTTACATTTATGTCTTTAAGTGAGGCTGCTGTAAAAGTTGGAGTTTATTGATCCGTATAATCAGATCCTGTTCACCAAACATTAGCTTCCACATGTGACTCAACATTAGCTAATCCAAATATTAGCCTAATCTTTGAAAAAGCCAGCATTGACCACATTGGAAACTAAGGAAGCAGATTTACACATTAGATGTGTGTAGCCTTCCCACGTCCTTCATGGAGCCATCTTGGATTTAAACTTCCAACCTTAAATAAAACTGAAAAAAAGTGTCTTAAGCACAAGAAGATTTTCAGTCATCATATTGTCAGAAGCTTCAATCAAATGTTTTCACAAACTACTTCTTCGTTTTAGGCCCTGGCTGCAGAGTGTAAGAGCGCGGGCCACAGTGGCGTCCTGATCCCGATGAAGTGCGACCTGACCAACGCGGAGGACATCCAGTCCATGTTTGCAGCCATCAAAGCGCAGCACAAAGGCGTGGACGTTTGCATCAACAACGCCGGCCTGGCTCACCCCGACTCTCTGCTGAGCGGCAAAACCAGCGCCTGGAAGAACATGCTGGACGTAAGGATTCACCGTGGCTCAGAAAATCTGATGAAACATTGTTTTGAGGCTTTCAGGGACAGTTAAAATATTTTATGTCTGAGAATGAGGAGGAGAAGGGAGAAATAAGCAGAGGTAAAGATGGGCTAGTTCATCTACCAGAGGTTAACCAGAGGTCAACCACTTTAATGATTTAATTATTTTTAGTTTAAAGAGGTTAGAGGTCGTTAAGCTAAGTTAGTGAGGCCAGAGGATACTTCACTGAGCCCAGAGCAGGAATGAGAACAAGATTAGAATCCAGAGAAACTCTTGTTAGTTTATCTAGAGAAACTACTCATTCAGCATTTAGTATTAAACTTTTCATAACAGAGCAAGACCCAGAGAAACTCCTGTTAGTTTACAAATCTAGAACAAACTTAGAAAGTACCATTAAGTTTTATCAGTACAAGAATCCAGAGAAACCCCTAAATTACAGACTGCTTATTCTTGAACATGGGGAACTAATTTGTAGTTTTATCCTTTTTTTTCTTTTGCTCTTTCCTTTGGTTTGTTGTTTTGTCGCATTTCACTCTAATTCACGTAAAGCACTTTGTTGCTGAAAATGTGCCATGCAGATATAATTACCGTACCTTTCCTTACCTGCTGCGATGCAATAACACCAAACGGAGATACAAAAAAATAAATAAATAAATCTAAGAATGTTCTTGCCTAGTTTTCTGGCATTTGGTAAATAGAAATCATTTTGATAACTCTACCAAACCTAAAACGAGATGGTCTGCAATAACCGTCGTACGCCTGTTGTTTTGCAGGTGAACGTTATGGCTCTGAGCATCTGCACTCGTGAAGCGTACCAGTCGATGAAAGAACGGAGCATTGATGATGGGCACATCATCAACCTGAACAGGTACGCTTTCATTTTACTCATCTGTTTTCTTTGCCTTGCAGACGATGATAATAACTGACCGGGTCTTTTGCAGCGGAGAGCAAAGAGTGAGATAAGAATACTTTACATGAGGAAGAAAAACAAAAAAAGAGTACAGTTATAGCTAAATAGCTAATAGTTAATAGCAGTACTGAATTAATATTAAGTTCAAGGGCAAATAAAATCAAAGGAAGTAAATAAAGTTAATAGCAGTGATAACTCTACAAATGTTTTTTTGTTTAGAAGAGACATGCTTAAACTGAATAACATGGAAAAAGGAAAAAGTTGGAGAATTTTGAAAGATTTATATAATCAATTCCATGGCTGGACTATTATTATTATTGCTTAGTGGAGTCAGAGATGTAGTGGATGACTTCTGATGCATGCTGGTGTTATTATGGTGCTCAGACGGGAATTGCTATTAATATTTCAGTTTATATAATATATGTGCTGTAGATCTGCTTTAGGGTGGAGGTGGATGTTTTTGTTTCTGTCCCTTTTGATTTTAAAAATTTGGACAAAAAAAAACCAAAACAGAAAAGGTACAGAGTTCAACAGGGAAGCACTAAGTCAGGTGTACATTTAATAGAAAAGACAAACAAATAGTCCGTATGAAGTTAATGCCATCATTTGTTCTGCCAGAAGAACAACGCAGCTAAACCCAAAAGCACCAATGAAGACTACTTTCTATGGGAAATCACAACCGGCCTCCCACAGTTAATGGCAGCAACAGGAAATGTTTTGATGAACAAGCACAGCAAACAAAATCCAAGCATTTGGTTGCTTATGAAAACACTGCTGAGTAAAATGAGAGTCTTCTGGCACAGAATGTCTGACTCTGTTCAGTCATTTTATTGGGCTGGTTTTGTTACTTTTGTGGTGGGGATATATCAGTAGTTCTTTGTACGTGTTTGACTCGCGCAACCCTCAAATATCCCCCCTCCCCTTCTGTTCCAGCATCTGTGGACACATTGTGATTAACAGCGGCGATATCCATTTCTACACGGCCACCAAGTACGCCGTGTCCGCCCTGACCGAAGGCCTGAGGCAGGAGCTCAGAGAGGCCAAGACTCACATCAGAGCCACAGTGAGGTTTCAGTGCCTTTCATTTAGAAACCGGGGTTGGGACTTTCACGCTTTAACTTCGATAAATTGATTTTGTGGATTGTAACGTGTAAATTATAACGTGATTAGCTTAGCGTGGGAAGGTTCCAGTCGGAACCTTTTGTATTCATGTGTTTCTGGTACGCCGTAAATCTGACACAAGCAACATCCACAAACAAGAAAGCTGCTTGTCTTAACCCACTCAAGGTTAATTTCTCCATCAAAAAAAAAAAAAAAAACACACAAAAAAAACCGTTAAGATGGAACATAGAAAAGTCTGTTGTGTTCGAGTTGTGCTAAAAGGAGCTAACTAATCAACGAAGCTGTTCCAGCCTAACGTAGCATCTGAATGCTAATCATGTAGCAGCACCACAGACGTTCCCAACGGTAATTTCGTCGTCCACAGTCTGCATTTCTAAAAGACTTTTGAAAGAACTTACCTGTATGATCAGAGAGGTACTTAAAACACTGACTTTGTATAACATCATTTTGTACCAATCTGATGGTTGAATAACCTAAATAACATGTTATATAATTACATAATAAATATCTTTATTTTTATAGCTCAAAAGTATTTTAAATTGAAAATTTAGCTTATTTTGTCTCATTATGGTTTTGATTAAAGTGCTATTAATTGTATTTAACTCGATAAAAATCTGAGTCGTGTCCCACCACTACTGAAAACACACCTTTTGCATACAGTAAGCCTCCAACGAGTCAGATTATGATCTGCCCATGTTGTTAGATCCACCACGCCCAATAACGAACTCTCTGGGAACATCGCAGCGGTGAACGGGTTTAAAGCCGAGGCGATCCGTCATCTTTTCATTCCTATTTATGTGGCGCGGCCCTGTGAAGGTGTGTTTGTTGACAAAAGAGTTCACGACTCGAGCCGCTTTGTCTCTTGACAGATTTGTTGGCGCTCGCAATGCACGACTTGCTGCTGAATTCGACTTATTAATCTTTCCGTTCATGCAGCAGTTTTTGGAATCGATCCTCAAAGATTCGGGTCCGACCGGCTCTGATAGGACAGACGTCTTTTTACGTCCTGACGTTAACTGGCTGTTCTCTTGTCTCTCCAGTCCATTTCTCCTGGCATAGTAGAGACTGAATTTGCTCATCGTTTCTACAGCGAAGCCCCTGACAAAGCAAAGGAAACATATTCTCACATTAAGGTAAGCATATTTTTAAAAAGTACACAATAATACACTCGATACTTTTTACAGAGGAATGCAGTAAAGCCGTTATCTTATTTAACAGCCATTGGAGGCGATAGACGTTGCTAATGCCGTGGTTTATGTCCTGAGTGCCCCGCCTCATGTTCAGGTAGTTGGTTTTTCTTTCTTTACATGTTTCAGTTCTAAAGGATTGTCTTTTGCTTTTCTTTGTCTGAGCGCCTCCACCTTGTTTTCCAGGTGGGAGATGTTGTGCTGCGACCTGTGGAGCAGCAGATGTGATGTTGACCCGTGTGATGGCTGCATTTACACACCGCTCACTCTTCAGATGATCTCCATCTGTGAAATTAATGAAGTTAATCTCCAATTAAAAGAATAAAAGTCTGATTTTAAGGTGGAACGTGGTCGCTGCTGAGTGTTTTTTTTTGTTTTTTTTAAGTGCTTTGGATAAACCTTCACTGCCCTGGGATCTTTCCAACATTTATGTCATATTAAAACAATAAACTTGAAAAGATTATAATAACTTTTGTTGAAATGAATGAAATCTTGATTTCAAACATACAGTGGCTTGAAAACGTATTCATACCGTTTTGTGTCACACTGCAACCACAAACATGAATATATTTTATCGGACTTGAATATGAAAGAGCAACATAAGATGGCATCTAAGAATGAAATAGAAAATGATACATGATTCAAAACACTTATTTTTACAAATAAAAAACTGAAAACTTTGGAAAAAGTGCAAAAGTATTCAGCTCCCCGACTGCAACCATTTGTCTTCAGAAGTTGCCTGATGAGTGCTAATGAAGTAAAGCCAACCTGTGTGTAATCTAATGTCAGTACAAAATCCAGATGATTATTCAAAGGATATTAGGGAGCAAATGAAGTCCAAGGAACACAGCAATGTGGAAAAGTTTACAGCAGGCTGAGGCAGTAAAAAGATTTCCCTAGCTTCGAACACATCACTGTTCAACCCATCATCCAGAATCGGACAGACATGAGGCTGGGCAGAGCCTGACCTTCCAGCAGGACAACCACCTAAAGCCAAGGGCTACAATGGAATGGTGTCGGCATCAACAAGTATAACACTTTGTGATGGTCTTTCACATTGAATGTGAATGAAATATTTTTAACCTCGTGGTTGTAATGTGACAAAATATGGACGTGTTCAAGGGGTATGAAGCCACTGTATAAGCAACAAATGTTTATGAGAAAATGAAAACAAAGGGGGAGGGGAACTTAAACTTATAGATGTTTCGAAATTCATTTGGCTATAAAAGTGAACACGTTGTTCCCTGAAAAAGGATTTCAGTGAATCTTTTAATCGCTTACAAATGCTTCAAGCTTGTGGTTATTTTTACTGCACTTTTTACTTTTATTTGAGTAGTTGTGTCATGACGCAGCATTAGTTTACTTGAGTAAAATCTCTGGATACTCTTAAGTAATTTCAATGAATGAAGAACAAGTATTTTTAAAAACTAAAAAAAAAAAAGAAAGCGAGCCACAGAGACACACTTGCAGTTTTTGTGAAAGTTTAGTATGTTTTATACTGGAATTAACTGATTTGGGAGGAGGAGGGGGGGGGGGGGGGGGTGGATCTTTTGCTTTATTTTGTTTAGTGATTACGTTATTTATATGAATTATTTCCATTTTGATATTCACAATTTGATCCGTCTGATGATGTAATTTTTACATGTTACATAACTGATGTTCAGTTATTCAGTACTTCTTACCTAATACCTTTTTTGTTGTTATGACTAATGACTTCAAACCTGATTTAGCTTGATTGAACTTTGATAAAGTTCTGCTACAGTCGGAACTTGCACAATCCTGTTTCTGGATCCAGCAGAGCGTGAGATCCAGGCTGTTAACAGCAAAACGTGTTGAGTCTACAATGACTATGCAATTCTTCCCTTTCAACTCTCACGGACTTTATCAAAAGGCTCTCCATCCGTCCGTCCGTCCGTCCGTCCGTCCATCCATCCATCCATCCATCCATCCATCCATCCATCACTAGTGTGAGGAGTGGCCTTGAATGCACTGCGCAGAATGGTGCAGAAGAACTCCGGACTATAAAGAAGCCGGTGTTCTCCCGGCTCCCTCTGTCTCTTGTCCTCCTTACCTGTAGTGCCGTGAAGCTGTGATGGACCGCTGGAAGGGCAGAGTGTCTCTGGTGACCGGAGCTTTGCCAAAGAGCTGGTCCAGTACGGCACGACGGTGGTGGACTGCGCGAGAAGTGTAACAAAATTCAGGTTTGTTACACTTTTCCTTTTTTTTTCTCTTTCTTTCTATCCTTCTTTTTTTTAAAATGTGAGATAAGATGGGAACGTATTTAAAGTATAATAAAGGAAAAGTTTCAGAGAACTTACATCATTTATTCAATTAGCGATTACACCATGTTTATGTGATCTCTGAGCTATGTCATCGTTGCATAACCTGGAGAATCGAGGGGTGTTTTAAATGTAATATAAGCCAACAAACCCTGTAAATATTCAAAGGTTCTATTATGAAATAGTATGCACAGATCAGTTTACAGAAATAAACCCACTGGGACCTGTTTGTAGTTTGTACTGAGCCTTGTGAAGTAAATGTCTGCAGCAGGCTTCATTTTGGTTCTCGGTTGAGTTAGATGTTATTGTAAAGCGATCAAATGATTCAACGGTTTGGAGTTAAATGTGTGTCCTATCTGGGTATTAAAAAGTGGAAAGTGTGAAGATAAAAGTGGAAATCAATGAACTGCTCCATCACTGGAAACAACATGGCCAATGTATTTTTCCATCTTTATTCAGGAAAGTACATTTGTTGAGCCTCATGCAACCCAGCACAGCTTCCAAATGATGCAAGTGTTCATCGACTGAAGAACAGAAAACCACAACATCATCCCAAAATAGTAACAGGGACTGACAATGCTGAGTCCAGACATTCACTTCATTAGTCGCTGAAATGCGCCAGGGCATTGCACGGTCCAAATGACATTCTGTTCAATTCAACCAACCCAAAGGGCATACAGAAGGCAGTCTTCATCTTATCAGGTTCTGCCACTGGGCTTCTGACAGGCATCCAAGGATTCCTCAATTCACCTCGGATCTTACTGCTGAGCTTTCAGTGGTTGACAAAACACAGACGGATACTCCCTTCCTTCTTTCTTAACTACTACAACTGGGGAGTGTTGTGGGGGGGAAAAAAAACTATTACCAAGCACTGTCAGGCGAAATCACTCAATCAGGTTTATTCACATATTGTGCACAATACAGAGAGCTTGGAGCACAATCAATAATGAAGGAGTTCTGGGTGAAAAGCTCTTCCAGGCAGAGACAACACACAGGTTTTAAACCAAGGTAAGGAATAAAAACATGGGAGAGAGTCTGGTTCCCTTGCAGCTGCAGCAAAACAACTTCCAACCTTGTACATGTAACCCAAAATAGTTCTTTTGGTGAGAGTTCACAAGCATTTAGTATTACATGATCAACAGATGTTAACTTGTAGTAATTTTCCACCACAGGAGGCATAGGGCTTTCTATTCTCACGGACCACCTGACTATCCAACAGCTCCCGAATGTCGGCCTTATGGCCCCATGGGCAGAAAACACACTCACATATTTTCCCAGCAGAGAGCTACCTTTCTCTTGTTCCATGTTGTTCAAAGTTGACAAATCTACATCTGGTAGACAATCTGACTGAGGTGCAACAGAGCTAAGCTGAGCAGAAACGGTTGCCTGTCCAGATCGAACCGCCTCTGCAACACCTCCTGGAAGACTTACAGTGCTAGTAGGACCTGCCGGAGTCCAGGGTGGAAGCAACAAATCCACATTACTTACATTAACAATAGGAATGTGCACGATCCCGCTGACCACTGTCACTTCTGCTGGTGACACCAACAATCCTGCTGGGAGGCAAAGTATAGTGGCAAGTGGCTTAAATAGCCCAGATTCTGTGGGGCAAAGCTCAGCTCCAGGACATGTAGCAGTGATAACCCTTATACTGTCACCCGGCACACTAACTGGCCTGTGACCACTTACTCAAACCGTACCCAGTAAAGACTGTCTGTACTGGCACTTTCTGGTAATGTTGGAAAGCCATGTGCCATAAAGACAAAGCCTGACTGACAGCTGGTAACACAAACAATGCCGCACCATGTTGTTTAAGGAACTCATTTTACAATTCTCTAACGACTTTCATACCTAATAAACCTGCTACTGTCGACTGAGAAGAATATTCCAAGGGGTTCTTAACAACAGAGACATTTTGCTTAGGTGCCACCTTGCTAAGCTCATAGGCTGCATGAAGCTCAAGCCAGCAGCAGGCATGTAAGGTCCCCTGACGATGTTGATTAGAGAAACTCTGACACCCTAGAAACAGCGTCCAAAAGACACTGAAATGGGACATCCCTCATTTTCAAAAGTACTGAGAGACACGGTACTTTTGAAAATGTACTGTGTCAACCAGCAGTGAATCCAAACACTTGAGTTCAGGACCACTTCACCCATGACCTACCCCTTCTGAAATGTGGCTCCACAAAGCAGAAGGAACTGGATTCCCGTCTGCTGATATGCAGCTGCAGCCTCTCCTTATAAGAGAATGGGATGCTGCGAGACATGATTCACCCCTTGGCTGACACCAGTTTCTGGCTATGTGAGCGGGTTTCTGGCAACGCCTACAAACAGTAGGGGTCGTTCTGTTCGGTTGTGGGGACCTAGAGGAGGGATGTACGATCAACAGATTTTGAGAGAGCATGTTAATCTGTTCCTGCTGATTTAACAGCATTTTCTTTATTTCTGACGAATCAGAAGCCCTTGGAACAACTTCTAAATTTGGCCTGCTTCTTTAGGAAAGTTTTACTGCACAATATGATGGCACAGAATAGCTCCTTTTTCTCGCTTTGGCTGTGTGTCCCTCTTGTTCCCACCTGATTGTTTTATTTCCTTATGTCCAAAAGTGTAAAAATCTGGATTGTTTCCAATCAGCCTTTACAACTTTCTACATGAGGTAGGATCATGAACATGGTCAGCAAACTGGTCTCTCAAAAGCATGGCATCATTAGCAACAGTATTTCCAATAATTTTTCCGTTAAATAAAACAGTGGATGGAAAAACTCCTGCAATGATTCATCCTCTTCCTGTTTTCTAGACAAAAAAAGCCCCTGCAAAGTTACATAAGACTTAGACCAACCACAGGGTTCTTGCAGAATTGAGAAAATGCGTTGGGGGGGGGCTTTCTTTGTCAGATAAGATATAGATCTTATCTCCTCTTTAACTTCATCTTTCAGGTGATCATACACAAAATATGTGAGATCTAGAGGCGATAGATGTACAGCCCGTACACCAGATCGGACCTTCTCTATCCAACCTATAACCCTCTGAAAACAGGACATTTATGTTCCCTCTGGATCTAAGATAGCCGCTCCGTGACTGCTGAAGAAAGGGAGATCTACTTCTGGTAGAAGTAGATGGTACAGAGTTTCAATCTGAAATGCTTTTCTTTAAATTCCTGATTCTCCTCTTGAAGATGCCGACTCGTATCCTTCAGTTCTCATCTCCCATGGTTCCTCGGCAGAGAATTCCTTACACGGAAAGAAAGGGAACCAAATTCCATCTTAACCCTGTCCAATTCAATGAACCAACTAGATTTGAACTACTACAAGCACACCCCCACTGCTTTGCAGTCCTTCCAGCAACGCCAGATTGTGACCTGAGGTACAATTACCACTAAGTATAGTGAGTTGTAGAACCTCAAATTCTCCTTTCACCAGACCGTTACACAGATTAGTTTAAGAATTAACAGTTAGATATATTTTATTTTGTTCACAAAGTACAAAAATGTCCTGATTTAAGAGAAAGTGTAATCAGAGTATAAATAAATATTCTGTATAAACATTGTGTTATACAGGGGAAAACCCCCCCAGCTAAAAACAGAAGACGATGCTGGCCCTGGGAACCTCTTAGCGGAAATGTTTGAGTAAAGTAGACCGATTGGGGGAGAAATAAAAAGTAAGATAAATAAATATATCAAGGTGCTCACCAAGAAAAACACACTCACGGGATACACTGGTGAACACAACAAAGAAATCAAATTCCCGTTCTACTATTCCCTTCAGCCTAAGAAAACAGCTTTGAACCCAGGGACACCATAGGGCCTCTTTAAAATAATCCAGAGGGCCGAACACTAGTATTTCCCCTTCCTTAACCCAAAACAAAATTTGGCAAATAGTCTTAAGTCAGGATAAACTGGCAATAGCAACACCTTTGGGCACAGCAAGGGTGCTGTTATAGTTGGAGTCTACTTGTCTGTGTAATCAGATGTTCACCAAACATTAGCTGGAACATTTCACATACCACTAATTAACTGAAATATTGTCTTCACCTAAAAAAAAAGGCAGAATTTACTAAATTAACATTGGTATCTAGGAAGCAGATGTAGGATTACACATGTAGCTTTCCATGTCTTTTATGGAATTGTCTTTCATTTAAACTTCCACCACTAAACAGAAAATATATTTCGAATAAGGAATCCATGTATATTGTCTGTTCCTATTGTCTGTTCTGCCAGAAGTTCCAGCAAAACGTTTGCACAAAGTAAAACCATAATTACTGCTTCATTTTGGGCCCTGGCTGCAGAGTGTAAGAGCGCGGGCCACAGTGGCGTCCTGATCCCGATGAAGTGCGACCTGACCAACGCGGAGGACATCCAGTCCATGTTTGCAGCCATCAAAGCGCAGCACAAAGGCGTGGACGTTTGCATCAACAACGCCGGCCTGGCTCACCCCGACTCTCTGCTGAGCGGCAAAACCAGCGCCTGGAAGAACATGCTGGACGTAAGGATTCACCGTGGCTCAGAAAATCTGATGAAACATTGTTTTGAGGCTTTCAGGGACAGTTAAAATATTTTATGTCTGAGAATGAGGAGGAGAAGGGAGAAATAAGCAGAGGTAAAGATGGGCTAGTTCATCTACCGGAGGTTAACCAGAGGTCAACCAGAGGTGGTTAAGATAAGTTAGTGAGGCCTTGACACTAAATATCCCTGTACAATGTTGCAGAAAATTTTATGCTAAAATACTTAAAAACACATTTATTCTTTGTATATATTTAGATGGTAAATTGTTTTGCAGGTGAACGTTATGGCTCTGAGCATCTGCACTGGTGAAGCGTACCAGTCGACGAAAGAACGGAACATTGATGATGGGCACATCATGAACCTGAACAGATACGCTTAGTTGCTTAGGAAAACACTGCTTAGTTCAATATCAGTACTTCTTTGTAAATGTTGCCCATGTAGACATCTTTGTCTATGACAGCATCTGTGGGCACATTGTAGTCAACTGCAGTATTTTCCATTTCCTCAAGGCCACCAAGTACGCTGTGACCACCCTGACCAAAGGCATGAGGCAGGAGCTCAGAGAGGTCAAGACTGATATCAGAGTTACAGTGAGGCTTCAGTGTTCAATTTTTATATATATATATATATATATATATATATAATAAAAGTTACATACTGCACCTTTATGGCTAAGGTGATCCTTCATATTTTCATTCCTATTTGTGTAGCAGAGCTCTGTGAAGGTGTTTGTTGACAAAAAAGTTCATAACTCAAGGCGCTTTGTTTCTGAAATGACAGATTTATTGGTTTTTGAAATGCATGACTTGCCACTGAATACGACTTATTATTCTTTGAAAAAAACGTTCAAATTGATCTTCAAAGCTTCAGGCCAATGTTTTTAGATGTCTTTAAATGTCTTTTTCCGTCCTAACATTTACAGACTGTCCTCTTGTCTCTTCAGTCCATTTCTCCTAGCCTAGACTGAATTTGCTTGTCGTCTCCATAGCGAAGCCCCTGACAAAGCAAAGGAAACAGATTCTCACATTAAGGTAAGCATATTTTTAAAAAGTACACAATAATACACTCGATACTTTTTACAGAGGAATGCAGTAAAGCAAAGGAGGGGCCAAAGGGGTCGGGTGCACTGTGTGATGGGTGGCGGCCAAGGGAGGGGACCCTGGCGGTCCGATCCTCGGTTGCAGAAACTGGCTCTTGGGACGTGGAATGTCACCTCTCTGGTGGGGAAGGAGCCGGAGCTAGTGCGTGAGGTCGAGAGGTTCCGGCTAGAAATAGTCGGTCTCACCTCGACGCATGGCTCTGGTTCTGGAACCAGTCTCCTTGAGAGGGGCTGGACATACTTCCACTCTGGAGTTGCCCAGGGAGAGAGACGTCGGGCAGGAGTGGGCATACTTGTTGCTCCCCATCTCGGCGCCTGTACGTTGGGGTTTACCCCGGTGAACAAGAGGGTAGCATCCCTCCGCCTACGGGTGGGGGGACGGGTTCTGACTGTCGTTTGTGCTTACGGGCCGAACGACAGTTCAGATTACCCACCCTTTTTGGAGTCCTTAGAGGGGGTACTGGAGAGTGCTCCTCCTGGGGACTCCCTTGTTCTGCTGGGGGACTTCAACGCTCACGTGGGCAACGACAGTGAGACCTGGAGGGGCGTGGTTGGGAGGAACGGCCCGCCCGACCTGAACTCGAGCGGTGTTCTGTTGCTGGACTTCTGTGCTCGCCATGGATTGTCCATAACGAACACCATGTTCAAGCATAAGGGTGTCCATATGTGCACTTGGCACCAGGACACCCTAGGCCGCAGTTCGATGATCGACTTTGTCATCGTTTCATCGGATCTGCGGCCGTTTGTCTTGGACACTCGGGTGAAGAGAGGTGCGGAGCTGTCCACTGACCACTACCTGGTGGTGAGTTGGCTCCGGTGGTGGGGCGAAAGCCGGTCAGACCTGGCAGGCCCAAACGTGTTGTGAGGGTCTGCTGGGAACGTCTGGCGGAGCTTTAACTCCCATCTCCGGCAAAACTTCGAACACGTCCCGGGGGAGGTGGGGGACATGGAGTCTGAGTGGACCGTGTTCCGTGCCTCCATTGTCGAGGCGGCCGATCGGAGCTGTGGCCGCAAGGTTGTCGGTGCCTGTCGCGGCGGCAACCCTCGAACCCGTTGGTGGACACCTTCGGTGAGGGATGCCGTCAGGCTGAAGAAGGAGTCCTATCGGGCCTTTTTGGCCTGTGGGACTCCGGAAGCAGCTGATGGGTACCGGCGGGCGAAGCGGCATGCGGCTCAGGCGGTTGCTGAGGCAAAAACTCGGGCGTGGGAGGAGTTTGGAGAGGCCATGGAGAAAGACTTCCGCACGGCTTCGGGGCGATTCTGGTCCACCATCCGGCGTCTCAGGGGGGGGAAGCGGTGCAGCACCAACACTGTTTATAGTGGGGATGGTGTGCTGCTGACCTCTACTCGGGACGTTGTGGGCTGGTGGGCAGAGTACTTCGAAGACCTCCTCAATCCCACCAACATGCCTTCCACTGAGGAAGCGGAGCCTGGGGACTCTGGGTTGGGCTCTCCAATCTCTGGAGGCGAGGTCGCCGAGGTGGTTAAAAAGCTCCTCGGTGGCAAGGCCCCGGGGGTGGATGAGATCCGCCCGGAGTTCCTTAAGGCTCTGGATGTTGTAGGGTTGTGTTGGTTGACGCGACTCTGCAATATCGCATGGACATCGGGGGCAGTTCCCCTGGATTGGCAGACTGGGGTGGTGGTCCCCCTGTTCAAAAAGGGGGACCGGAGAGTGTGCTCCAATTATAGAGGGGTCACACTCTTAAGCCTCCCTGGCAAGGTCTATTCAGGGGTCCTGGAGAGGAGGGTCCGTCGGATAGTCGAACCTCGGATTCAGGAAGAGCAGTGTGGTTTTCGTCCTGGTCGTGGAACACTGGACCAGCTCTACACCCTCAGCAGGGTCCTGGAGGGTGCATGGGAGTTCGCCCAACCAGTCTACATGTGTTTTGTGGACTTGGAGAAGGCGTTCGACCGTGTCGCTCGGGGAGCTCTGTAGGGGGTTCTCCGGGAGTATGGGGTACCGGGCCCTTTGATACGGGCTGTCAGGTCCCTGTATGACCGGTGTCAGAGTCTGGTCCGCATTGCCGGCAGTAAGTCGGGCTCGTTTCCGGTGAGAGTTGGACTCCGCCAGGGCTGCCCTTTGTCACCGATTCTGTTCATCACTTTCATGGACAGAATTTCTAGGCGCAGCCAAGGTGTTGAGGGGATCCGATTTGGTGGCCTTAGGATCTCATCTCTGCTTTTCGCAGACGATGTGGTCCTTTTGGCTTCATCAGATCGTGATCTGCAGCTCTCGCTGGATCGGTTCGCAGCCGAGTGTGAAGCGGCCGGGATGGGGATCAGTGCCTCCAAATCCGAGGCCATGGTCTTGAGCCGGAAAAGGGTAGTGCCTTCTCCGGGTCAGGGGGGGTGTCCTGCCCCAAGTGGAGGAGTTTAAGTATCTCGGGATCTTGTTCACGAATGGGGGAAGAAGGGAGCGGGAGATCGACAGGCGGATTGGCGCAGCGTCTGCTGTCAAGCGGGCGCTGTACCGGTCCGTCGTGGTGAAGAGAGAGCTGAGCCAAAAAGCGAAGCTCTCGATTTACCGGTCGATCTACGTTCCCACCCTCATCTATGGTCATGAGCTTTGGGTCATGACCGAAAGAACGAGATCGCGGATACAAGCGGCCAAAATGGGTTTTCTCCGTAGGGTGGCTGGGCTCTCCCTTAGAGATAGAGTGAGAAGCTCAGTCATCCGGGAGGGACTCAGAGTAGAGCCGCTGCTCCTTCACATCGAGAGGAGCCAGTTGAGGTGGCTTGGGCATCTGGTCAGGATGCCTCCTGGACGCCTCCCTGGTGAGGTGTTCCGGGCACGTCCCACCGGGAGGAGGCCCCGGGGAAGACCCAGGACACGCTGGAGGGACTATGTCTCTCGGCTGGCCTGGGAACGCCTCGGGATTCCCCCGGAGGAGCTGGAAGAAGTGGCTGGGGAGAGGGAAGTCTGGGCCTCCCTTCTGAAGCTGCTACCCCCGCAACCCGACCTCGGATAAGTGGAAAAAGATGGATGGATGGATGGATGCAGTAAAGCCGTTATCTTATTTAACAGCCATTGGAGGCGATAGACGTTGCTAATGCCGTGGTTTATGTCCTGAGTGCCCCGCCTCATGTTCAGGTAGTTGGTTTTTCTTTCTTTACATGTTTCAGTTCTAAAGGATTGTCTTTTGCTTTTCTTTGTCTGAGCGCCTCCACCTTGTTTTCCAGGTGGGAGATGTTGTGCTGCGACCTGTGGAGCAGCAGATGTGATGTTGACCCGTGTGATGGCTGCATTTACACACTCACTCTTCAGATGATCTCCATCTGTGAAATTAATGAAGTTAATCTCCAATTAAAAGAATAAAAGTCTAATTTTAAGGTGGAACGTGGTCGCTGCTGAGTTTCTTATAAATGCTCTGCAAGAGCATTCACAACTCTGGAATCTTTCCACATTTGTTTTTATGTGGCGCCACATTTAAATTCTATTTAAATTAAAACCATTAATTGAAATAGAATTCAATTGCTTTTTGAAGGGTTTATGAGAACTTGTTATCAAAAATATAAGCAACAAATGTCCATGAAGAAATGAAATGAAGGGCCAAACTTAATGACATTTTACAACTGTTAAAAAAAAAAACTTAATTTTGACATTGAATGACATTGAATTTGGTCTGCAGTTGTTAGCATTGTTGCCTTGCAGCAAGAAGGTCCTGGGTTCAATTGCCGGCCCGGGGTCTTTCTGCAAGGAGTTTGCATGTTCTCCGTGTGCATGCGTGGGTTCTCTCAGGGTTCTCCGGCTTCCTCCCTCAGTCCAAAAACATGACTATTAGGTAAATTGGTCTCTCTAAATTCTCCCTAGGTGTGAGTGTGTGTGTGCATGGTTGTGTGTTGTTGGATAAATTGTATTTTTAGTAATTATCAAATATTCGTTGTATCATGTAGCCTTGTAGTTACATTTAGATAATGCTTACTTATATGCTTTTATTCTTTTACTCTTAGTATAAGTAATGTTTCTGTGTGTTAAATAACTTTGATTCCTTCCTAAAGGAATCCCTGGGAAATAGAGGTGTTAGTTGTTCCCAGCTGAGTTTTACAACCCTGGAGGAAACTCTGCTTTGTTCTTTGTGCTACAAAGCCGTTGCTTTGAAGCTATACAACGTGTCCCATTCGACGCCGTGCCTGGAGCAAGAAGGATTTAGATTGTAGATAACATGTGTTTAGTTAGTGATTGTCATTTAGCACTGCAACTAAAATGCTTTGACCCCACCCCTTTAGAGTTGCAGTGCTCTCTGTGGCAGGGTTCCTGAAATCAATAAAACAGAGGAGCGAGAGATGTGTTTTCAGAGCGGTTGGAGATTTGTAACTGAAAGCATATCTCTGTCTGCTCTCCTCGCGAGAAACAAAGAATCTAACTCTCTTGTCTTTCCTGTGTTTGTTTAAATTGTCTCTAATAGGTATTTAGACCTGACATGTGTCATGTCTGTCTCTGTGTTGCCCTGCGACAGACTGGCGACCTGTCCAAGGTGACCCTGCCTCTCGCCCGGAACGTTAGATGGAGATAGGCACCAGCACCTCCTGACCGCACTAGAGACAAGGGTGTTAGAAAATGGATGGATGACATTGAATTTGACATTGAAATAATCTTTTATGTCAGAGGATGCAGCTGAGACTGTAAAAATGCAATGCTTATAACAAACTGTTGACTTACGTTTAATTGTGCTCTTTCAAAATAAATTATCATTTTTTGCTAACTTAGAATTTAATAACTGTAAAAATGAACACATTTTTGTTGTTTGCAGCAACAAAAATATGTCAGCATTTTAATCTTTCACTTCTGCTTCCAGCTTCAGACACATTTGGTTGCGTTGTTTATCATTATTAATATTATTATTATTATTATTATTAATAGCTTTTTGTTTTGTTTTGTTTTGTTCACTATCTTGCCCTTTAAAATTTCACGCTTTATTTCGTGTAACTTTCTGTCCATCTGTGGCCGAATCATAACTGTGTTGAGAAATTCCCCTTCTGCAGCGGATTGAGGCAACTTCACACGCTGAAGTTCAAAATTCATCTCTTAAAGAGAGAGAGGTGACTCCAGAGTCTAATTCAGGACCAAAGGAAGGCTCTTATCAATTTTATTATGACTGTTCATAACGGCTACAGCCAATGGATCAAAGGTGGCTCACTACTACTTATTCTTTCCGTCTCTCTTTTTTCCTTGCAAACTTTTACCTTGAAGTTTATTGCAGGTATGTAGAGCTCCAAATTATGTGTGAAACTTTGAGCTTATATTTCAGATAGAGAGCGTTGATAGGCATCCTGATTGAATCGGTTAAGCCTTGAAGATTATTATATGAATCCATGTTTGTACAGAGAAAGAAAAATATCTTCAAATCACAGAATATTTGAATTTTAACACCCAAATCTTGGCTTTAAATTCTGTTCAATTGTAAATTTAGTTCACCATATATATATATATATATATATATATATATATATATATATATATATATATATATATATATATATATATAAAATAAAAAAGTAATAATAAAAAGAAGAAGAAGAAGAAGCTTATTAGGCTTTTTTCAAGGCAGTTCAACAAAAATACCGGGGGGAAATGTAGGTTAGCTTCTAAATGAGAAGGATAGGGTTAGCAAAATTCAGTTAGCTAATCTATTTGTTATCTATAACTATTCTATTATACACACTTTTACGTAAAGATGTTAGTTTTGTGAAATATCAGACAAAAAGGGGGGGGAAAGAAGTTTTATGTCTTTTTATACGATACATGCTAGTAAGTAGCTTAGCAGTAACGGAAGAAAAGGCCCATTTGTTCATATTTCTGAGACAAGTCTTCTCACAAGACCGGATGTGGTCATTACGTGACGAGGTGAGGTGAGAAGCTTCAGGATGAGGACTGTGGAATGGGGTGGGGGGCGGATTGTGGTCGAGGTTGGATGTTAGAATCCACCCGCAAAACTATCTTTATTGAATAGTTAGTGGGTGGATGGTCTCTGATCGAACCAAAGCGTCCTGGAGCGAGTACAGTCTGTCTACCCACTGTCTCTGACAGCGCACACCATGAAAAGCCATGACAATAAATCACGGAGATAACATGTGTCAAATGTTCAACTTTAAACCGCAGGAGTGAAATTGGAAATTCGCAGTGTATGAGAAGAGTTATTCAACCAATTTTGTGGATAAAGACTGATAGAGACAGAAAGCTTTTTAAGTCACTATTTTCTACATGTAGTAATATTGATGTCTCTTTATTATTCAAGGTTAATGTCTAATTTCTTTGAATAGTTTTATGTTTCAAGGAATCATGCAATCTGCCAGGAAATAGAGCGTCCATCCCCAAGTTTGCAAACTCATGCAGCAGTTCACCTCTGAATGACAAAAAAATTAAGATGAAATGTAAAAATTAAGGAGTTGTTTTTTTTAAATAAATGCTAAATTAACATTAATGATCTTATGTATATGTATATATTTGTGTTGCACCCTGTCTTAACTGTGTAGATCTATGATATTTCCCTTTTAGTTTCAAATCAAAAACACAAAATGGACACCGGGACAGAAAGTAATATTAATTTATGTGACCCAGAGGTTTGGTAAGGAGTGTTAGCAAACAACATTAACAATGTTAAGTGAAGAAACCAGACACAATGGTTTGCACTGTGCATATTAAGGCATGTTAAAGTATGATTGTTTTTTTTGTTTGTTTTTTTTTTTATTAAATAAATGTATCAGTTTAAAGGGGTCATATGTATCCTGAGATTTTTGCTATGCACGGTGTTTGTGTTCCCTAATCCCTATGAGTACTGGGGTTCCACTATAATTTATTAATGCTGTACTAAAGAAAATAAACTGTTTATTTTAATTATGAGAAACTGTTTCAAGACTTAATAGTACAGAATTGCAGTCAGAATTGTCAAGCAGTACGACATAAATATCATTATTAGATCATATCTATGTATGTTGTATTATAAGATACAACATACATGGACCGCATATTTCTTACTTTTTTATATATTTTTTTCCTCGTGACAGTGGCAGAAACTGGCCTCCATACAATTCGCAACGGTTCCTTGCGTTTTTGTCTTTACGCGCCACATAGGCAACGTATTGCGTCACCAGCAGCGTGCTGCGTTCACGGGTTTGTAACTATAGAAACTCGCAGGTCGCTCCGCTGCCCTGTCACATGCTCTATGGTCGCCTTTTTTTAGCTAAAGTACGTTCCGGTGAGAAGCTGTGATGGACCGCTGGAAGGGCAGAGTGGCTCTGGTGACCGGAGCTTCGGTCGGGATTGGAGCGGCTACGGCTAAGGAGCTGGTCCGGTTCGGCATGAAGGTGGTGGGCTGCGCAAGGGACGTAGAGAAAATAAAGGTTTGTTTCAAGTTCAACTTTATTGTAACGCTGTTCAGCGCTAGCCATCTTACATAAGGTAAAGAGCGAGCGTGTCAAGTGGATCACAAATTAAGTAGAAATCCCCAACTTCCTCCAGTGGTCCAATAAAAACTAATGGTCTGTGTGTATGGAGAGTGAACAGTGCCAAATTCCAATAAATAAATGACTCGTGGAATAATGATTGACATGTGGTGTTTATTTTTCAAAACTAGAAATAATTATGGAAATAATTTATTATATGAAGCAGTCAATCAATCGAGGTTATTTGAATAGCAAATATCAGCAACAAGGCAGTTCAAAGTGCTTTACATAAAAAAAAACACAAGTCATCAAAACAACATACAGTTGACAATTGAGAAATCAGTGACAAAATTGCATTTTGATGAGTGCCATCATCAAAAACATCAATACACATCGATAGCCAGTGCATGTGTCTCAGTTAGATGTATAATTTTTATATTAAAAAAGAAAACAAGATGTAATTATTTCATGATTTTATAAAATATTCCATGTTCCTGGGTCAACTTCACCCATCAAACTCAGTGGGCGGGATTAGGGGAAGCCAGACGTCTCATTGGCTACTTCAGACAGGAAGTCAAGTGAACTTCTTCCACATTTGCTGCGACTGTGAGGTCAATAGCTTCACCGGGAAGTACAGAAATAACTTCAATACTATAATAAACAAGTATGTTTATGAATGTTAGCCGGTGTTAGCTAACACTGATCCTGCCTGGAAGTCTGTGGCAGCTTCCTCCACAGTGAGCTCTCTCGTTGTCCTGTTGGAGATGTTTCAGACCAAAACAGAAACATAAAGGCCGGAGTTACTCAGCCAGAATTTGTAGCAAATAAATTGCAAAGATTTATTGAATTTATTCCTACACTTTGAGTGGAAATAAGAATTTAACCATCCCTAATCCCGCCTCCCGACTTTGATGGGTGAAGCTAACAGTTTCATTCAATAACTTCATTAAACATGTCTAAGTAAAAATGTATTAAATCACGACATAATTATGTGCCGTTTTCAAAATGAAATCAATGCGTGTAATTGAAACCCATATAACTTTATTCTATATTTAATAAATAATTTCTCTATGTTTTCCAGTTTTGTTAAATTAACGACACATTTAAATAACTCTTTCATAAGCTATTAATCTAATCAGAATTTGACGCTCTTCACCCTCTTTCAAACACTACAACCCAGCTGCGAACTGTTTGCATAGAAACCCCTTTAAATTAAGGATTCAAGTTTGGCATGAGCTTCATCACAAGACTTTCTTGTGACCGTATTTATCATGAGTTCTTCTCAAATCTGCTACTGCACAATAAAAAGAAGAGCCTGCAGCTGGCTGTGTGAACTTAGTTTAAGTGCATACAAACCCTGGAGTTGATTTTATCTGGGGTTTTTTTTAGTATTTGCTATTTTGAAAACATAGGAAAACATAATAAATCTGGGCTGTGTTTTCTCCGGCAGCTGCGGTTACTGATGAGGATGATGTGGCCCTCTGCCCAGGGCTACATTCTGTTGGGGGCAAATAAAAAATGAATGGTATCCGTGTCTCCGCCGAACAAGTTTTCAATAGCTTTTTGTGTTGTACAAAATACGACCGTGATTCTTACCAGTGTATAACTGTGCTCTATAGAAAAGATAAATCACCTCAGATTTTCTTAATTTCCGGGCATCAGCGATGTCTCTCCTTATGCCACATTGTCAGTTACCCAAAAACAAAAATAATCAACGTATTGGCTAAAATTGGACGTGGCAGATCAGCCTTTTACAAAGATCGGTGATCGGCCGGTGATCGGTTTTTCCCTCGTTTCTCCACTGAAGGACAGTTTCTGACTGTTCAGAATAGAAAGTGGTTTCATTTGACTTCATTAAAATCAAATAAAGTTTTGATTTTAACTTTATTTCAGACAGGTTTGAACAGGTCAGGCTGTTCAGACCTGACCTGTACATGCAGAAGTGGGTTGATGGGGCAACAGTTTCACTCACGTAAGAGTAGCATCTCTTAAAAATAATATCTATCAAGTTGAAGTAAAAAGTAGTTGTGCCAAAAAGTGACTGCAGTAAGAGTTTAAAAAAAAAGAAAGTGTTGAAGTGACTACTCAAGGATTGTGTGATTCTCATGCCTTGACATTCTTTTCAACACGATTTGAGATTTTATAAAAACCAGTTTCTGTCTTTGAAAACATGCAAAACAGCATTTCCAATGCGTTTAGTTTTTTTCATGGGTGCGCCGATAAATCCCTCCCACTCCCCTGGTTTCCTTCATTTTGGGAGAACGGCGATCGGTCGATGCTTACATGGGAAGCAAATATGATCCAAAGGTCTAAAAATCAACTGCTGAGGTTTGACTGACAGACCGGCCCACCAGGTCAGGTCTGCATGTTTGCGGATAACAATAGTGACCCCACTGTTGCCAACTCAGCGACTTTCTTGAAATACATAGCAAGAATCAACAATTTGTTGAGTGATGACGGCAAAATGTAATGATTCAGTTGTTGACTGTGTGTTCTATGACCGTGTGCTTTTGTGTTTTTGTGATCACACAAGTATGTACAGCACATTTCCTGAAATGTGTTGTACATTTCAAATTGTATTTGATTTTGATTAGATTTGATTTTGACTCTATTTCAGACAATAAAATCTTTAACGGCCAGAATCAGAATCTGCAGGTCAAGTTTTTTAAAAATTGGTAACCGGTGATCAGTGAAACCCTATTTTTCTTCTTTTTTTTTTGCACAGGCAGCACTTTAGATCAAACGTTATTGTATACAATATGTTGTATGAGGAGCCTGCCAGAGAAACTTGCATAAAATTCCTTGACTTTAGCTGACCTCTGATGACACGGCTTTGAAGCTCTTTTAAATGCACCGGTGAAGTTACTGAAATAAAGATGTTTCATTGCAGTAAAATATTGAAAGTGATCATCTTTTTGTTTGTCCTTTTTTTTTCTTTCTTTTACTTTCAGAGCCTTGCCGCGGAGTGTCAGAGTGCCGGCTACGGCGGCGTCCTGATCCCGTTCAAGTGCGACCTGACCAGCGTGGACGAGATCCAGTCCATGTTCGCGGCCATCAAGGCGCAGCACAGCGGCGTGGACGTGTGCGTCAACAACGCCGGCCTGGCTCACCCCGAGCCTCTGCTGAGCGGCAAAACCAGCGCCTGGAAGAACATGCTGGACGTAAGGACGGTTCTGATCCGCTCCGGATCAGAGGGAAGTTTGGCTGCTGATTCCACCTGTGAGTTTTTTTACAACATTTTTTCACGATTCCACAGGTTAACATTGTAGCACTGAGCATCTGCACTCGTGAGGCGTACCAGTCAATGAAGGAAAGGAAAATTGACGACGGACACATCATCAACTTAAACAGGTAAGCTTCTAGTTAATAACGATAGTAATGATAATAATCTTCCAAAACGGAGACGTGCGTCAGTAAACTGATCTGTATCCTGCTGGACCTTTCGTGGAATGTTTGTGAGTGAACTGAAATGACTGGTTTGCAATAAAACGAATTCAGTCGAACTCAAAGTAGCGGATGATGAGGAGAATTGACGCGTTTTCAAGATAATTTAAAATAAGAAATCTGATCAGCCTGGTTGTATTCAGCGTTCTTTATGGGGTTTTTGAGCCTTTTTTACTTACTCTGATGCTGCTAAACCAATACACAATCTGCAGCATCTTTTTGCCGAACACTGCAGACCTTTAGCTTCTTCTGTAAGTGAGGTCTGCTGCGTCTCTTCCTGTAGACGGCTTCACTGTTGAGTCTTTTCTCCCTTTCACACGGTTTTCCTTCAGGAAGACCGTGTGAAAGCAGCTTCTCTATAAAAGCGAGATTTGTGGGCCGCTGGATTTATACCAAGATCAAATTACACACAGTTTAAGTTACTAATTAGTAGAGATGCACCGATCTGACATACTAATATTTGCATCAGCCCCAATATTGAAGAACATTCAATATCGGTGACAAGATCTGTTCAGTCTAGTTCTATGCTTCATGCTCTGAGCGACGTCACGCTTTATTATTTGATTTACATCATATTTAGAATTCCTAATTGCACTTTTTGAACCATTTGAAAGACGTTTTGTTGCTGTTTATTTTTTGACATGTTTGAAGGTTGTCAGTTTTGACAGTTTCAGGTTCTTCATTAGTTATTTTCCGTTGACAGTTATATTCCTGGTTACACCAACCGAACAAATTAAAGTTGTGTTGTCTTTACATGTTTGACCCGACTTGTGAAGCTGTTTATGTCATTAAGTGTGCTGTACTGGTGTAGAGTTATCAAATATCTTTATAGTTTAGCACATTTATGTGTCAGATATCGGTATCGGGATCGGAAGTGGAAAAAAGTATCTAGTTATTAGCTGACTTCTGATCGCAATCAGTGTTTCTGATTGACTAAAACTGCACGCCACATTTTCAGATTTTTTCCAAAGATTTTTGACAATCATGTATAGTTTTTACTGATTTTACATATAAATCCCAATAAAATGCATTTAAGTTTTGTTATAGTGTGAAAAAATTGTAAAAGGCGTTTCAACTTTACAAGGAATTCCACAGTCCAGAGATATTACATTCAGAATTTAGTTCAAATTAAAATAAAAAGAAATAATAATAATAATAATGTACTAATCCCAATGGAACTTGGATTGTTTTTGCTTCAAACAGCCCTGTCACTCGAGGGGTGGAAAACTAAGACAAACAAGAATATTTTTCCGAAATAAGACCCTGACCTTTTGCGTTACGAATGAAAAGCTGCCCCGCCGTTCCTGTCTGTTTGAAATGACGTTGGCCCCTCAAGCTTCCATCTTCTGTTGCAGCATGTGCGGACACCGTGTTCTTCCCAACGCTGATATCCATTTCTACACGGGAACCAAGTATGCTGTGACCGCCCTGACCGAGGGCCTGAGGCAGGAGCTGCGAGACGCCAAGACCCACATCAGAGCCACAGTAAAGGCCCCGTCGCTCCCTGTGCGGATTTTAAAGCCGTGATTTATACTCATTGAGTCGGGAGTGCATCATTAAAACCAAAGCAGATTCATCAGCTTAACCACAAAGTGTCACACGCTCTGTAAACCCAGCCACCCCGCCCCGGCCCGCCCCCCGCTCGTCCCCTCCAGGCGGGGATTCGGGGAACGCGCCGTGTACTGTGTGGTGCTCAACGCCGTTTCTCTCTCTGCAGTGCATCTCTCCGGGTTTAGTGGAGACGGAGTTCGCTCCGCGCCTCTACAGCCAAAACGCAGAGAAAGCCTCGTCGGTTTACTCCTATTATAAAGTACGACAGCTACCGTCGAGTTGGATTATTTTGTTTCACTTCTGGGGAGCTGAAATGAATAAACCGTTTGTTTGTTTCCTCCTCTCCCCCCACCAGGCTCTGGAAGCATTAGACGTCGCTAACGCTGTGGTATTCGTCCTAAGCACTCCTCCTCATGTGCAGGTTGTTTATTCTTCTTTGAAACTGTTTTTGTTCTGTTTTGTTTTTCCTGTCGTTTCTGTCCTGCTTTACACAATTTTAAATGACCTTTTCCCTGTATTCTTTTTTTTTTTCTGGTTCAGATCGGAGACATTCAGATGCGATCAGTTGAGCAAGTGTCGTAGAGTTGCCGAACTCAATCGCTAATGCTTCATGTGGTTTGCTCACCACGTCTGTGGGATGAGTAAAACTCATCGATTTATTATAACTAATAAAAGTCTGATTTGAAAGGTGAAACCTGTTGCTTTTTTGTGCCAGTGTTTTCCAAAAAAATAAAAGTTTGTATTTGCAACGCGGCGAAGTAGGAAGAGTGTAGCGGTCGGGGTCCATTCTTCAGGAGTCGTAACCTTCATGTTTTAGATGTTTTTTTAGTTCAACATAACTGAGTGTAATGAATGGCTGACTGCAGACGTTCATGACATACTGAGACAGGAGTGTCTGCTGTGTCTTCAGCTGTTTTTAGCAGGGCCGCATCTACAACATTCAGAGTCTGGAGTTAGGGTTCCTCCTCCTCCCCCCCAACAGCTTCTAGCCGGGGAACCCCTCAACCCCCATCATTTTTATTATTTGTATTAATTCACCAATTAGTGCACACAAAACAAAAATCAAAGACATGTTTTGATCTACAATAGAACAAGCAGCAAATTAGATAAGAGAACAAACAATAATAAAAAAAATATATCAAAATGGGAACCCTGTTTTCAAACCCCACACACAATGCTACAAAATATGTAAAGAAACATCAACTTTTGGAACGTTTTTTTTTTATTCACTATTTATTGTTGCTACAGTAGATTAGCATGAATGCTGCCTCATCTCTTCTGGTTTTAGTTGGACAGGAGTGCCATCTTTTGCACTTGCTACGCTAGCTTGAGTAGCAGAGCAGCTTGATGAATTTGGCAGCCAATCAGAGAAATGAGTGTATCTATTTACATACAAGTTAGAAAATCTGCAACATTTTCATGTTATTGTACCGAGCGACCAGTCGTTTTAGTGTTAGAAGGACAACATTTGGTGATAAAACCCAACAAATCCAAACCAAACCAACTTTATTTATAAAGCACTTTAAAACAACCACAGCTGATACAAAGTGCTGTACATCAAAACATAACAATAAAAAAGCATAAAATAAAAACTTACAGTTTAAAAACAAAAACATACAATTTAAAAGTAGATCCCGCTAGAGTTGAAAGCCAAATAAAATAGATGGGTTTTAAGACGAGCTTTAAAAGTGGACAGTGAAGGGGCCTCCCTGACCTGCAAAGGCAAGTTGTTCCCTAATTTGGGGCCCATGACAGAGAAAGCCATCCCCTCTGAGCTTCCTTCTTGATCTCGGTACCTCCAAAAGCAGCTGATCTGCGGACCTAAGAGACCGATAAGGTATGTATGGGTGAAGAAGCTCAGAGAGGTAAGCCGGGGCAAGATTATGTAGTGATTTAAAAACAAACATAAGAATTTTAAAATGGATCCTAAAATATACCGGCAGCCAGTGAAGTGAGGCCAGGACAGGGGTCACGTGTTCCCTCTTTCGAGTTCCTGTCAGCAGTCGTGCAGCAGCATTCTGTACAAGCTGCAGACGTGAGAGCAGCGACTAACTCCCAGATAAAGTGCGTTACAGTAATCCAATCGAGTTGAAATAAAAGCATGGATCACTGTTTCAAAATGCTGCCTGGAAAGAAAAGATTTCACTGACGCCAATCGCCTTAAATGATGAAAGCTGGACTTAACCACGGCTCTGATTTGGCTGTCCAATTTAAAATCACTGTCCACCTTAAAACCAAGATCTGTAATAACAGGTTTAAAATAAACCTCCATGGGTCCCAGGTCAACAGAGGAGGACTCACAGGAGCCACTGGGTCCAAACACCATCACCTCTGTTTTGTTTTCATTAAAATTTAAAATGTAGAAAGTCCCAACTTCTCTACTAGATTCTCTAACGTCTTGACAGCACGGTGGTACTCGGAGAAATTTAGCATTCATTGGTACTTGTTATTAAACTCTGAAGAATTCTTCCATCCATCCATTTTCTTACACCCTTGACCTTAGCGGGGTCAGCAGGGGTGCTGGTGCCTATCTCCAGCGAGACATTTCGGGCGAGAGGCGGGGTCACCCTGGACAGGTCGCCAGTCCGTTGCAGCTTAAGATTTCTTGTTCTAGAAGAATAATTTCTTGGGACTGAAGGTGGTAATCGTTTTGACCTTTTTATAACCTTTGACAGGGAGAGAACGCCTATGTGCGAACTTCAATGACAAACTAAAATATTATCCTTGTTTTCCCAGATGATTCTGGAGCCTGATCTAAACATTAGGCCAGGTCAGAGGTCACCAACTGTCCAACCTCTGTTCGCAAACTTTATTACCGCGCTAATACCCTTCTCCATTTCCTGTCCAAACAGTGAAATGAATAAAAGGAAAGTTGGTTAAACTAAGATTATGGAGTCTTGCTGCATTCCGTTTACCTCTAAAGTGGGAGAGCATGAACAGCATGACGCCAAAGCCCAGTTTCAGGTGACGGTCCGTTTTTCAGATATAGATATTTTTGCAGCCTCTTGAGTGTCAGTGGTTTAATAAGATTAAAAACTGATAGAAGTTGTCTAGTCAGGAGAATTTCAACATATATCATGCATGGCAGCCATATTGGATATGGACATGGACAAAATGGGACTTTCCCAGGCAGACATCAGGATTCAGGGTGGACTCTCGTTGTTTTCCTGACTGGGATATCTTAAATCTTAACTATGCAAAACTTTTAGCTGGCTGGAATTTGTTTAGCATTCCAAGCTCTTGATTGACCTTTTTTTTTTTCTTTTTCTTTTTTTGATTTTGCTATTTGTTCATCGAAACTGATCATACAAGTTAACTTCGAGTCAGAGCTCAAATCGGAGCGAGTTATAGTTTATTTCTGACATATTTAGAGCGGCCGGGCAAAGTGCTGCGCAAAGTACAACGACAAGAATAGTAAAATATAAACTTCAATAAACCAATGAAAAACAAATAAAACATAGCTAGACAAGATCAAAGGTTGTGCAGAAACAGGAAAAATAACTTCAACTTGAACTAAAAGCCAAAGGACGGTGGGGTTTAAATGATCGCCAGTCTGTGCAGGTTGTTCTATTAACTCGAGCTCCAGATCGAACTCCGCACCTTTACCACCAGGTGGCGGTAAAGCGCTGTTCCCTCACTTGTGCGGGATCACAAGTAAGGGAACTGTTAAAAACAACAGAAGAAGAAGCAGCATCTTCTGAATTGTTGTTTGGGTGGGAGACGGTGTTTCGTGAGAGGCCTTTTCGTGTTATTTCCTCCCGCTCGTATATCCCAGGTTGTGTAGTAACAATGTCTTCATGTCAGGATCTCAGAGAGTTCATCAGAGACAGGCTGGCTGCTGCTGCGGAGGAAATCTTCTCAGAGTTTGAAAAGCACATCATCCGGCATCAGGAAGAGGTCAGGCGGTTCAATGCCTACTGGAAACCGCAGTTGAAGCTGCACAGATTAAGTATGGACACCAAGTTTTTAACCCGATGAGGGCAATTTTTTTTTAATATGTAAGAAAGTCTCCGTGACCAGGACGCGAGGATGATTTCTTTTACTCCCGGAGTCACAATAAGAGCCATGACGGCGTTTGTTTGTCTTTGTTTTTTTATAGTGTGTCGATATGTACTTCAGAAATGACATTTGAAACTAAAAGAACGAAATTTCTTTAAAATTCAGTAAATTGCTTTATGGTGGGCGGAGCTGACAAAAACAAACTGATCTAGAATCTGTGTGGCATCTTTATCTAAAACAACTATTTGCTTCTCAATACATCGAATGCACTTTTTTTTTAATTAATTTTTTTTTTTTTTTTTTTTTAGTACGTTGTATTCAAATATATACAGTACAGACCAAAGGTTTGGACACACCTTTTAGTTCAATGAGTTTCCTTTATTTTCATGACTATTGACATTGTAGATTCACACTGAAGGCATCAAAACTATGAATAACATGTGGAAATATGCACTAAACAAAAAAGTGTAAAACAACTGAAAATAGCCCTTATATTCTAGTTTCTTCAAAGTAGCAACCTTTTGCTGTGATTACTGCTTTGCACACACTCTGCATTTTCTTGATGAGCTTCAAGAGGTCGTCACCTGAAATGGTTTTCACTTCATAGGTCAACCTGCCCTGTCAGGTTAATAAGTGGGATTTCTTGCCTTATAAATAGTCATGAAAACAAAGAAAACCCATTGAATTAGAAGGTGTGTCCAAACTTTTGGTCTGTACTGTATGTGATTGAGGATGCAATCATTTAAGATGCATTTCACTGCATTCTGCACTTCTCTGACAGACACAGAAGGAAATATTCTTCTATTTTCACAAGATGTCTGAGTCACTTGTTTAACATTTGAATCATTTTTGGTAAAGGCTGAGCAGGTGAGGCACAGGGACAATTTCAGCTGCATTCAGCGCAGCAGGAAAAGCTTCAGGTAGTTTCCAGTTCTGGGTTCTACTGAAGTGATTTACTGAACTCATCCATCCAAAAAGGATTTAACAAGAGGAGAAATTACTTGCTGTCACACAATGAAGTGTGATTGGGAATTTTTTTTTTTTTTTTTTCCTCCCCGGATAAATAAAATCAAGATTTAAATGTTGCTTTTAGAAATTTCATGTTGTTTTAAATCTTCCAAAACTTCTAAGTGTGTCACAATAATTCCGCTGGACGATAAATTGTCCCAGTAATTATTGCAACAAACGATAATACTGTTGTTTTGAGTTCACTTCCAACAATAATGGCAAAAATAATGCAAGTTGGCCCTCTCAAAGTTCAATAAACTTTTAATTTTGCAAAGAACACTTCACACTGGGAACTGGTAGATATTTCTCAATATAGATAACAACGTAAACCCACTTTTGTTCTGATCGTCTCCAGGCTCCCGACTTTTTCCTTTGTCATTGCCCTTTGAACTTTGTCGTCGTTCGTTGTCTTTTTCCTCCCAGGCCTCCCGCAGCAACATGTCAGCGTGGCGGAGGAGGTTTCTGCCGGGCAGCTGGCCAGTGACGGGGGCACGAGCTGCAGCCGGGGCCCCGAGGAACCACGGGTGAAACACGAAGAGGAGGACTGCTGCAGCACCCAGGAGGAAGAGGAAGCAGAGCAGAAGGAGGAGACACATAGACACACACTGCATGCTTGTCATGAGGAAGGTGGGGACTACGAACTAGTCCGTTATGACTCTTCTACTGTGAAAACGCTGTTCAATATTTTTAGTGGACACTTTTTTGTTTTTAATCATTTTAATCAGTTTTTAGTTTCCTGGAGTTCTTGACTAAAGTTAGAATGTTTTAACATTATGTACTGTCTGATTCCACCATATTGAACCGCGTTCTTAAAGGTTTTTCAGATTTGTAAAATTGGTTTACAGTGAGGACAGAGACTAAGTTTCACTACCACAACAGCACAAAACCACGCATTAGAGTCTGACCTTGGCTGGATTATGAGCAAGAATTACAAGACTATTAGTTTCTTTTTAAGTATTTGGATGCTCTTTCCAGTCAGATAAGTTTCTAACTTTTCCCCAGAACATTTGAATGATTAGCTAACACAGGGGGGCAAGTGGCATTTGATGCATTTTGGTTCTAATCACATTTAACTTAGAAAAAAAAAAGGTTAACATCTAAGTAAATGAAAATTACAAAATAACACAATTTAGAGTTAGTCTCTGTTGTTATATTTGAACAAAAAGGTCTTATAGGAGGATATTTGTTGCACTCTGATGTAAACTTAGACCTATTTTTCTTTTATTTCCAGTTCTATCCAATCACATTCTGAATATTCGGAATTTTATTGTTATATACAGTACAGACCAAAAGTTTGGACACACCTTTCTAATTCAATGGGTTTTCTTTGTTTTCATGACTATTTATAAGGCAAGAAATCCCACTTATTAACCTGACAGGGCAGGTTGACCTATGGAGTGAAAACCATTTCAGGTGACGACCTCTTGAAGCTCATCAAGAAAATGCAGAGTGTGTGCAAAGCAGTAATCACAGCAAAAGGTTGTTACTTTGAAGAAACTAGAATATAAGGGCTATTTTCAGTTGTTTTACACTTTTTTGTTTAGTGCATATTTCCACATGTGTTATTCATAGTTTTGATGCCTTCAGTGTGAATCTACAATGTCAATAGTCATGAAAATAAAGGAAAGTCATTGAATTAGAAAGGTGTGTCCAAACTTTTGGTCTGTACTGTATAGACATGGGTGTTAGTATTATTGTTATTATTACTATAGTTATTAGAAATTGAATCTGATGACAATAGTTGACTACCTACAACATGTAAAAAATAAACTGCAACAACCCTTCTTTCAAATGGCTCAGAAAGTGCAATTAGGAACTTCAAATACATAATAAAGCATGAGGTCAATCAGAGCACAAAGCATAGAGCTAGGCTGAATAGATTTGCCATTATAGATCGGGCACATTGTTACCGATACACAAACTAGACTTTCTTCAATATCAGCACCGATACAGATATTAATATCCTATCAGTGCATCTCTATCCAGAGTATGGCTGGTTTTTCCTAAAGAATGTGGCACCAGTTTCCTGCTCAGACTGGTGCCAGTGGTCCTGACAAGGACTTTCACAATCAAAGTCTTGAAAATGCAAAGTATCAGATTATTTTTCCTTCATTTGACAAGATTCTTAAATGGAAACTACTCCTTTCCACCAGATTCTCCTCCGTCTTTCAGTTGCTTTTGTCTTTTTGTCGCTACAGTCTTCCCACGGCAACGGCTCTGCGTGGAGGAGAACGCTCCCACTGACCAGCTGCTCCCTGGCCAGGACAGGACCTGCACTGGAGCCAAGGAGGAGCCAGAACCTCCACAAATCAAAGATGAACAGGAGGAACGGAAGCTGGAAGCGCAGGAGGAGACAAACGGATTCTTACCGACTCCTAGTTGTGAGGAAGGCAAGAACTCTGTGTCAGAACGATGCGCCGGTCTTCTTCGAACCAGCGTAGGCGACCGGATCCAGCCTCTCGCCGTGTTTGCGCCTAAGGAGGAATCTTGCGAAGGTGAATGTGCAGACGATATAAACACAGACCTCCCTCTGGTGTCGGGCTCTACGGTTGAGGCGGCCACGCAGTCTTTTCAGTGTGGCTTTTGTGAGAAAACCTTTCAGTTTAGATCCAGACTGATCCGACACGTGGGCATCCACATGCGCAAAAGCAAGTTGAGGTGCGGCGTTGGCAAGAAGTCGTTCAGCCAGAACTGCCAGCTGGTCCACCACAAGAAAACCAAAGGCTCCGGCGGAAAACCGCTCGGTGCACAGGCCGGCTTATCAACTCGTGCCGAGACTGAGCGAATCCTCTGCAACACGTGTGGGAAAGGCTTCAGCAACCCCTCCATCATGAAGAGACACGCAAGAGTCCACACGGGAGAGAAGCCGTTTGCCTGCGGCGCGTGCGGGAAGTCCTTCAGTCGAAGGGACCACCTGCTGTCCCACACGAAATCCCATTCGGGCAAACCGCGAGACCCGCCGCAGCCCGCCATGAAGCGGAGGGCCGTCCGCGCGGCCAAGAAGCTCTATTCCTGCCAAACATGCGGGAAACACTTCACGCGACACCGCTGCTTCTTGCACCACACCAAGAGTGACTGTCCGCTCGTCTGCAAGACCTGCGGGAAACAGTTCAGTCACTTGTCGCGACTGAAGCGACACGAGTTGATCCACTCGGGCGTGAAGCCGTTTCCCTGCAGCATCTGCGGGAAAGGCCTGAGTAGAAGGGACCACTTGGTGAGCCACATGAAAGTCCACGCCAAGAGCAACCCTTTTGTTTGACGTAGCCAAATGTTGATAGAAACGCAGCAGCTAAGGGCTGAAAAGGCTTTTAGTTGGATTGTGGTAATTTGAGCGTCCGCATGAGAATCAACACTGGTGAGATGCTTCCTTGTCACAGAGATTGAGAAGAGTAAGTCAATTCTAGTCCAGCACGGTGGACCACACTAACTTCAAATATAACAGCAAATATACCTTAAAATGCACAGTGGAAACTGGGGGTGCACCGACTGCAGTTTTCTGGACTAACCAGTTACAGTCCATCATTTAAAAAGCCTGACCTACCCATTCCAATATTGGCCAATACCAATTTGTTTTTGTCTGTAAATGTCACATCGGTGCACCCCTAGCGGAAATGAGTTTATTTCCATCAGAGAAGCTAACTTCTACAGCCGTTCTTATCTCTGCTCTTCGCTGCCAATCAGCGTCTTGTTCTTGAATTCAGCTGCTGGGATTGGCTGCTTTGCTAGCTGCAGCCAATAACGTGTTCAAGTAGCCTTAATGAAAGAAATGTTCATAAATAATTTAGTTCAACAGAAACATGTTTTAATTTGTGTAGTCCACAGCTGTTTCATCAACATAGCTTTTTTTTTCCTTCTTTCTCAAATCAACTTTGTTTTTCTCCCTTAATTTAAGATGTTTTGGTTCAATTCTGTCTGTTTTCTGTATTCTTGTACTTAAGCAAGAAATACTCCGTCGTACGAATAGCAGCAGAAATGATTGAAATAAGACCCATTTTGAAATGTTTTCTGTCATTTTTCATTTCTATTTAGAAAAGAAAGCGAGGGGGAAAAAATTGATTTAAAATCGGATGTGGAATGAAAATAATTTGAGATTTTATCATAAAACACAAAATGAAAATGTCACAAAAACATCAGACAGATGGATTTTAGCTTTTGTCAGGCCCAAAGATTCAAATCCAACTCCAGGTACTTGCAGGTGTTCTTAGGACTCATTTTGTTACTTTGGTTTCAAGATACTTTATATCTAGCTGACATATGCAAGAGAACATAACGAACAAAAAAGGCTATTTTTATTATCTATTGATGAAAAATGTGAAAAAAGAATCCAAATCGGATCAGTTTGAGTCGTAGTGAAGAGGTAGCGCCAGCAGGGGGCGACACAAAGTTTTATTCCTCAGCCTGTTCAATTTGACGTAGCTCGTGCAAACATAAACATCTCGTTTTCTTTTTTTCTTTTTTTTCTTTCAATAAAAGAAAACGTCCCCGATACATTCTGGGAACAGAAAATAATGTGGAATAACAAAGTTACAGCAAATCTTTATTTTTGAAGCAGAAGCATTTAGAATACATTTTCTACTTCTAAAAAAAAAACATCTAGTGGGAATGAATGAAAAATGTCCAATATTTGTTATTTGTTAATATTTTACTCTATAAAGACTAGATGCTGCTTCTTCAAATTTTACAAAGTTGTTTTTTTTTCTTAGTAGGTCAGTTAGTTTGTAGGTGAGTTCATGTTCGACTCTGAACTCTAATTTACTCTAATGGTCGCTTGAGTTTTTGTTGGCCCTCTAACAACACGAATCTTAAGCTTTCTTATTGCTCGGCATGTTTCTTTGCTTTGCCGTTTTGAAGAGTGACTCCACTAATTCGTGCCAAATGTGGAACAGGAAGCTTGAAATTTAGTAAAAGTTGCTCCAATTATATTTGCTTGATAGAATTTGGTAGAAGAGCCAGAATTTGATTCATCAGGGGGAAAAAAAGTCTTATTAAAAAATCATTTAACTTTGTCATTCCACATAATGTTCTGTTCCCAGAATGTATAGGAAAAGTTTTCTCTTACAGAAAAGATACTTCTTAAAATGAAATGCTAGCTTCACCAAATGAAGGAATTCAAAGTAAAGTTAAGCTGACAGCAGGTGTTGAATATGAAAAGCCGAAGCTGCTTCCTGAGAACGTTCAGGTCAGATCTGTGCTCCGTTTTAGACTCGTCTGTCCAAACACGGTCAGTCCAGAAGTCCTGATCTTTGTCAGGCCAACATGTTTGATCTCTTATTTAAACTTCCCATGAAATCTAAACTTGTTCAGTCTCTTTCTGACTCTGCAGACCGGGGCTATTATGTTAAAGGTCCCTTACTCACTCTTGGCTTTCTAAAGCTTCTTTTAGCACCACTATCACAAGTAGTACCACTGGTCAAGGTCAAGGCGAGTTTTTCCAAACTGTTTAGAGAAACGTCTTTGTTTGGGCTTTAATAAACCAGTAACGATATCACACAGCACAAAAAGATAGGTCTTGTGTAAAGGGAATAAAATGCTCAAGTTGACACAAGTTTAAAATAGTATGTTAAATCATGTCTTCCAAAAGTATTTTTTTCTGTTTCTCCTTTTTTATTATTTTAGATGAATCACTTTCTTAAAAAAGTGATTTAAATTCTGTTTTTATCTCCACTAGGCTCTTGAGTAGAACTGTCTTTGGGTTTTTGGTGTCTAATAATAAATTGGTGTACAGAGGGAACCTGGTGAAGGAGTTTGGCCCTGGCCTTTCACTGCAGACGCTCTCCTTTGACTCCAGACATTCCTGTAGGTAACATTGTGTCCAACGCCCCAAGGGCATGACGTAGGCTGGCACAGAGCAGAGGAGCCTGGATCAGGGATCTGCAGCCTGCGGCTCCAGAGCCACACGTGGCGCTCTGGAGCCTCCTCTGTCGGTCTTGCAAAATCGTAAATGTAATTATAGAAGCAATAAAAATAGGTGGTTTTAGGAATTCTTCTACTTCATGCAGTATCTGGTTAGAACAGTGTTTCTCCACCTTTTTTGGGCCAGCGCCCCCTTATCCATTATCCAGGTCTCTCACCGCCCCCCGCATCAAAGAAGATGTAGGCTACTTTGCACTGAATATTATTTTAATATTAATATATCACTGTTCTTGATGTTTTGATTTTTATGGTTGTGTCTGGAGTTATCGTCAAAAATAATTTCCCAGAGAACAAAAAAGCCATGTTAATAGAAATTATCTTTACAGGCGTCTAAGAAAAATGCAATGAATGGACATTCAACTTAAAATCGGTAAGCCTATCAGCAGCCAATCGGAGTGGAAATAAGTATTCTTGTTCTGTGCCATTTTCTATTGTTAGTTGTTAAATATTCCACAAAATGTCCAGATGAAAGATTTACAACAATACCAATTTAAACTCTGAACTATTTGCAAAAGACTGAGCATTAAAACATGGATAGAACTGCAACTGCATTAATCATAAATCTTCTTCTCTTCAGTGTTTCTGTGAGTTTCTGGTGGTGCAGCTCTGTGCTGCCTTCAGGAGAATGGGACATTAGAGTATCATCCATAAAATTTCACCCACATGACATTTACTGTGCAAACCAGAGCTTTCAGTGGAAAAACAAAAGTTCCTTTTAATGCCATACAAATATGAGACAGAAAAATGGATTGTATCTTCATATAGACCTGATTATTGATTTATAGATTAATAGTTTTACTGGACAGAAATTACAAAGAACAAAGCTGCTTCTTAATCAAGTCCTAATGAGTCAAATTGCCTCATGACATTAACACTGACATGTAAAATAATATTGAAGAAATAAATGTATCAAATCTAATTAAAAACATAAATAAGCAATAAGTTCTTTATTGTCTACAAGACATATTTCTTCTTAGTACTAGTTATGGTCTCAACAAACTCATCGCACTTAATATTATTTGACCTTTTATCTGAAAACAGTGTCTGTTTACCCATGGAAGTTTTTATTTTATTTTATTTTACTTTGCTTCATTTTTCTGAGGGATACACAGTGAGGGTATCGTGATTTTAGTAATCACATGTTTATAAGATCGATATTCTGTTGTCCTTTCATGGAAGCGGGCAGACGGACATTAAAACACGCTTTAATATAAGTTGCTGCTTTGACATGATCACAGCACTGACAAAACATATGTATAAAAATCCTCAATAAAACATAAAATATTTGAAAATCAGACACCAGACAAGTGAGTCGCAGCAACGTCATCAGCCGGTGTGACGCTGAACTGATGCGGTGAAGCTACCAGTAGCAGGAGAAGCTAACAGACACTGAAGAGGAGGAGAGCTGCTATTGATACAGCTGCAGCCAAGCATGTTTTAATGTTACACAATACAGTTTTAACAAGTTGATCAAAGTCTAAACTGGTGGTGTTGTGCATTTAAGAAGTAAAGCTTACCTTCGACCAAAAGGCCCCAAAAGAAATCCCAGCGCCCCCTGCCGTCCTCTGACCGCCCCCGTTGAGAAACGCTAGGTTAGAATATCATAGTGGAAGGACAGCAATGATACAAGGCTTGTAATGTAAATTTGTGTATTTTAACTTTATTCTATGAACTTTATCATTTTTAAGTAGACTGTCTTTCTTCATTTTGCATATTAATGAGCGGCTCACTCATTTGGCCTCAGCTTAAGATTTGGTTCAATTGTAAAAGTAAAATTTATTTTTGTTCTAAAATCTAAATATATATATTTTCACTCCAAAGCTGTCAAAATACAAATAATTTTTGGTGCGTACTTATGAAATCTTTTTTTTTTTTTTTTTTGGTAGCTATATAAGTGTAAAACTAGTTGTAAATGTAGCGACTATCACCTTTAATATGACAAAAAAAACTCTAAATGTTTTAAGGATACTTAAGTTAAGACTGACCAATCCTTGCTTATCTTTTATTTGCTCTTTTCTTTCATTATTTTATATAGTTCAAAACTATATAAATTATTTGATGAATTGCATACAATGTACAGGCCTGTTTTCTTTCTGAAGATAATCTTCTCCCCTGTCGAGCCAAATTTTGCTGAAAAGACTGAAGGCATGATATAAATTTCCATCTCAACACGTTTGCACCTCAAGTGGACGGTGAAAATTGAAAAATGTGTTTTCATAGAAAGACATTTAATCTGGTTTGCAGGTCATAAACTGTTTTTGTTTAGACTATATTTTGGCAGGCGATATGAGCTGAATATTGAGAGTTTAATGTCCTTTCTGAACGTAGCAACCAGAAGCCACCAATCTGAAACTCCCAAAAAATAAAGTTCACAGCAGAGCGTTTCTCTGAAAATGTCACTGAACTATGAAACAATATTCTTCCATATTCACTAACAAATTTGCATTGTGTACCAACCCTATGCTCCAGCAAAAGGAATCTAAAATCATCTTAATTTAGATAAACTAAATTAACAACCTCCATATTATTCTCATGTGTGTGCTGGTGTGGACTTTTACTCCGCTTTACTTTTCGATAAAGTTCTTCGATGAAAAACCTCGTAACATCGAGGTAACAGAGGTCAAGTATGGCTGCTGTGCCTGTCCAGGTTTCTCCATATAAAGCATTATGTAAGCATGTGGGAAATCACATGACCAGGGGGTTTCTGTGCCAGCTATTACAACCCTAACATGTAAGAAGTGAAAGTAGTGAAGGTCTAGTCTGTGTGGACGAGAATGTGATCCGACTTGTGGTGGAGGCAGCAAGTGGATCAAAGTCTGCACCACCCGGAAAACCTGTCAAACTTCACATACTCGGCGTTTCCATGGCGTCCGTTCTACAGCTTGAAAATTAAGGACTACAAAATCATCTGAAAGAAGTTTAAGAAGGTTACAGTCAAGCCTTTCCAGTTTATACATTCAATTTTTCTATGATTTGACATTTTCAGCTGGGATAATTCGCACAAAGTATTAAGCTAGCAAGACTGCTAGGTGCTAGCTAATGTGGTAGTGTTGAATTATATGAATTAATTTAAAATTTTACTGTATTTCTATAATATCTCAAGCTTGAATGATAGAGTATTGTCTACACATTGTATTTCTGACAGATAAATAACATGTTTATTTATTTTAAATAAACATAAAACGTCCCTAGCAGCTAGCTAGCAAAATAATTTATTTTGGATTATCTTGTTAAACGTAGGATGTGCTGAATGTAGGATTCAGCACATGGAAATCATCCCAATAAGCATTATGTTTAATTAATTTACACTAAAAAATATTTATTAAAATTTTAAGCAAGCAGCTGTAGTTCTTTTTAAATCTCGAAAGCAACCTCTAGCTGTTGGAGAAATTGTTGGTAACTATACATTTTTTTAAAAGTATTTTAGCTTTTGCCAATAAAATCCTCTGCAAGCAATATTGGACGAATTTATATCTGTCTGAGTTGTTTTTTTTGTTTGTTTTTTTTAGAAAAAACTTAAATAAATGATTTTATTGACCAATTGCATTTTGCACCCTTCTGAAGACATCCAAGGTGCGCCTCAGAGTTCTGTTTTGGGGCAGGAGCATTTTTTAATTGGAAAAAATATATATATATATTTTAAATGTTCTTTTTCTTTTTCTTTTACCGGCACACAATAAATTAAACATACTTTTCACTACCAGGTAAAAGTCTGGACACATCTCATCCAAGTCAATATTATGTTGTGTCCCCACTTTTGATTTGCAGCACATGTCTTGATTTTACTGGTCAGCTTTGGGTGGGGCTTAAAGCGGGGCCAAAAACTTCTTTTCTCAAAGAGCCTTATTGGTTTGTGTAGCTATTTCTGTATACAACTCTACAGGATTTTATCACAGACGTAAACCATTTCTCCAAACAAACTCACAAAGAATATTTTATAAATTTTATTACTGACATACGGGAGAAAATATTGAAAAAACATCATTCTCGAGGTACAATCAGTGATTGCATGATTTCATTCTTTTAAGCAGTATAATGAAACATGACCTCTAGACTACGTCAGCTACGTCGGAAACACAGGGGCCTATTGCTGTCGACGCAACTGCAATGCCTTCCTCCTTTTCTTCCTGTTGAACTGTGCTCTCGCTCGCTCAATAGAGAACTGAAGCGGACTCATGGATGGAGCTGCAGACGTGGTCGTCCAGGACCTTTCGGATCTGACCTTGATTGGCGAAGTTGGAAGTGTCTCTGGCTCGTTTTGTTCCTGGTCGGATTTCTGCCGTTTCCTCAGAAGCACGTTGAGATTTGTACTCACTGTGGGGGCGGCCGTTGTCAAGAGCCTCAATTCATCATGAGATTCTGTGTCTTGCAGCGCAGGGGTGCTCGCGAAACCCGGCCAACCAACCAGGGTTTGAGGAGTTGTGGGAACAAGGTTAGCATTTTCAGGGCCGCTGTGGGAAAATAGGTTTTGACTGGAGAGAAGGATGGCAGTTTTCCTCCTTCTGCTTCTCTGCACGCTCTCTTTTGACCTTCGCCTCTTTGAGGCAGAAAAGTTGGGGCTGAGAGCCGTAACCTGACTGTCCGGTCTGTAAAACGGCGTTCGTAAAAGCAGCAGCTCCGTGCGTGGGGCTGGTGCAGAGGTGGGAGACCTGGTGAGAGGGAACGCAGTCCGACTCTCTGGAGAGGAATCCCGAGGGTCAGAAGGCACAATCAGAGCGTCTGAGCTGACTTTCTTTCTTTTCTTTCTCCTCTCCTTGTCTCCTCTCTCCTTTGACCTGCTCCTTTGCACTTTGGGGGCTACAATAGGAACACTGGCAGTGCTTGTAGTAGTGGAGCTACATTGCTCCAGTTCTGGCAGAATAATAATTGGAACAGAGTCTACAGAGTTTAATCTACGGTGTTCACAAGAAGGAGGTGAATTTTTCTTGCCGCTCTTTCTCCCACCCTCTTTCTGCCCTCTGCTTTTTACTTTCTGTGGCGTGCTAAGAGTCATCAGGTTCTCTGACAAAGGGACTTCCTCTTTCATCCCCCCAACTGACTCATTCGGCATCTTCCGGGCCTTCAGAGGTGATGATGTAATGGAAACCGTCTCCTTCCCCGAGGCAGGCTCATCTTTCATGACGTCATTGGAGGGCTCGTCTGTCCTTCTAAGCTCAAATTCCCTGTCATCAACTATGTTTGCATTAATCCTTGACTGGTTGCGTTTGTTGGACTCGCTGATGAAGTTGCTCAAAGACAAGAAGATGTCTTCTGCCTTGCTTCCTGCAGCTCCTTCCTCTGCTTTCACAGCCGCCTCCGTTTTCTGCTTCCTCTTCCTGCCCTTCCCTTTCTTTTTATGTTTCCTGTTTGCTTTCTTCTTCGCCCCAGCGTTCTTCCTCCTCTTCTTCTCCGAGGTTTGCGCCTCCTCCTTGTCGGAGTCTGCGTTGGAGCTTTGAGACGTGGAGACGGTGGCGAGCACCTTGATGAAGTCCTCGGCGGCGGTGACGACGTTCCTTAGCGACGGCTCCGATATCGTACTTTGAGTGGGACTCTCCCGCTGCTCCTCCTCTTCGCTCTGCTTGGATTCCTCCCGCTTGGGTGGCGCCACCGTCAGCTCGTCTATGACGTCAACACCGCCGTAGTCGTACGGCACCGCTTCTCTCAGTACGGCGATGGGGAACTTGTCGTATCGTTTGCACCTGCAGGACGGAGGAGGCGAACGGAAAGGAAGTCCATAAAGAATTCATGATGTACTGCAGCCTTGCGAGTTGTTGGCGGTGATACTTACAGGCCGTACCAGTGCCGCTCAGCGCACTGCTCCTCGTAGGCAAAGTCGAAGCAGGGCACACCGATGACGTTGAAAAACGCCTGACCCACAACCCTGGAGGATGTGTCGTTGACTTGTCTCAGGCAAGCTTTCAACCTGCAGGAAGAAATAAAAGAGTCGATCAAAAGGGAAAAAACAAGAGGATATGATGTGGGCAAAATGAGGGATTCTTTTGTATCTGACAAGTTACAAGTTACATGTAAAATAATGCTTTAATTTTTTTTTTTACTGTACTTGATTCTGCTTTAAATTTACAAGTGAATCTTTTTATTTTGTCTCAGTTGAGCCAGGACTTTAAAAGGCCTTATGCAGTGGTTCATTGATATGGGGTCAACACCAGTGACCATCCAACTGGTCCTCCATGCTTGGCGGCTTTTGATTTTAAAACCTGCTATACTGTACCGCGCACATGAGCCGACCAATGAATTAAATTCCCTAAATGACAGAGCATGTTTTCCTTGACAATCACAACACTGGCTTAGTATAAAGTGGTTATTTCAAGCACTTCTTTATTTTTCGTTTTTTTATTTTCTTTTACAGAAACCCATAAAGCTTCCGAGTTCACTGAGTAAAAATTGTTTACAGTCTGTTTTCTCCTTGTTCTTTAAATGGATAGATTTTTTTTTCTACATATTTCTTGACTTATATAACTGACACAGCAGCAGAAATGAGTTGAAATAGTTGCCATGAGAGATGCAGGGATTCCTCAAACCTTCATGAAAGGATCACAGCAACACTCCAGATTTGATAAGGGAAATAACAATATAATGTGATATAAAGATCAAAGTTGATTTTGCAAAGGTTCTTGGTTGTCCCAGGCCAGCTGGTGACCCTAAAACAAACATGGAATCTTTCTACCCTGGTCATCTTAGTTTAACACTTTGGTTCCTGAGTTAAACGGTGCATTAAATATAATAACATCATCATGCTATAGGGACAGCTCAAAATATTTAGTTTAATGATTCAATACAACAGCAAAAACTAAGCTTCCAGTGTTACTCACTCCTCATCGCAGTCACAGTGGCAGATGGAGTGCCACTTGAAGTTGGTGTATCCGTAGTTTGACGAGAAGGCGTGGATGACGTGGGGGCAGTGGTCGTGGGTCCTGCAGCAGCTGTCCGTGTCTGCAAAGTCTCCTGCGGAAAGGAGGTCACGGGGTCACCGTTTAGTCAGGCGTGTACATGCGCGTGCGATCATTTCATTAAGACAACGCGTCGCCTTCTCTCTTACCCAGCTGGTTGTAGTTATCCGCATTGTTCCCGGCTCCGCACCAAAGGGTCCCCGGGTACGTGAAGCCCCTTTTGGATCTCCTCAGACCCTTCCCCTGCTCATCCTCCCCGCCGCCGTGCGCCCTGCTCTCCTCAAACTCCCGGCACGCCAGCCTGGCTTCATCCATGCGCGCAAAACGCGCCTCCTCCTCCTCTTCTTCTTCCTCCTCCGGCCACCGGCTGGTTCCTCTCCGCTCCTCCAGCCCCACGCTGCACTCGTGCGCGAACGCCTTCGCCTCCGTCCGGTTCACGACCACCGAGCAGGTCACCAGCTGCCCGCCGGGGCTCACCACGGTGCGGACCACCTCGGCTCCGTCCGACACCTGGTAAAGAACGTTCCCCCCCAGCGGGGACAGCTTTGCGCAGAAGGTGCCGTTGACCATGGAGAACATTTCCTTGCTCTCCTTGTCCGCGTCCGAAGCGCGGCTCGGGAAGTCGCCCCTGGCCACGTTTCTGTGCAGGTAGGACAGGAGGACAAAGATGACTGACCACATGATGATGGTGGGCGGGTGGCACTTTTCAGCACCACGCGTAGCGCAGACAGCTCCCCTGGCGAGCCTCTTCTGGCGCTGTCTGGCGCAACCCTCCCACTTTTAAAGCCAGGCTGAGGTGGTGCGACTCGTAACGCGCAGGGTGACCACATGGGGAGGAGTCAGTGCAGCGAGATTAACCTCTTTAGCCTGGGGGGCATTGTGTTTCTGGTGCGCGGCCAGCAGGTACAAGCCGCCCGGTGTAAGGTTGCACCGAAGGAGAGCAGAGGGTTAAAGCCGATCTGAACTTGAACACCCTCCCCCGCCCTCCCCACCCAACCTCTCCGGGGCTTCACCAGAGAGACGTGACCGCAGGTTACCTTCCAGGCCCCTCCCCTCAGAGAGGAGAGGAGTCCGACTCTCAGGGAACATGCGTGGAGGAATTCGAGCTTGCCTACGTTTCCCATGGTAACGCAAGCATCATGGGGTGGTTGTGCCAACACACCACGGACGTTGGACATCCTTCAAACGCAACAAAAAAAAAACGAGGCGGTGAATCGGTGTCGACCTAAAATCCCGACGTCGGGACAAAACTCTCCGGCTGAGGAATGCGGAGAGAGAGAGAGAGAGAGAGAGAGAGAGAGAGAGAGAGAGAGAGAGAGAGGGGGCTCCAAACTGAACTCCAGGAGTCAAAGCGTGTCAAATTTAGGGGCCAAATTCAGTTGTGGGCACCGAAGATGTAGGTCATCTGGGTCCAGAAGAGTTTGAGATGAAGTTAGAAGATGTTTCCTCTCCTCGTCTAAACTTTTTGTGTGTCTTCCTGTGCTGTTAAAAATCCTAGTGAATTAAAAAAATTCCTCTATTTACATTAAGTGTCAAAAAGTTTTATAAGATTGTTTTTTTTTGTATTTGTTTTGAGTCCTGCATTCAGATTGCAAAGGTTCGAATTTGTCATTCCCGGTCGGGAGCATGATTCACGGTGTCGATTTATTATCGGCAATATTATTACTTTATTATTATCTGATTTTTTTCCCCTCTTGTTATTTTTATTATCATAAGCAATGTAATGTAGCTATTGTTATTATTTTGTTTATTTTTTCTTCTTTCAAAAACGCACGCCATACCTAACATACCTAAAGGACTGCACTGTACTCTGCTTTTTCCCGCACATTTCGTTTTGTTTTTGTGTACTTTCACTTCATCTTAACACCTCTATTTGATTTGTTTACATCATAATGCAAGAAAAAAGGAGATTTTTCGAGATGACCAACACAAATTAGTGACATTCAGAAGCACAGTAGAAGGAAAGTGCTTCTCCGGAAAAATAAAATAAAAATTCCCCCTCATTTGCCTACAGAGCTCACCTGTAGGGAAATCCTCAACAGCACAACTATTAGCAGTGGCGGTTTTTTTATTGGCAGTTGCCCAGGGCGGAACTAGAACAGGTGGCGGCGGATGTTTTCATTGGTCCAGAACGAGGGATTTGACTATTAGTCATCACTGCCCAGAGGCAACATTAGCACATTAGCTTAAACACAACGAGCTTTTCTCCAGTTGCTTCAGGGATGCTGTTGATGGAGGACAAACCATATTACTAGTGTTATAGCTTGGACCAGCCAAAGCATAATAATCAACAACAGGAATTAAGTTAATTATTGATATTTATTGTTGAATACATGAAGGGTTCCCCGCTAACTTTATCCGTTGGTTGTCAACCCAACATGGGGACCACGCCAAACAGGATAGAAGAGTTCAGGGAAGTGACACAAAATAAACAAAAAACAAAACAAACAAAATGAATGAAAAAGTTGTTAGCCCGCCGTCACAAGTACTACAAGCAGAAAAATGATCCTAACTGGGCGGACTAACAAAAAAGAAAAAAACCAAACGCTAAAAGGACAGCAGGAGGCAGTTCAAAAACTGTGAAACAAAAACACAAAAATTACTAAATGCGTATTAAATCATTTTAATCAAATGAACCTAAAAAAATGGCTTAGTCAAAGTTCAGAGTCTTAAACCTAACTGAAAAGCCTTGACCCTCGACAAGATCTGAAATCTAAGGTTCAGATAAAATGTCCACCCAACTGACCGTTCCAAAGAGGAATGGGCAAAAGCATCAACAGTACATGTGTAAAGCTGTTTGACATATGACCCGGAAAGATTCAAAACATATTCAACACATTCGTGAAATGTGAAATAGAATTTTCAGATTATCTGTAAAAGAAAATGTATGAGAACCATTTATGAATTTTCTTCCACTTAAAGTGACAAAAGTAAAAAGTTTAAGAGGTAAAAGAAAAATAATTTAATTCAGTTTACATAATCGTACATAATTGAATACCTTTGTAAGGCAAAGTATATTTTCCTAATCTGCCATTTTCATATGATGCCTCTTGCTAATAAGTGATGCATCTCGGTGGAAGTGATTTTTTGTCCCAGGACAATAAAACCCTTCTTGTCAGGTTGGCTTTCTAATGAGCCCAGTGTTTTTGTCACATGGTTGGTCTTTACTCTGAGGCGCTGGAGGAGGAGATCCAACCCACACAAGCCGCTGAAATCGGATTGCTGGAAGGCGGAGAAAAATGATGTAAAATCACCAGAGGCAACATTCGATCACATCTCGAAGGAGTGAGAGGAAGGGCGGGGAGGAGAGAGAAGAAGAATGAAGAAAAAAAAAAGTTTCCCATGAATTGAAATGCTCAGTGGTGGAAGGATTGGGGGCAAGAGAACCAGAGTAATAATCCTGCAGTTCCTGTGGAGCTCATTGAAGAAATAACACAAAACCATTTTGAAGGGGTATAAAATACTTAAACATTTAAGAAATAGACTTTTTTTTTTTTTTTTAGGATTTCTAGATTAAAAAAAAAATCGAGGTTATCAATTAACGGCCTGTATGCATAAAAAGTCTCATTTGTTTTTCCACACTGAACTATCTGGATTGTTCATTTAAATAAGATGCTAAAGTGGCCATTTTTGATATATTTTTTGGAACCTGTGGCATTGATTCTTACAACATTAGAACCCTCCACTTTATTGCACACAGAACAGCACCCTCTGGTGGCCGAGCAGTGAGTGCTGTTAATGTACTTTATTTGGGGTGGGGGGGTTGTGAGATGTTTCTCAGATTGTTGTTATTTTGACATTGTGCTATTTCTTTGTAAGTGTAGTTTGTAGTTTACGCAGATTAAAGATTTTTTTTGTTTTTTCTTCCACTTGGAAACTTCTGGAATTTGCTGATTCATCACGATCTGTTACACATGTTAAAGGTTCAACGTGTAGCTTATACTGACATCTAGTGGAGACATTAGATATTCTGTACTTAAAGTATGATATGATCTATCTATTGCTCACCTGAACACCAGCATTGGTTTGTATCGGAGGAAGCAACCGAGGCATCCTTGAGGAACTTTGTTCTTTTTCAGCTGTTTTTTGTTGGTTTTCTTTTTTTGTAAATGAGTAAATTTCCGCTTCTAGACTCAGAAATTCATAGAATAATCTAAGAAATTTTCTAGAAAAAAGAACAAATTTCTGAGTTTCAGAAGTTGAAAATCTGCTAGAAAATCTAAGACATTTTCTAGGAAAAAGCGTTGAAATTTCTCAGATTTCAGTGAAAATTCCCTTTTTCTCTCTCTACAATGGCCCTTTTAGCCTGTGGTGGCTAACATTTTGTGCCAACTATGCGTTAATTTATACACACATTAAGGATGTTTTAGACCCACAATGACAACCAAGAATTTAGCATTTGAGTCCAATAACTGCTGGAAATTTAGTTCACTATAAGACAAATATGGCTCAGCAGCATCAGTTTATTCCTGCTGGTTAATAACAGGGTACTTTCAGTTTAATCAAGGGTCATAACCTGTCAGATTTCATAAGAGTCGACTGACGAAAGTAGCAGTTAGCAATGGGGTATAATAAATAAAATAGATAATTAAAGAACTAAATTCTGGGGGAAGATTTGACCATTTTTATGACCTTTTATCTCTTTGTTTGTTAAAAAATATTGAAAAAATAAACTGCTACATAATGGTTTAATGGTGCGTTCACACAAAATGCGTTTTCAGCGTCTGGACTTGTCTGGTCGAGTGCGTCCAACACATCCGATGTTCCAAATGGACTTTGAATGTCAACCAGACGTGCCTGATGCTCAAAACGCGTTTCGTGTGAACGCATCAAAAGTGCACATGCGTCAAACTTGAAGCCTCAGACGCGTTTTTGACGCGCGTAACGTGCTTGGTGTGAGCTCCCTCTTCTTTCATCTGGTACCTAGGTACTTACCAAATAGGTACTTATGGTAGCTAGGTACCGTAAGAGGGGACTCAACATGGCAACGCATGCTTATGAAATGCAGATGTGAGACAGAGGCGTTTGGTGCCCAAATATGCTTTTCCTCCTCGTGTTTTTACCTCCTTTGGTGTGACTAGTTCAATGTCTTTTAATGTCTGTTGCATTATGTGACAGTTGGTTTGCATTTTGTAAAGGCAAAGCCTCAAACGCCTCGTAAAACAGCATCAAACTTCATGCATTCTTCTTTTTCACTACAGAGCACCTCATTTCATAACAATGAGACCATACCTAAACATGAAAGCTTGTTCATTCTAAGGTCATACAGCCATAATATTCACCACACAATTCATTGTGGGGTCATTTGGTTTAAGCCACTCATGAGTCAGACTGTGGGAAAATGTCAAGGCTGCTGACTGAAGCGCCAGCACTCAGCGTGAGCTCTGGAAACTGGGATGAAATTTCAGATATGAGTTTATTTAAAAACAGTGAGCAGCTTTCAGACGGAGAGCTGTGAAATTAAATGTGAATACATGGAGATGAAGGGTCAAGTTGTGGCTACAGTGAGAGTGAACTCCACTTCAGCTTTCTCAGAAATGGATCCTCTCTGGCAGCAGCGGCTTAAAGCAGGTACTTACAATAATAACCTCAGGTATGCATGAAGGAGGCTTTGAGATCTTTTTTTCTTTTTTTTTTTTGCAATCTGTGGTTCAACTTCAGCAAGCGCAGATGCAAGACAGAAAGAAATTATATGTTATTTAAAGTTTCTAAATAAAGCTTCTCCTTTTGAGCATTAAATAGCTTGTCTTTGTAAAATGGTAAAATATTTGCAGTTGAATATAGGTTGAAAGGGATTTGCAAATTATTTCATTTATATTTTACACAACATCACAGGAATTGGGGTTATTTGATTTTATTTTTTAAAATGTGGCCTCTGCTATTACTTACATTTAACATTAGTCTTTGTGACTTGTCTAGAATTTGGGATTTGGTTTATTTATGATAATTATGTCTTCCAAATTTGTATACAAGTCATAAACATTAATCATATAGCTAAATACCAGCAGAAATGAGCATTTAGCCAAATGTTAGCAGCAGCTAGCTAGATTATAACAGAAGTTAGCATCTGGCTAAAGGTAAGAATCAACTAGCATGTGTATATACAGAATGTAAGCAGAAATTAACATCTAGCTACATTTCAGCAGCAGTTAACATCTACCTAAATGTAACCAGAAGTGACTATACAATTAAATGTTAGTAGCAGCTAGGATCTCGCTAAATGTTAACTTATTAATTTGATCTCTTCTATGAATGTTATCATCTAAATGTTAGCAGCTATCATCGAGCTAAATGTTAGCAGAAGTGCACTTCTAGCTATATGACAGCAGCCTTTCACATTTAGCTACTTGCTAGTAGGAGTTAGCATATATCTTAATGCTATCCATCTGGCTAAATGTTAGCAGCAGCTAGCATCTAGCTAAATGTTAGCAGACAATTATCTAAATAAATTATAGAGGTAGCCTGAATCCACAGTGGAAGTTAAACATCGAGGTAAATATTGGCAATATCCAAAATCCAAAATCATAAATAAAGATACAGGAACTGAAAACATGAAAAATTAACCATACAGGTTGATTGAAGTAAACAAACAAAGATTTTGAAAAAACAGAAACACAAATGAAACCGATAATCAATCACAAAACAATCCTAACAGAATATTTTAAGAGTTATAACAACTATAAGTTATTATAACATATTATATTATATATAACGTATATTATATTAACTTAATTATAACTTATATTATAAGTTATAATAACTTATTATAAAAACTTACAATCCCAGATGTATATAGATAAGTTATTAGTATAACTTAATATAATAATAACTCTTATAAGTTATAATATTATAATAAGTTATAATAACTTATTATAAAGTTATTATAACTGTTATTATAAGAGTTATTATAACTCTTATAATAACAGTTATACTAACTCTTATAATAACAGTTATAATAAGTTATAATAACTTTATAATAAAGGGCTGCACTGTGGGGCAGTTGTTAGCACTGTTGCCTTGCAGCAAGAAGGTCCTGGGTTCGATTCCCGGCCCGGGGTCTTTCTGCACAGAGTTTGCATGTTCTCCCTGTGCATGGTGGGTTCTCACAGGGTACTCCGGCTTCCTCCCTCAGTCCAAAAACATGACTGTTAGGTTAATTGGTCTCTCTAAATTCTCCCTAGGTGTGTGTGTGTGTGGATGGTTGTGTGTCCTGTCTGTCTCTGTGTTGCCCTGCGACAGACTGGCGACCTGTCCAGGGTGATCCCGCCTCTCGCCCGGAACGTAGCTGGAGATGGGCACCAGCGCCTCCTGATCCCACTAGGGACAAGGGTGTTAGAAAATGGATGGATGGATGGAACTTTATAATAAGTTATTATAACTTATTATAACTCTTATAATAGTTATAATAACTTTATAATAAGTTATTATTATAACGTATTATAATAAGTTATTATAACTTATTATAAAGTTATTATAACTATTATTATGAGTTATAATAAGTTATAATAACATTATAACTTATCATAACTCTTATTATAAGAGTTAGTATAACTCTCATTATAAGAGTTATACTAACTCTTATAATAACAGTTATAGTAAGTTATAATAACTTTATAAGTTATAATAACTTATTATAAAGTTATTATAACTATTATTATAAGAGTTATAATAAGTTATAATAACTTATTATAAAGTTATTATAACTATTATTATAAGAGTTATAATAATTTATAACTTATTATAAATGCCAAATGCCAAAGTTTGACATTTCAAACTTTGAAATGTTTCCACTGACATTACAAAATTTGCGCTGGATTATTTGCTGATTTTATTTCCCTATTTCTGGGATCTACAGTATATGTGGGATATAGATCCCAGAATTCAGAGTTACTGGGGAACATTTTGAATATCCAATCAGATTACACGAATGGTTTTTAAAAGGAAAAACCGGAGAACCCGGTGAAAACCTAAAGTTCAAAACCCCAGGTGTACAAGCGGCGGCCATTCTTTTCAGAGTTGACCTTTCTGTCACAGGGGAACATTTAGAATATCCAATTAGAAAACAGGAACTGTGAGACTCCAGATATAAAAGGGCCAGTCTGTGGGTTTTAATTTTGATGCCCAGACCTAAAATATGAAATAAATAATGGGTTTATGAGCATTTATTCCAGAATTTTGTTTAGTCTATGTCATCAAAAGCCAAATTATTTCTCAATGTAAAAAGTGATGTTAGCTCTTTTTACATTGAGAAAAAGATGTAAAGTTAACCAGTTGTGGTTAACTGGTTAATCCCAGTAAACCACAATGTTAACTGGGATTGTGGTCTGCCCGCTACTGGCAGGTAGAAGAGCCTCTCTATTTTCCGTAGAAGCTCTTGAAAGGTTTTGTGACTGCCGAAAAGAACTTGTGAACTGGACCTTTTGGGGGTGTGGATTGAACGTAGCTTTTTAAATATGATATCACGGCACCCTTAAAAGGACGACCGCCGTGCTGTGTTGCGGCCCTCCACACGTCTTCAGTAGAACCAAACTGGCTTTTCAGATTGCTGTAGAGGTCTTGAACAAAATGTTTAATGTTTTCATTGTCTTTGCTGATGGCAAAGTCTGCGATGTCCTCTACCTCCTCCCCGGACAGGTAATACAAGATTTTCTTCATGTCAGTGGACTTCAAGGGCCCACCGTTTTCCTCGGAACAGCTTAACACTGTCCTCATCACGAAGCACGCCATGCCTTCCTCTAGTTCGATCATCCTCTGCTCTGGGGTTTCAGTTTTCTGCCCCTGCAATTTACGGATTGCCTCGCCAATTGACATATTTCTAATATCTGATGATGCAAACAGATCGCTCAGTGACGCCTCAGTGAGACTCTGCTCTGTCTGAATCAAGGAGTCAGCGTACGTTTTTAAAGGAAGTTGAGATTGAGGCTGCTCTTTCACTTCACTTGGGACGGCTGCGGCGAAGTCCCTTTCCTCTTCTGCCTCACAGGGTTCTGGACACATGGGTCTTGGGAGTTGGTTCGACGTGTTGTATATTTGTCCAACTAGATCATTGATCTCCGAGATTGCGTTGGACATCCTGTCGGTCTCACTTATGCGATTTGTTTCCTCGTTTTTGATCCAGAGAAAGATGTTCTGGATAAATCTCCTCACTTCGTCTTCTATTCTGGCGCAGAAAACCTCAGGGCAAATCACTGTCTGGCCGGATATGTCGCTTATTTTCTCGTCGGAGAGGACGGAATCTGAAGGAATTTTTGGAGGAACAGGAAGTGTATTATAATAGCTCCTCATGATATCGGTATATATTTTTTCTGACAGTTCTATTTCAAACTGTTTGATCTTGTCCTTTAGCTGGGGGTTTTCCATGAATTCTGCACACAGCCTCTCAATTTGAGGTTTGATGGACTGAAAATCCAGTTTAGGGATTCGGTCCGTCTCGGCGTGGTCAAGTAGTTTCACCCTCTCCTCATCTGACAAAGCGCCAAAGAACATCAGTTTGGTTGGGCTACCTGCGCCACGCTTCAGTTTCACCACATTGGTCTCACTCGAATCCTTGACCGAGGTCTCCAAAGACGACACCATGCGGGTGAACTGGTCACTGGCAAATCTGGAAAACTCTGGTTTTCTGACTATTTCTTTTTTTCCAGCACGATCAGCTTTGCCCTTTGACAGGAAAAGGTTCTTGATGTCACCTACAATATTCTTCAAGTTGAAATGAGGTGCACATGGACAGTGTGGACCGACCGGTGCAGCCGAACCCTCAGCCTTACAGTAGTGAAGGTCGTCGATAATTGTTTTGCTGATTCCGTCTGCAACTTCATTCACTTCGAAACTATCCGTTGACAGAGAAAACCCTGTGTCATCGCCTGCCCCATTGCTGGCGCCTGATTCGTCTGAATATTTCTCTAATATTTCAGTGACGCTCTCACAGACGGAGGCCACAGAAAAGATGGATCTTACATCAGCAGAAACGCTTTTCTCTGAAAGGTCAAAAGCAATTTCTGACTCGGTTGCAGGTCCGCCTGAGATTCGCTTTTTTGTAAAGGCACACCAGTATCGTTCGGCGCATTTCGACCTGACTATGTTTATATGGTCTCGGAGACACTGAGATGTGTTGGAAACCATTTTGTTTAAATTTTTCAGGTTAGAAATGCAGCCACTCGCAAATACCGCAGGTGATTGAGGAATACTAGAGGTTTCTTTGATGCCGTTTGTGATGGACGTTACTTTTTCAGAGACCTCCTGCTCCATCAACGAGTTTAGCTCCACGCCATGGTCACAGACCTCTGGTGGCACCTCCAGGACGGTGGCCATTTCTGTGGAAATCATGTTGGTCAAATGCACGCTGATGTCTTCATCCGGAATTTCGCTCTTCATGCCCGGCACAATGCTTTCCTCCATTACTGGCACCAGGAGTGTCAATGAATTTTCCACACAGTGCTGGAAAATGTTGTTAAGTATGTCAGACATAACGCCGGTTATATGTGAATCCCTTAAGCCCTGTGAAAGCAAGGTCCACTGTGCTGGTGACAGTGTGTTTAAACGAGGTAGTATGATGTCCTCCAAATTGTCGATGGAAATGTGGATGTTTCTTTTCTCTTGCTTGTTGGACTCGGCCATTTTTCAAAGTTTTTACTAATATTATTATTACTATTATTATTATTTTAATGTTTTCTGTAAAGATATGACGACCTACTCACTACGGCTTCTCTTTTTGGAATGACGTTTAACTTAAAACTAAACAATAGGTCGCATTTGCCTTTGACAATTGTTCACGTCACAATCCATTACGACGTAGCCCTCCTTTCCACAAACCTTATCACGCATGCGTATTAGACAAGACTTGTTTACCGAGCGCCCTCCTGGGAACAGCCGGTGGAAGCGCATTCATGTCTATGGGTGGAAGGTTGACGCCTCCACTGTCACGTGGTCTACTTAGCTCTGTTACCATAGAAACATAAACTGCGCCTTAAAACTATATTTTAACGTTCTTTCTGACCATTTAACGTATCAGCCTAGATTGTGAACCCATAAACCAAGTTGTATAATTAAATTGACAGGTTAAAGTTTCTACCTGCTAAAGTTCTCCACATAAAGCGTCAGCTGCTGCCTCCGATTATAAACTAGTACGAGGGAAGTGGAAGGAAAATATATTGTAAGGATTTTGACTTACAAAATATCCAAGATGGCGTCGCGGCAGAAGCGCTCCAAAGTATGGTTACATTTCTCACACACAAAGAAAGGAAGGAAGGAAGAGAAGATGATACTAGGGCCAGTTGCAACATGTGCAGACCTTTAATCACAATAAAATGTAAAGTGTTTCATACGTTGCTTAGCGACCGTGGTGATCCTCAAAGGGGGCAGGGGGGGCGAGGTTTGAGCACATCGTCATCCACCAGTGATGAAGGGATGGGAGAAACTGAGCACTCAGGCAAATATTGTGCCATCATAACATTTTCAAGATGATTGTATAAAAGCGCTGTACAACTGAGCTGTTTGATATGTCGCAGTTCTTTAATGTTACAGCATCAACAATCCAATTTGTCTTTAACACATTAATTTATTCAGTGCATTTACTCATATTCACTTGGTGACATTGTAAAGTAGAGCTCCGTATCAATTATAGTAACTTACCTTACTACTTATTATAGTCGTGCACATGTGAAACAACAAGGGCCCCAAGATGGAACCTTATTGGCTCCAATGAGAAGTTACCTGCTGAGTCAAAGAATCCCTGTTTTTCAGGTAAAAACTCCAACCTGTCGAGTACCAGAGAGTCCAACCCACACGTAAAACACTCGTAACTTTGCGGATGTAACGTGACAACATGTGCGAAAGACGAGGAGGTTTGAATACTCCCTTTTGGTTTTGGATGGAGTCAGCTAAAAGACAAAGTTGTTTTCACATCTGGAATCTCTGGCCTGTCAGCGGGGTTTAAAGGTGAAGTAATAGACTCAGACATCCAAAAGAATACAAAGCCAAGTTTATTAGCAAGTCTCATGAAAGTCCTGAAGTGATTCTCCCATGATCCTGATTGCCCTCTGACTCATAACAGGGACACAACAAAGAGTCTAGTGTTCAACAGTCTGCTCACACAGGCTGGAAACTCCCTTTTACTTTACATAAAATTAGTTTTCTAAAGGTTCTTTTTCCTTTCAGCAACCATGATCAATACATACATTATGTCATATTTGACTGAAAAAACGTGCAAAACATAAAGCCAAGAAATTAATAATAAAGCTAATAAATAAACAATAGTTTGTAAGTTTTCCAATCGATAAGGCAGACTTCCAAGTAAGTGTAAATTTATGCAATATCTCTAGATATAAACTTTACATAAAGGAACCTCCATCCATCCATCCATTTTCTGTCCACCCTTGTCCCTAATGGGGTCGGGAGGGTTGCCGGTGCCTATCTCCAGCTACGTTCCGGGCGGGAGGCGGGGTACACCCTGGACAGGTCGCCAGTCTGTCGCAGGACATAAAGGAACCTTAGCTATGTAAAAAATCTGAAGAAAGATGCATGGTTGTCTGTTGCAGCAACGCCATGAAATGCTGAAATTGTCATAATAGTGGAAAATAGCAGTTTCACATTCTTTCTTGTACTGTTAATATGGACATTTATGACTGTGTATTAGGGATTTTGTAGATAGAAAGGAATCTACTTCCTTTCTAAATCACTGAACAAAAGGAAAAAAAGGAATACATTTCTGCCAAAACATTTCTGAGCTCCAAAATGATTTTTTTAAATCAAAACTTTCAATAATAATCAAATAACTTTTCTAGAAAAAACATGGAAATTTCCTATGTTGTGATGACTTCCTGAAGGCGGAGTTTCAGATAGAGAAGGAGCTTCTTAAAGAGACAAAGGCCCAATTTCAAGGCAATAAATTACAAAGTCAATTTTCTTTAAAGTCATATTTGAAATATTTATGTAGCATTTTTATCAATCAATCAATCAATCAAATTTTATTTGTAGAGCATATTTCAGCAACAAGGCATTTCAAAGTGCTTTACATCATAACAAACACAAAAACACAAAGTCATGCAACATAGAATCAACAATCTAAATATGACATTAAGTCAAGTGCCATCATGAAATTCGTAATTGATTATGTTTCAAATACAATTCTAAACAGGGGGGTTTCTAGTTGAGATTTAAAGGAACTCGGTGTTTTAGCTGTTTTATAGTTTTCTGGAAGTTTGTTCCAGATTTATAGAATAGAATAGAATAGAATTACTTTATTCATCCCAGCAGGGAAATTATTATTATTATTATTATTTTAAATAATTTGTGGTGCATAGAAGCTGAAAGCTGCTTCTCCATGTTTGGTTCTGGTTCTGGGGATGCAGAGCAGAACCAGAAGAGCTGATTGGTCTGGAAGGTTTGCACAACAACAGCAGATCTTTAATGTATTGTGGTGCTAAACCGTACAGTGATTTGTAAACTAACAACAGTATTTTAAAGTCTATTCTTTGAGCTACAGGGAGCCAGTGTAGGGACTTTAAAACTGGTGTTATGTGCTCTGTCTTCCTGGTTTTAGTGAGAACGCCAGCAGCAGCATTCTGGATCAGCTGCAGCTGTTTGATTGATTTGCTGGACAGACCTGTGAAGACGCTGTTGCAATAATCAATACGACTGAAGATGAAGGCATGGATGAGTTTCTCTAGATCTGGCTGAGACATTAGTCCTTTAATCCTGGAAATGTTCTTCAGGTGATAGAAGCCCGACTTTGTAACTGTCTTTATGTGGCTCTGGAGGTTCAGGTCAGAGTCCATCACTACTCCCAGGTTTCAGGACTGATCGCTGGTTTTAGTTGTAATAACTGAAGCTGTGCATTGACTATAGATCGTTCCTCTTAATGTCCAAAAATAATAACTTCAGTTTTATAACAACTGAACTAATAAAGTTCCTTGATTATGTTATGAAATGATCCTATGTGGCTAGAAATTACTGCCCCTTTAACAATATCGGAACATTAGGAATTCTTTATGAAGTTACCTAATTTTACCGACTTTAAAGTCCAGCTCAAACAGCAGAGTGAATCTGTAACAGAGTCCAGTCCCACCCACCAGCCCCTCTGGAATCTGAAGAGGGGCGACTGTCTCATTCCCAGTCCGGCTGGTTTTCTTCTCCAAGTTTCTCCCTCTGGCTGCACAGACCGCAGCGTCGCATCTACTTCAGATGGACGTGCTGGACGTTCCCGCAGACCGCCAGAAAGGATGGTACCTTTCACTCATGGCCCCCAACACAAAAGGACCAGAGTTCGCCTGGCTGGACCCGTCCAGACTCTACTGCAACTCGCAGGTCCGATAAGAGAGAAGCGGCGCGCGCTCCGGTCTGTAGCTGGTGGTTTATTAACGCTTTGCATGGTGTGAATTCTCCCTGTCGTTTTGGACCTGATCCAGGCTCTGGCAGACTGCGTCAAAGACCTTCTGGGTCCGTTTCACAGCGACCCCGTTGACCTGGTTGCCGGGATCGATGCCATGGGATTTATTCTTGGTGAGAAAACAAAGTCGTTTATCTTGAATGGGGAAGAGGGACGGTGGGGGGAAGCAAACACAGTTCAGACTGATCTTCTTCAGAACGGCTGCTACTGTGTGACTGCAGAAGACGGGGAAACCTGACCCCTTCAGGGTGCAATGCTAAATTTAGATATAACTAATATAAAACTTGTCTCTCACACATGGTGTGACTGTGAGGGTTTTCTGTCTTTCTTTCTTTTCTTTTTTTTTTAAAGGGGCGTCTGTCGCCACGACTCTTGGAAAAGGTTTCCTGGCCATTCGTAAAGCGGGTCATCTGTGTGTAGCGACCCGAAACCAGAACTACACAGACTACACAGGAAGAGAAAAGACTATGGAAGTAAGACTGGATGTGCTAAAACCAGGTTAATCATCACATTTCACTTAAGTTACACAATCACTTCTTAGAATAATGTTTAGAGAAAAAAAAAAAGACAACTAAAAGATTTAAAACCAAAAATTCAACCAAATCAGTTCAGTCATGTCAAACGAACAATGTTTCACAAAAAAAAAACAGTCAAAATAGCTGCTTAAAATATGAAAGGAAAGCTTTATTATGTATTGTTTACTGTCATTTATGTGACCATATTAAAGCTAAAGGGAACATTCAAAACTAATGAGCACTATTTGATGATTGTTAGGGTAAGAAAACATCCCACTAAATCGGGCAGTAAATCAAAGTGCAGTCATCATTAAAAAATGGCGGCAAAGTTGTAAAAAGTGAAAAAAAAGTTTTTTGGTGAGAAACCGAGAAACATATTTTCATAACTAGACATTTTAAAGCACTAAAGGAATTGAGATATTTACGTTTTTATTCCATAACCAAGGATTAGTTTGACTCAGAGCAGTAAGTGGGTCACGGGAAGTGAAGAATGCCGTAATCATTTCCATGCCGTTGTTTGCTACAGTGCCATCTAGTGATGGTGAGAGTGTATTGCAGTTTACATATACCACATAGACAAGTTTACCTTTTTTCTAACTGCCTAAACCTGACTAAAGGCAAGTCAGAGCAAACTTCTTGTTTTATGTCAGTTAGTTACTAAATTATTTCTATTTTTAGATGTGTGAACCTCTAGCTTGTTGACAATCAATAAATCAAAACTTTTAATTTGCAACACTTGACCTAATGTAGTTTTTCTACACCAGGACTGGGCCAAATTCATACTTGTAGGCCAAATAAAATAGAATTTTTAAAAACTGAAAAGTTTTTTGTTGTTTTGTAATTTAAAAATGTTTATCGTAGGAACAGGATTGTAGATCCAAAACCTCAAACGGTTTCTGTATGTTTTTCTTGTGAAACAAAAGGCTTCCAGTTTTCTTTTAATTTTGGGATCTGGAAAACAGAAAAAATATTTCTGTCCTCAGCAACTAAACCCATGTAAGTCAGTCTTCATTTGAAAACACAATCTAAATATAAATTTAAATACACTAAGGTGTTTTTTAGAATACAGGTCAATGAGTGAAACCAGATCGCTCACTTTGTGTTTCATCTAACATTTCTGTATGTAGATTTTGATTTAAAAGTTGTAGTTTTGTCCCAATCTATTCTTGAATTCTGGTCCGGCAAAAGATCGGCCCAGGGTCTGCACTTTGACCACCCTTGTTCTTCAAATGCTAAAACTGAAGATCCTTTCGGACGTGTTCTGCGGCAGGTCTGAGGGTCTTGCTGGTGGACCAGTGGATAGAGACGGGCGGCACGATGAGGGCCGCCATCCAGCTGGTGGAGAACCTGGGAGCCACGGTCGCAGGTCAGCCGGCGCGGAGACCTCGGTGAGCAATCAGAGCTCGGCAGCTGAATTCGAACTTGTCTCCTCGTTTGCTGTGCAGGTGTGGCAGCCGTGGCCATCGAGAACACGGAGGGAGGGAAGTGGATCAAGGAAAACTACAAGTTCTCCCACTGCATCCCAGAAGGGCTGCAGGGCCAAGTGGACGGGAAACACCTGGACTCTTTCAAGAGCCTCACCAAGTAGAGGCGACCCTTAACGAAGACGACTAAGACGCATTTTACGTGAAATGCTTTAATTTGCATAGAGATACTGTGACGTAGTAGGTTTAATATTTTTTTTTTTTTACTAACTAAAATTATTTGACATGATTGTATTACTGGCATGAAATAAAAGATTAAACACTTAATGATTAAACAGCAACGACTAGTCAATGCAAACAGAAAACAGGCGCTACAACAAAATTCAGTCGCTGATTTGATAGAAAGTCGTGTAAAACGTACCCATCAGGATTCCTGGAAATGTTTTTAAAGTAGGGAGCAGCGAGCAGCATGAGGCGTGCCAGAGAAGACGGTGATCATCAAAGAGTGTGGTTTAGAAATGAATTTAGAAATGAATTTATTCACTATCAGTGTTTACAACGCTCAGCCTAAGTCTGTAATAAATGGCAGCTTCATGCTGAAACGACAGTAGTGTCCCTTTGTGACGACTTTTATTGTAGTAGCATAATCTCACACTGATCCAACCTTTAATGTGAGCACATTTTTGTGGAGGACAAAGAATGTAGAGCAGTAACAATAAAACGACAGTGTCATGTCAGTCTTATGCATGTCAAATAAAGTGTTGCCATTATTTTTTCTTCTGTTGGGCTCAGCGTGTTCACACATCCTTTGCGAAGTCTTAAATGACTTGAAGAATGTGTAAGTTGGCCTTAAACACCTTAATCACAGGTCTTACATGTTCGTTGTGGCTATGAAGGTTTTATTCTTACGAGACTTTTATGTCAAGGTTAGTACAGTTAACAAAACCTAACAAAATAAAGAAAAGTGAGATTGAGAAACATTTTTTGCCAACTGAAATAAGTAATGGTAATTAATGGTGAAAGTCTATAACCAACTGGAACTATATTGTTTGTTCATAAAAGTAACTAAACACACTGAAATTAGAGAAGTTCTTCGTTTTAGTGTTTTGTTTCAATTGTCGGCAAATTACAGCACTCCATGACCCCCCAAAAAAACCTAGCAAACACACTCTAAAGACTGACTAAAACTAACTGAATTAGGGAAACAGAAAGTCGCAACAAAATCAAACTAAGCTACAAAGAAGAACCTAAACGTATTACTTCTAAATTATTGCATTTTCTTGTCGAAATGCCCTGACTTTAAACGACACATAAATATGGCATCTCTGTCCTTTCTTTCCTATTCTGAAGAGAGACTAACAGAAGTGGGTGTATAGTGAGGCTTCAGGCAGACAAGAACTCCCAGGTTAGTAAGTAAAAGTTCACAGCCACTATAAAAATGAAAGAAAAAAAAATTACTGAGAAAAATTAATATTGTCATTCAGTTTAAAGTAAGGGATTCCAGTAGTTTTGTATAAAAAAAAATTCACCCACATAACAATTGCACTTAAATTAAAGGTTGAATTTCGTAATTTTTTCAGTATGAAAATGTGCCACAGCCTTAAAAGATACATTCATACTAAGACGATTTACACATTTTTATCAAGTTGCCAGAACATCTAAATGGCAACGAAGGAGTTGAGGGGAAGAAGTAACAATCTAAAAAGCAGGAGTTGGGAAAAACAATCAAAACTTCACTTCTGTATTTGAGCTAAAAATGCAACAAGTAATTGGTTCTGAAAAACTCTACAGCAGCAAAACTGGAGCTACAAGCTGAGTAAGAATCTGAAAACTCTTTGGCAGTTTGATGGCAGCGCTATCGCTCTGTGTTTAAAGTCCACCACAAATATTCTCACTTTTCCTGCTGGTCAGGAAAAAAATAATAATAATACAGACTTTAAACATGCCATGAAATGCTCCCCTCCTTTTCTGGCCACAGAAATCCTCCCAACTAAGCTGGACGGCAGCCACACTCATCCACCGCCGAGGAAAAAGTCTCATTCAGAGTCTGTGCGTTTGTTTTTGTGTTTTTAAAAACCGTTATCCCATCCTTACTGACAGCAGTTGGCCTGCTTCTTCTTTGTTGTGGTGCACAGATTGCTTGTAGTGCTGTTAATTCCTAAACGCAACAACAAAGAAGAGCGTTAACTTGTGGGACGTTTGTTTAACTTCTCGAGACAGTTCACATCACATACTCACTGACAACATCGCCAATCTGTCTCGATCCGCTTTTCTCCAACTCGGCGAGAACGTTTGTCTCAAAGGCCAAACCGGCGACTCGAAAGAAGAACTCTTTGACGTTTTCCCCTGAAGAAAAGCAGCCACAGATCTGTTAGAGGCTAGTTGGAAACCACTGCAGTGGCTAAGTCACACTTCACATGTCTCTTTATTTAGAAATATTTTTCCTAATTTTCTTTATCTTTTTTTAAACTGCTTTTGACAGAAGCCTTAAAGTATCGGAAATTATGTTAGCATTTATGCGTCTGTACTCTGCCGATATTTAAATTATTCTGTTAATATGACTGGGTTCTCGTAGTATGATGGCTTTATTCTTGTATATTTGAAAATAAAAATCTCTTGTAGCTACTTCTACTGGCTGGAACAGGCAGCCTGTTGATTAGTTTGAACACTGCTGCCACCTAGTGACCGGAGGCTTGTTTATCAGTCAAGTATGAATAAAGACAATTATAAAGTCCCTGACACTTCGCCACCACTATTTGAGAAGTACTGCATAATGTATATTATGTATTATGGTATATCTGGTGTTTGATTTATTATAATATATTACAAGCATTTTATGAGTCCTCTTAAGTGTTCAGAGTGTCGCTGTTCATAGACAGTTGTGCTTTTTCACCCTCAAAACAGTCAGAATGTTAAACTACTAGCATAAAAGCTAAACAGTTAGCACGATTACTAGAATACTAAACTCAGAGGTATTATTACTAAATTGGCCATTTGACTTTGAATACATTATAAACTGTTGCTTGTTATACATAGATGCTAGTTGTTTTATGACTTGGAAAAAATAAAGCTATTTTACTTATTGTCAGCCACAGATTACGCTAAACATCATAAAGTGTAGACAGAGACTTGGTGTTTTATCAACAAAAAAAAAGTCAATATATTTTAAATACTTTTATCTTCGTGTTAACCCGCATGTCTATCTTCTGTCACGTTGCTGCTGTTGCACCTGAATTTCCTCACAAGTTGGGACAGTAGAGCATATTTTTATCCCACTTTTTGATTTATACAGAGAGTGATTGGCGAGCTGTGTATACAAAGGTGGAGTGTCAAACATGAAAATAGTTTTCACAGGAATGAAATGTATCGACTCACCCGTCAGCGATGAGACAGCCCAGTACTCGGCATGAATCTCTCTCGCAAATTTCACGGCATCTTGTTCGATCCGGGAATACTGAGCAGGAGACTGTTTGAAATGGCAGGAGAAACCAGAGACTGCTTTCTAATATGTATTAAAAGCGTGCTCATTTTCACTGGAAATACGTGCAGTCGTATTGAAAAAGTTACAGTATGCGCTCCAAAGAAGCTTATTTGTTTCAAAAGCACCACCTGAAAATCACAACGTTCAAGGAGGTATTAAAAATACTTTTCATTAAGTCAATGTTTCTACAATATTATTGTTAAATTGTTGGTCTGTGTGATAATCTAATATTAAATGTCCTTTTTCATTAGTTATGAACAGAAAATCATGGTAATTAACAAAACGTGAAGGATAAAAACCAAAAGACTGTTAAATTAATCTATATGTCATGTTACTTAGTGAACTCATTTACTGAAATATTCAATTCAATCCATTTCAAACTTTATTAAAGAAAAAGTATTCTGATTCATAGTAGAGATGAAAAAATAAAATAGGGAAATAAGAGAGAAGAAAATAGCAATCAAATAAATGAAGTTTTTGATATGATCCTAATTTATTGAATATATATAACTGTGTGTATTTGGTAGATAATTTGATATGCCAACGTTTCTTGAATGGAGAACTTACCAAGAACTCCTGCAATGCAATGTAACTAAATGAGTGACATGTCAGACTACAGAAATTGCCACATATTTGTGCAAATTATGTATAAAATTGTAAAAAATTTTAAGATTGACAAAACATCCATAATTCACCACTAGCAGCAAAGTAAAAGAGGAACTTTTACGAGAATCAGGCGAAAGTTGAAAAGCTGAGACTCATCTCAAAAACAGCCAATATTCCTGCCTCAGTCAGAAAAGCTTTTGGGGTTTTTATGGGGAGGACGAAACATTCCTGAGGTTTCAACCAGAAGAAGAACACAAACTGTGTGTGTGAGTGAGAGTGGGCGTGTGTGTGTGTGTGCCTGGCGTTGACCCAAGCACTTCCAGAAAAAAACCCCAACATAACACATCCACAGGCAGTGTCCACTTTAAACAGCGTTAAGACTCACACTCAGGTCCTTTTTTGTGCCGACGAGGAAGAGCTGAACGCTGGTGGGGTCGTTCTCCTTCAAGGCATCCTCCAGCCACTGCCTGCAAGCAAAAAAACATGGCAGGACATCAAACCGAGCGAGACAGAAATCATGAGTCCAGCAACACTCCCGTGATCAGAGAGCTTACCTGGCGTGGCCCAGAGAGGCGATGTCATTCACGTCAAACGCGATTATCACAACTGAGGACAGAACAACATTTAATTTGAAGCCTTTTTGAATTTTTCCCCCCCCCAATACCTATTTCCTGTTTAATCCGCGGTATATTTGGAAAAACTGGACGGACGAACCCTGAGCTCCTCTGTAGTAAGTGGAGGCGATGCACTTGAACCTTTCCTGGCCTGCAGTGTCCCAACTTTAAAGGAGCAAATACTCAGCAAAGTCACAGCAAGCGGATTAAATAAATAATAATAAAAAAAGAAGAAATAATCAGACTCACAGCTGCAGGCTGAAAGGGACGCCGAGCACCTCGAAGCGCTCCATCTCAAAGTCAACACCGATGGTCGCCTTGTAGTTCTTATCAAAGGCATCCTTGCAAAATCTAAAGCAGAAATCTGGTTTTACTTTCTGGATCACTTGGTCACGCTGCTCACACAGCTATACTTTTTCTTTTCATGTAAATATCTACTATTAAAAATGTGTTCTCACATTTATAGATTTCATGTCTTTTGTTATCCAATTTTTTTTATACTTTTGCTTACATTTTTATTTCGAAAGCAGGACTTCATGCCTTTCTTCTCAAAACTTGTATTGCTTGTACTATGTTGTCTTAGGCAGGATTGTGTTCACCCAGCCAAAGATCAGTAGCTGTAAGCGATCAGTAGCACACTGCTGGCCGATGTTTAGTGTACTACGGAGAAGAAAGCTGACTTTGTTGTTTCTCCCTACATCCAGTGGGTGGCGCAGGTTGCTACAATCGATAGTAGCCACACAGGCACACTCCCTAGAAGAAAACAAACACACCCAGTACAACACTTTCATTCTATTGGCTGAGAGGTTACCAGGCGACTGCGCCAAAAGGCAGTTCTATGTTTCATAGAACTGTGAGCGCGAGGAGAAGTTCTGAGTACAAGCGTTACAAGTTTTGAGACGAAGTCTTGCCTTCAAAGTAAAAATGTAGGCAAAAGTGTTAAAAGTTTTGAGAACAAAAGACATGAAATCCTGTTTTCAGACTGAAAATGTGCGCTCTTGGATTATGGCAGGAACATTCCTCCATATTCCTGGTTACCAGTTATGTTTGACTGGACAACAGTTAACACAGGTTTAGTCTCCTTCCTATTTTTAATAATTTAACTACAAACACAGTCACACTCACTACTCATACTCAACAATGTTTGCAGATATTCTCAGAGGTAACAAAAATAACATCCAACTCTTAATGTTTGCACATTAGTAAATATTTTAATGAATAAATCAAGCTTCATGCAGTCATTAGCCTGCAGCGTTTACCTATTAATCAGGCAGGTTTTCCCCACAGCCAGATCACCGACCACGATGACCTTGGAGATTTTAAATCTGACACAAGGAATGGTAGAAGAGTCCGCCGATGAAACATAAATAATCACGTCAAGCCGAGCTCACAGAGAGTTCAGGTGTTCATTCTCACCCCACAGTGCCGGTCCGCTGCTCCTGGCAGGCCGTTCTCACTTTATTGTTGAATTCTTCCGTAACGTGAAGAGCCACCTCCTTTCTGAAAGCCTAAAATCAAAAGAGAGGAAGAGAACGTGAGAGCGATATTGATTTTCTAAAACAGTAAAGTTGCTGCTGACGCTCCCGCTTTTGATTTTCACCTGAGGCAGCTGAGCGATGATCCGGTCCCGGCGAACCGGAGGAAAAACGCTCATGCCTGAAACTCTGAGAGACATGAAGCCTCGGGGTAAACGACGTCTGGAAGAGAAAAACACAAACGTTTCAACTCTTTGGGTTTGTCACATTATGTTGCCGTAGTGCAGGGATAATGAAATGGGTGTGTGTTGTGTGGATCAAAACAATTGACAGAGTTGACAGTTTTTGAAGTGCATGTGTCACTTTTGACGTCATCTTGCTCAGAATAGTGCATGTATATTGGGATCAACGATGTGGTTGCAATACAGGGTATTTGCAGGTTACAGCAAGTCGAATTTAAGACTTTTTAATGCCGCTCCGAATGAAATTTAAGACAGAAAAAGCTTTAGATACACAGTGTTCTGGGGGATCCTTTGTCCTTCTCACACTGCATATGGCTCTCTACACACTTAACCCCCATACTGCCAAGCTTAAAAGTTTATTTTGCATATAAAGCACCCAGACTCACATGGGTTAACAACACAAGTGAGACAGTGGCGTAAACAAACAGCCAGCTGTTTGTCGGCTGTTTTGCGCATAAAGGGGCAGTAACGTAAAATTTCTAGGAACATAGTGTCATTTCATAGCACAAAATGTCATGGTCAGGTTTTATGAAAACACTATACATATCAAATATGACTTAGTAATTTAATGCTTTAAAATTGGGCCTCTTTAAAAGAAAATCCAGCTCTTTGGATTTTTTTTCTTCTGTTGAATAAAATGACTAAAATCAAAGGTATTTTTTCTACATTTTTCAGTGGAAGACAATGCTACTGCAATAAAAATAGATTTTAAGGCTTTCCACATATCTTTACCATATTGGACGGTGTGGTAAATTATTATATTTGTAAACTGGGTATCAAAACACTATCAGAGATACTATAGTGTGGCACTAGGTTATAACTTGTAATGCTTATTTTTTTTAAGTAAACAAAAAACGTAAAAAAATATGTAATGTTAAATATTTATTTTTTTACATATATAACATCAAATTCCTCGAGATTAGTTCATACAGTAAATAATTTGAATCAATATTTCTGCTCCTAAATTCGTACATCTTTACTAGGTACTATTGCAGCGTTACACCCAGAGGCTATAGAATACAGGCTCCTACTACTACACACATATCCCGAGACTTCTTAAGAACTACGGCAGCCTAAAGGAGCCAAAGGTTGATTACTCATGAAATGAAAGGTAGCCGGGGCAACTGTAATCAGTCCCGAGCCACTTACTGTCTGTTTTAATCCTATTGTTCATCAAAGCTGCGACTGAAGACAAAAGAAGCACAATTTACTTCATTCAGTTTCCTTCTACGTTCAGCTGTAGCGACTTTTTAAACTTTTACGTACCAACAAACCGTAAGTGAAAAGCGGAAAAGAGAGAAGGTCGCTGTGAGTTTCCTAAAGTAAACTGTAGCGTTTTAGCTGCAGTTGATGTTACAGGATACCTCAGCGATTCAAGATGGTCCTCTTCAGTCTCACTCCCCCAAAAGACGCCTCTTGCTCCGCACTAACGCAGTTCACGCTTTCCGTGTTAAGTTAAAAAAAAAAAAAGTTAACATTTATTAATGGGGCTTAAGTCGAGCCACGGAAGTTGTGGGGAGCAGCCGAGAGGGACCGCAGCAGCTGCTGACTCAGTTCCCCTGGATTCATTCTTTCCTCCCACATTTTCCCCTGCTCGGCCCCCTGCTGGACAAAATGAAGAACTGCCAGGAATCTGTTGATCTAAAAGTCTCCACTACTGCATCCCTGACAAAAGCAAAACTTTAAAAGAAAACGTATCGTTTATTTACTAAATTTGAATATACAAAAGAAAATCTGGCTTAAATCTCAGATTTCTACTGACTTTTGGCTCTTTTAATGCTATTATTTGAGAAAGGGCGTGTAACACAGATTGACCAGAGAGCAGAGCTGGAATTCTGACTTTTTAAAAGTAAGAATCCTGAGCAAAAAAGTTAGATTTATGAGATTAAATTCCATATGTAGTACCATAATCTTACATTGAAAATGTTAGAGAAATCCAACCTTTAATCTGAGTCCTTTTAGTAGACATTCTGATGTTTATATTGCTGTTTTCTGACACTGAATTGGCTGCACAACAGGATATTTAATCATCTGTAGCTGCATTTCCACTGGAAATGTGCTCAAAGCTTTGTCTGTATTCCCTAACCCTAACCCCAAAACCCCAACTCTACCTAGCACCTAAACGTTTTATCAAAAATCGAGTATTTTTGAAATTGCCATGTTTCTATCCATCCGTCCATTTTCTTACACCTTTATCTCATCGGGGTCGGGAGGTGTTCCGGTGCCTATCTCCAGCTGTCAATGGACAACAGGCGGGCTCAACCTGGACAGGTCGCCAGTCCATTGCAGGGCGTGTTTCTATTGTGCGAAAAATATTTTTGTAATGTAAAATTACGACAATATTGAATTATATGGTCAATGGAAACGGTGCTAGGAAGCTCTTTTGATTGTTGTCAAGTCAAGGTTCTGATTTGTTACATTTAGCATCCAATTGAACAATGGTATTTTCTGAGCTGAACAATTCATTGAACTCAGTTGTCTCAACTTTTGGCTTCATACATTGGATGGGCAAATTTTCAAGATTTTATTGGTAGAAAGTGCTGTGGACAAGAAAGTGCTTATTCAGCTGTCACATGCAAACTGAAACACAGAAAGAAATCATGACCCCTGTGATTTTAAACCATCCATCCATCCATCCATTTTCCGTGCACCCTTGTCCCTAATGGGGTCGGGAGGGTTGCTGGTGCCTATCTCCAGCTACGTTCCAGGCGGGAGGCGGGGTACACCCTGGACAGGTCGCCAGTCTGTCGCAGGGCGTGATTTTAAACACTTTTTTTTATTCACTCAGTGATTCGAAAGACACTTTTAATACAAGAGTCATTTACATTATTGTGCTGATGATCAACTGAAATAACTGTCGCAACTCCTTCCCTTCATTGTGTGGGAAACTTAGAGTTATTGTAGTCTCTGCTTATGTTCAAAAGGCACTTTGGTACGAAGGCACAACAGCAAAGGTCAGACGCACATCAGCTCCGTCTATGCCTTTTGTTTTTGCCGTTGGTTGAAATATAAAATAAAGTTTACATCGATCAGCCACAACATTATGACTATTGACTATTGGTAAAGAGAGTTATACGGGGGTTGTTTTGTTACGCCCTGATGATTTAGTACTTGCAACGTCCTCATGCCTTTTTGGAAATAAATCAAAGGTTATATTGCTAATGTCTCAGGATCCAAACTTGTCCATGTTTCTCTCCATGAGGAAGGCTGGAGGGCATCTAATGTTGTGTCTGAGGAATAAACTTGTCAGTAAAATCTTACTGTCATCAGCAGTTACGACTTATGCAATGATCAAGTCCACTTAGAGCCAACAAACACGTACATCTTTAAAAATGAAAAAGACAAAAAGATCTAAAGGAACGTGCACTTGAGGACAAATATTTACAAAGTGTTTTACATCCATTTCTGAGGAAATAAGAGAAAGAGGAGACATACGTCAATCAGGTTCAATCTTTAAAAGTTGATCATCTCCAAAGTGTCGCTATTAACCAAACCAGCAAAAGAGATACACAGTGTCTGACCACACAATTGTGCTGTTGCCTGCTGGGTATGAAAGATTTTTTTTTTCAGGGTTCCTTCTGAACAAATGGCAGAAAGATCCGGTTTCAGCTCCACTGGAGTCAGTTAGAAACAGATTTGATCAAAGAGTCATAGAAGAAATGATCCTGCATCATAGCATGTTAGCAGTTCAATTGGTCATGAACAACTCTGTCCAGTCCAGCATCTCTTCAGCCATACCTGGAGACATGGCTTCATAGAGACAGAAGGATTGGTCCACATACAATATTAAAATGCAAATTCAGAAAATTCCAAGTGTCAACAACATTAGTCAAAAAACCCTATAAAAAACCAACACTTTTTCCCATGCAGATGTAAAATATATTGCAACATACCATATAGTGAGTGTGCTGTACAAAAAGCAGCAGACGAAACGCGATTACCCATTTCAAATACATACTGAAATATTCTGAACATATACTTCAATGGACAAGTGTAACATTACCACAAGATGTTGGCATCCGGCAGCAAATAATATAGTTCTAAATAATATCAGTACCTCTCTTGTATCCAGCGCCCAGTTAAAGTAGCAAGCAACAATCAACCTGATTCAAAACATTAGCCACATCACGTTAAATAAGGAAATCCGTCTAGCACCTATGAAGGTAAATTGTAACTGTACCTAAATGTCTTTTACTTTTTTTTTTTTGCTTAAGTTATAATAATAATTGATTCTGAGAGAGATTTTAATGAAAATATCAGTACCATTCTCATGCTTGTAAGCTAAATAGGCAGCTCACTTGTAGCATTTAGACAGGGAATGAATAAGAAAAATTGCTTTTTGAAAAGTAAACAAAAGTTGTATATCATCTACTTTAAACATACTACCTAACTAGTTAACTACATTTCACTAATTAGTGTCATATTAAACAATAAAAGAGAAGCTAGCTACCTGTAGCTTTAGCGTTTAGCTCGCTAGCTGCAAGTATATACATTAATAGTGTCAGGAATGCAACACTTTTCTTTAAATTAGCCAAAGGTTATTATAAAATCAATAACTGGATTTTTTTTAAAGTTAATTTCTAATCCGCAACCATTAATTCTGTAATCTCATATGGGCTATGCTAGCTTCTGTGTTCCATTCACTCACTGATAGGCTACAATGGTCACTCTGGTCGAAGTTGTCAGGGTCTTAACATAATTTATTTTTATTAATTTGTTTTCTCTCGTTGGTATGTTTCCATTGAAAACTAGGCGGTACAAGTTGTTTGTATTCTTGTCCTATTGCTGACATCCCGACTAGTTCCATCCTTAGTATTAGTACAAAGGAAAGATCTGTGGCCTATTCTTTATATTTAGCTTATAGACATGGGATGGTCATCATTCTTTTCATTGTTAAGTAAGGCTAATGAATGCATTTTACAAGCATTACATTATCAAACGATTAATAACTTTAAAGGTGGTTTTTGTCACCTCTACATAGACGCCAGTGGATCACTTTTTAAAAAAGAATTACTGCTCATAGAAAACTAAACAGACCAAAATCTATTTACATCACACTGCTTGTTATTATCTTTCCATTAATGTTATGTATGTCAATTTAAGAATCCCATTTCATAAAGCCAAGCTTCCCCTACTTTTTATGTATGCATACTAATCAATAGCACACAGTGCTTATACACAGTTTGATACAGAAGTTAATCCCACTCAGTGCTATCGCTACTTAGTCGACTCTGTACATTTTATTTATTATGTAGTTACTTTATGCTTCATATGAGCTGGTCAGAAAAATTGATCTAAAGGCCAAAAGCTTGAGTTCTTCCAAACTTCCATTTTAACCTTCAGTAGGAAAGTGATCAAGAGAAATGCTGATCACATTTTTACAAAACATCTAAGAAACCCTATTGGTATTCCAACAAATAAAACATTGTCCATTACGCCAAAACTTGTACAATTTCAAGGATTTGTCAGTTTTCACTTAAACTCGTGTTGAATTTAGTTAAAATTTCCTACTTTAAAATTTCTGTGTAAAAGCAGCACCCGAAAAAGGCTACGTGTTTTGGGGAGCTTATTCTTTGGCAGTGAATCTGTTGTCAGGAGCACATGTTAGTATGAAAACACAACACAATCTGTAAACTTTCCGTCTTAAATTAAGTACGTGGTGCAGTCGTGTAAACCGCTCCCCCCGGTCAGTCGCTGAGAAACTTCTTGGAGTTGTTGTTGTGCGTGCCGTTCTGTCCCGCGTACCTCTTGCTTCGGGGAAAGAAGTCAGTGCGGAGCAAACGGTAGAAATAAATCACCATCATGATGTTCATCATCATCATGGAGACGAGGAAGTACCCGCCGCGGTCCATCTGGGAGTAGTTGTCGACGATGTACCAGGTGAGGTAGAACTGGGTGCCGAGGCGAAACATGACGTAGGTGAAGAGGTTGGCGATTTTGTTGATGTGGTACATGGAGGAGGACTGAGCGTTGGCTAGCTTCAGCATCAGCCGCAAGTGCAGGGTGACGCTGTTGACCTCCACGAAGAGGGCGATCAAAGCACCGGCAATGTAGAGCTGGGTGTAGAGGGCGTACAGGAAACACCAGATCACCTGGAGACAGGACATCACGGTGAGGGTGTTTGTACCAACGGACGGCTAACCTCGGGTTTGGTTTTGGACAATAAATCATTAACAATATGAATCGCAATATCAATATCAGTATATAATCTGATAGAACGCTCAATAGCTTCCCTGAACTCTTATCCAGAACCGCACGGCATTCTGGGGGATGTATTCAAAGGAAAGACTATAGCTGCTCAACCTTTCACGGCTAGCTAAGCTAGGTTGGTGGTACCAACAGACCAACTGACTCTTTGGTTATCTAGCAACAATGTGTTGAGTAACTTGTGGAGACGCAGTTAAATGTTTGAGAATGAAGAAAAACAGCAGCGTGGAGTGAAAGCTGTGGCTAAAAAAGGAAAGATCACGGCACCAGTTTACTCTGGAAGTATTTCAGATATTTAAAACAAAAAAGTAATCAATAATTATTAGGGCTGTCAACATTAACACATGTGATTAATCTAAAAAGTTTAACGCATTAATATTACATAATACCAATTAATCGCATTACCTATAAAACATCTCTCCCATGGAGAGTTACCTAGTTCAAAGCAGCAGGTCTTGTACTGCGGTCAGCAATGTAGAGTCGTAAACGCGAGTGAAAAGATGAGTGAGGAGATTGAGACTGGTGTGCCAAGTAGGATGTACTTATTGCAATGATGAATTAACCTTCCACTGAAGCACAACCAGTTTATTGTTGACATTTCTAAGTTACTTTTGAAACAAAATGACTTCTTTTAAACCATCCTGAATTCACAACCCAAACTCAGTTTGGTTTGTCTCAAACCAAACTGAGATGTTTGGTTTGAGACAAAAAAAGATTTTCGTGTATCTTTACATTTCAAGCTTACATGGTTAAAGCACGGTAATAAATCGTGACTAGTAAACACGTAAACAGAAACACACATAAGTATGACGTCTCTGTAAGCGAAATTGTTCTATAAAAAAAAAAGGGCTAGTTGAGACCAAAGCATCATCCAATTTTTGGTACAAGGAGAAAGAAAAGAGAAAAACGATAAATCACACAAATGGAAATTATTGAGTTTGTTTTAATTGATCAATTAATTGATTCATTTATTTATGAATCAATCAATTATTTATGTTTATTGCAACAGGCCTAGACAGCACTAATAATTATCTATGTCTACTGATGTGAAACCTTTCCAGCGTAATACATTTTTCAGCCATATCGTCCAGCCCTATCTAAGAGCGCCACAATCTGTTTAAAAGTTGACTTTTTCATTTTTTCGGTGTGAGATTATACTTTTGCAGTAAAAGTTGAATGTGTTAGATTTATTGGACACATTTTGAGTACAAATTCTACTAGCATTCATTAATATTTAAAGAAAAAAAAAACATTAAGCGGGACAAAAGTCCAGCAATGTTTCTGCATCAATGGAAATCCTGTTTTCTTTTGTCATCTACACCTTGTTTGAGAAAAAAGAGGAAAAGCGAAGCTTTCTCTGTTAATAACCTATCAAGTCAACTTCAACTCTCCTATTTTTTTTTTCCCCATGTCCTGGGAACCTGTCCAACGCATTGCAGAACTTGATGTTATCTTTCTTTTGTCTTGTGACTCAGATATTCTGTCGGAACCAGAAACGCCAGCTTGATCGAGTTAAAAACAAAAGCACGAGCAAAAACATCTTACCAACGCATGATGGAGCAGGAACTCCCACGATCCTCTGCCGTGTCCCGTCAGAATGATATCGCCTGCATCGTGCACGAAGTAACCTGGGGGGGGGGAAGTAGTTTTGTATTAATGTGGTGTGAGGTAAAGACATGGACCTTCCATTAAAAAATAACTAAAAAAGTAGCCACTGCTTGGTGCGCTGCAGTCTTAATTTTGGACTTAATACCCCTCTGTAGTTTACTGCATTGGAGTTATTGCTTTTTAAAAAAAAACAATTAAATAACATTCCTCTTTTTTGTGTGACTGTTAAACTGTTAAACAAAATGTCTCCAGTCATCATATTCCAGACATGCAAACTAAACGTTCCTCATTTGGTTATTAAACTGTGACAGTCTGATTCAGCTGAAATATTTCCACTGCCTGGGATTTTTTCATTAATGCATTTATTTATTTATTTTATGAGTGCCACTCTGAGGTGAGCATGACTCACAAACAGCTGCTCTGTTAATGCGCCTAACCTCTCATTTCATTTGTGTTTGGGCTCTGAGGAGCTGTTTGCAGTTGTCGGGGCGGGAGGGAAGCTCTTCACCAGACTTGTATTCTCCTAGAGACATGAAAACCAAACCACACACAACAGAGACTCGAACAGACCACCGAGGCTGGAGACGGTTGTTTTCGGTGGCCATAGCGTTCGCCTGTCAGGATTAAAGGAGGAGCTGCCGACTGCTTCAAACGACAGAAAGTGAGATAATTACACGCTTCTTTTGTAACAGGAGGAAAATGCAGTTGAACTCCTCCCACACTCTGCCATGGGTGCAGTAACATTTCAATATTCTCACGTACAGATCAAATAACTTGGCTGTTTTTAAGTCAAAACCTTTCTTCTTTTTTTTTTAATTGCGTCACCTTCTCAGATATAGACCTCCCTTCGTATTTTAACACATCCCAACGACAAACGTACGGTATTGTGTTGTGATCTTATGTACATAATTGTTAGGTGCCTGGAAGGAAAATGATAAAAGGCTTTGGAACATAAAAGTCTGAAAAGTGGCCTTCAAATTTCAACTGCAAATGGAAAACTACAGTCATCAGCTTTAAGTTTCCCAGAAGATCAGCAATGATAACAAAACAAACATCTAGTCAAGCGTTACAATTAGGTGCTTGTGTAGGAATATGGAAAAATGAGTCATGGCTTCTCCAGTAAGTGAGAAGCCAGATGTTAAATTTAAAAAGAAAAATGTTCGTTTCTCCTCATGTTTTTTTTTTCACATTCAATTCAATCTGGAGAGACTCAGACGGAGATGAGAAGACAATTAGAAGAGTTTATTGACAAACAGGATTTAAAGTCTTTGGCGCTCGGGCCCCGGCTGGGGATAACGGTTATCGCAGCGTTAGCGATAGGCTTCAGATGAGCATCCCCGATGCTGTTAGGAACGTCATCCCCCAGGGCCCGGCACTGGTGGTGGAGATTGAAGAAGGGTGCTGGCCTCAGGACCGGGCAAATGGAGGAGAAGGGGTGGTGGTGGGTTGAGCTCGGCTGGAGAGCGAAGGACGCCATGAATGAAGGTCCTTATCAGCTGGGACTTGGTCGATGATTGGACGTGACGTGGCTTGGTCCGGCGTTGATAGGTCGACGATTGTGGGCAGGTCGCTTCAATTAACGGGTCCCGGTGGGGATAAAAGAGTCTTCCAGTTTGAATTTGCGCCTAGGCTTCATTACGACAATAAAAAAAAACGCTCTTTTTTTTCCCTTTTTGTTCCCTTTTGTTCTGGAGAAAATCCAATTGGATTTGGTTTTCTCTTCATATTTCACAAATTAAAAACATAAAACCAATTGCCAAACGTGCACAGATGATAAACAATTCATATTTTCACATTTCACCAATAAAATATCACTTTGTGAAATTTTAAAAGTTTCAACTTTTTTAAAAAAAGTATCAATCTTCCTTAATGATGTTAGCAACAATAATATTTGCGTTGCTTGATGTAAAGCATTGCGAGGCATGAACAAACTTTTAATTTGATCTCCAAAGTGAAATCAAATTCTCCATAAATCTAACCTGATTAACTAACAGGTTAGATTTATGTTTGAAAAAGATGATCAGTGGTGCTTCGACTATGGCTCCGTGCCCTGGGCGACACTTTATCAGGGGCGCAATGAGGCCGAAAAACAATTATAACGTTTGTTTTTTTTTTGGTAGGTTTCCATCTAGATTCAAACAGACTATATTTAACACCGTTGGAGTGCTTTTGCTAATAAAGTGACTTCTGAATTCAATCGTTTGAACTGCTTCTTTATTTTTTAAATATATATTGTTTATATATATAAACCGAACCAAAAATCAAACTAATTAATTACATTGTTTATGTTTGTAATGTGACAAAAAACAGAGAAAAACTATAAGCGACATGGATGTGGTTTTGGCACATAAAACAAACAGAGGTGCGTTTACTGACCTGTGGAGACGCAGATGAGCAGGTAGGACAGAGGGGTGTGAAACGCGTGGATGTTGCTGAGCGTCTCGGGCCAGATCACCACGCTGCAGAGAGGGACACACACAGGACGGATTAACGACTCTGAATATTCACCTGAGTCAGACAGGCAGCGGCTCGTTTGCGGACAGAAAACCCTGACTAAGCAGAGGCGTCGGTAAGAAAGGCCTTTCAAAAACCTTCTTCCCCCAACAACTGCTATCAATGCTTCCAGGGGATGTTTGAAAGGTACGGCGCCTCTCTGAGCTGTATACACCAGAGGTTTTTTTACTTAGAACATTTTGACAATGAGAAAACATATTATGAACATTTTTCCACACTTGATGTATGATTATGTTTGCATTTATCAAACATGGCTTTAAAAATTGACTTTGCAATGTAACGCCTTGAAATCGGGCCTCTGTCTCTTTAAGAAACTCCTGCTCTTTCTTCTGACATGCCAACCTCACAACATTGCTCCTCCATTAACCCTTTAGCCAGCGCGCCACTGAGAAGCAGCTCCTACAATGAGTTCAGCAGATGCACAGTCCAACAAATGTTTGCTAATTACTGCTGGCTAGTCTGAAGGAGCTGCGTGGTGTAGTCGTAGGGGAAAGGTTCTCTATGGATTACAGTCTGGGAAGGTTAGATCCTCCAAAGAGGCAAAGCTAGGTCCAACCAAGCGTTTTGCACAGCTGACTGGTTGCCATGGAGATTAAAAGATTTCTCAAACATGCATGGAAGAATCAAGGCAACACTCCAGGTCTGTTTTTGATGAGGGAATAATATTATAACTCGACGTAAAAGCTCAAAAAAGCCCATTTTACATGATACCGTCCCTTTAATAGCCCAACGTTTTGTGTGTGTGTGTAAACACCCCACAGTGAAAGCTTGGTTCTAAACCCTGCCATGCGTTACTGAGTCATTCCTTCACATTTCTGATTCAGAAATTAAAGAAGTATTTACTTTACTGCTGACTCTTAATGTGGGGAGATAAGTCACGTGCGTCGATTCCCCGCCCCTCTTTTGATGCTTTCACAATACGAAATCAGGTTTTTCCAGTTGATTTTTTTTTTTTTTGTCTTTTCTTATTCTGTCTGTAGCTCAACAACCGTGCGTTAATTCAGCAACAGAAGCAGCTCCGCGTGTCCCTCCCCACCTAAGAATGCCATTGTCCCAGTTCAAGCATGCCCTTCTTCTTCTTCCGACTGCCACAGACTGTCACTGCTACACACACACACACACACGCACACACACGTTCTCCCACACGTTGTACTACATCATGTGAACCGGGGACAAGACAATGCTACCTCAGTGTGGAGCAGCGGGTGGATGGATGGAGCTGTCACTCACCAGGTCAGAGCCCATGTCCCGGTCAGCACCGAGTGCACCATGGACACGGACAGGTTCTTCCACTTCCAGGAACGGAAGGCGTCCTGCCGGACCACCGTGGGGACGGGCAGCCTCTGCAGCAGCTGGTGGGCCACCCTGAACAGCAGAGAGCAGACCAGCACCGCCGGGCCGGGGTGGCTCTTCAGCACAGGCAGCAGGGCCTCCATGCTCTTCTTTACGTCCCTGCTCCTCTAGAATTAAAACAGGAGGTGTTGTTTTTGTTGTTGGTGTTGTTTGTTTGGTTTTTGTTGTTGCTTTTTGTTTGTTTTGTTTTTGTTGTTTTTAATGAGATCGATTCCCTCCGTATGTGATGGGGAGCGTCGTGCAGGAGAAAAAGAAGAAGAGGAGACGATCCTCCGCTCAAACCACCGCGCAGCGGGTGTCTGGCTGTTGCCGCGTCTCGCGTTTTTACGCACAGGTCCAAGTCCGGTTCCGGCAGATGGAAGGAGGGGGGATTCCGTGTCGGATCATTCCAGGGGGACGACGGTGGTTTTCTCCACGCCGCGCTTCGTAAACATGACGAGGCGAGCCGCGCTCAGCTCGGCTGTCCGTGCAGAATGACGGAAGAAAAGGAGGAGGGAGGAAGGCAGTGGGGGTGGGTGGTGTCGCGGCTGATCCGTCGGCTCGCAGGAACAAGGAGGGGCAGACACACCGAGATTATGTCACGCAAAAAAACAAACTCCCAAAAGCCAGATCTGCTCCTGCTGCTGGAATGCGGTTCGGAAATATGCTCGTCACAAATAATAATAATAATAATAATAATAATAATAATAATAACAAAAAGAAAGAAATGGCATCAGTGGAGACCGTTCAGAAAGAATGATCCCCGGTGATCATGGGCCGCACGTGACGCGCTTACAAGGTCCGAGCGGGTTTGGGTAATTGGGTTTTCTCATCAGAAACAACACCAAGCTGCGTTTCCATTCCAAATGCGCGCAAGTCCTTGTTAATATTCTGATAATGTTTAAAAAAAAAAAAAAAAAAGAAGAAGAAAAAAAACAAACAAAAAAAAAACAATTTTGTGGATGTGGCGTTTCCATTAAAAAAGAAATTACACTAAAATCACACGTAAATAAGGTTGTTCACGCGATAAGTCCTTACAAAATCATGGCAGCGACAGACGTAAACAGTTACACGAGATACATTTATAACTCAGCTGTGGCGCTAGCCAATCAGAGGAGACTTTGGAATCTTATTCAGGTGGATAAGCAGCTTAGGCCTTGGGGGAAATTGTAGTGATTTTGCAGAGGAGCTTTGGATTCAACACTTTCAAATGACTCTCTGGTGGAGCCAGCTGCACGTTGACGAGAGAAAATAAACAAACCTCATGCTATTTCTTCTTCGTTTTCGGAAGTAGCAACATCCGGTTATACATCGCCTCATGTGATGGGAAAAGGTTTTTCCGATGACTGAGAAACCAGGCCAAATCTAAACTTTTATCCGAAAACGTGGACTCTCCCCCAAACCCCCCGAAATTGTCGTCTTTCTATTAAGCAAATTTATTTTCGTAATTTCAACTTGGAAATGACAAATTAGAAACACAGATAGTGGCACAGATAAAGAAATGGTTTTAAAGAATTTTGTCAAATATTCTTAAAATATTTGACAAAATATTTCATCTATGCTTGTTTTTCTCCTCACAAAACAAACATAGACGAGAATTGATCAAATGTACGTAAAAAATTCATAAGAGGTTTGGAGGGGAACGGTTCCGATTTTTTTTTTTAACTGATTGAAGTCCATCATCCTGTAAAGAAGAATGAATACTCCCAAATTCTAATTTATTAACACCTTATGACATGACTATTTCAATATAAGTCATTCATTTTTGAAAACTGGAAACATTACAGAATTGATTTATTAAATGTAGCCGGGTTTAAGGTGTTCTACTACAGCAGCAATGCTATCGCATCATTTTTGTTTTGTTTATGTGATTTTATTTGCCATCTGCCTGTTCCGCACACTTCAACGTGCCCACGTAGTCGGTCTCTGTTGTTGCACATTTTGGCCACTAGAGGGCAGCGCTGTGCTTAAAATTGATGACAGTTTTCCCGAGGCTGTGCCTCAAATGTTACGGCTTCATTTCAAGAACATCATTCAAACCGTCAACTTCGCCCATCAAATTCAGCGGGCGGGACGAGAGGAACGTTCTATAGAACCTGGCCTCTGATTGGCTGTCAAGACGACTTCTTCCAAATTTGCAATGACTCTGAACAGAAACAACTTCATCCACGTAATTAAATCGCTCCAATTTGTTTACCACAAACGTAACAGTAAAGACACATCTTATTTATTGATTGATTCGTTGTGATTTGGCATTCTTCACACAGGCAGACACATCAGTGTGATGCTTGTACGGTTCTTTGGATTAAATTGGATTTTATGAGGAATGTTGTCACGCGCCTATTTTACGAGAATACAGATTACTAAATTTGTGCAGTGACGTCAGAAGACAGTTTGCTTGTGAAAGATAAAGTGTGGAAGATGCCAAAAAATTTGCAAATGACTTTGGTAATTTTATTTTTTTGTTTCCATCTGAAGCCAGTGATGATAGCACAACAAAACATCTAGTTCGGCATGATCCTACCTGTGTAGGAATATGGAAACATTGGTCTTTTCTTTTTTCCAGTAAGATATTTTAAGTAAGATTTTAAATATGAAAATATTTCTATTGCTTTTCTTAGTGCTTTACTTACATTTCCGACCACTGGTGAGTGGACGCCCCCCTGTGGCAGTGTTGTATATTTCAGTCCTTCATGTTTCTGTTTCCCTGTAATTCATACAGGAATCGCCAGTGAAGATACTGGATAAGAAAGCTAAATAATTATTTTGCATAAACTCTAAAACACTAGTTTTAGAGTTTATTATTTCAGTTTCTCATTAAGATTACACTATTATCAAAGGTAGCTACGGACAATGGTGATTCTGAGAACCTTCAGACTTATCTTGGGAGTTCGGAAAAGTGTTTACAGCCTTTTCATTTTGAAACACTGTAAAATTGTAATTATTTTTCCTCTCATTTACCCATCAACCAGTTTTTTCTGTCGTTATGTTTCCCTCTACGGTACACAATACAAGTAGAGGGGAAGCATCCTATCAGATCACATTAAGCTTCATACAAACCTTGGAGGCAATGAGACTTCTTTGTCGTAATCACATTTCGAATGATTGCATTTTGTGTTTTATGTGTTTTCATGTTTGTATTTTTTTTTAATTACACACTCTGTCTTTAACTGAAACTTATCTGCTTCAGGTCTTGACAGCTTGCAGCCTGACTGCACAAACTTTAAGGTGTGTCTCTGAGTCAACCGGAAGGGAGCGACAATCCTTGAGTATTAGCCCTGCATGGCCTTTCTGCTGTCTGGTGATGCAAGGAAGTGCACCTCATCATTAATGAAATAAATCAGTTTATGGGCAGAGGGGGTGTAGAATTTTTTTTCTTTCTTTCTTTTTTTTTTTTAAACTTTAAACCATGTTATAACATTATTCCCTCATCAAAAACATACTAGTGTTGATTTGATTCTTGATGTGTGTTTAAGAAACCCTTGAATCTCCCACGGCAACCATTCTGGGGTGTCAAAATGCTTGCTCTCACAAAGCTCCTCCTATTTTCACAAAGCTCCTCTCCAGCCAGGCTTCTGCCTCACAGAGCACCTCAGCTCCTCCAGACTAGCGGTAGCAGAATCAGCAAACACCCAGTGGGCTCATCTTATGAACTACTTCTCAGTCAGTGTAACAGTCCTAAGAATGGTTGCATACAGCAAAATGGACTGTTGTGATGACATGCTAAGGGCAGAGTGTCAAAAAGGGCAGGAGCTTCTTAAAGAAACAGAGGCGCTAAATTACAAAGTCAATTTTTTTTAAAGTCATGTTTGATATATACACAGCATTTTTAAAACCGCTGAATCTACCATCATTACTTGATTGTGCTAAAAGAAAATGACACTATGTCCATGGAAAATACAAAACACCGCCATCTATCTATCTGTCTGTCTGTGTCTATTAGATGGCAGCAAGGTTTCCCTTGAGAATCACACATCTGCATCCACTTAGTTACCTATCACACCACCAGAGGGCGCCCTCCACTTCAATCTTCTTCTGTGACTTACTAGAAAACTTTTTGATGATTTCTTTAATTGATTTCAAAACAACCTATAAGCGCTTGGCTTTCCAACGGCTTCAAGTAATTCACGACATATAACCGTGCTCCATTAGACGGTGTTTGTAACCTCTGCAGATGTCAGACCTACCGGAACTCCAGGCGTGAAAGACGTGTCATGTAACATCCACAGGCCCCGTGGAACAGAACAACCTGCACTAAATGTAACTCAACACTGAAGGCTCGGTTTCCTGGCCGCCTAGCCGAGAAACGCCAAAGGACTTTCGCTCTCTTTGTCCTGTCGAACAACAGAAACTTGTAATTTGTCAGGAGTTCTATGAATCTCCAAGTCTGGAGCAGAATGTTTCAGGACAGGCGCTGTTGTTCTCAGCTCGAGACGGTTTGATCTGTTGAGGAACCCGTATGTGTCCGCGTGGTTTGTTTTACTTCTTTGTGGAGGCTTTGATTTTTAAATAGAAAGAAAAGGTGGACAACAAATTGATACAAGCAATTTATCGGTTTTGTGAATATAAATAATTCGAACTTCGATTTTTAATTAATTTCTGCTTCGAAATACTTCTGATTTGGATTCAGTGGCACCCCCAAGGAAGGGTAACGGGGGCCGTAGCCCCCACTTGAAATCTGCTGAAAAATGTCTATAAATTATAGATTTATATTATTATTATTTTTATTATTGTTGTTGTTGTTGTTATTATTGTTATTGTTATTATTATTTATCTTTTTTATTTTAGCTGTCCTCCCCTAAATATTTTAGATATTTACATTTTCTGAGGCCGCCACTGTTCTGATTAGGTCTGAAAATTCTGATTAATAATCTGTTTGATTATCAAATAACTATAGTAGAGTTCCTCAATATGGCTAACTTAATATCTAATGCTATTTATAAGCAGACAGAAATTTAAATTCTTATTTGAATTTCTTCTTAAATGATCAGTGATTACAGAGTTAAGTTAAGACAAATCTGATCGCTCTTATTGGTCTGTTGTTGCAAATCTCAAACCTGAACTCCTCAGCAAACTGAACAAAATTATGTTCAGTTAGCGCTCTGATATCTCCACCACACCCATGCGTCCAGTCGGGTTCTCAGACATTTGGGGGGGTCAGCTGCTCGAGAGGAAAGAAAGGGTATTTACTGTGAGAATTAATACAGGCAGAGTTAAAAATGTGGGACACCTAATATCATTTTAAATCTAGAAAATGCTACATTGAGACAGACCACACACTGTCAAGGAAACAAACTAAAAAAGATTTCACAAGGGCACCTTTTCTTGTCCAGAGAAAACGGAGAACAAACCAGAATAAGGAAATAATGAAAATAAAAAAATCCAGCCAAAATAAAATAAATCAAAATTTGAGTTTGTCACCTGACAAAAATGAGGTGTGAATATTTTCTCCAAGGCGCTGTGTTTGCACACGTTCCCAACTGACGCGCGGGCACGCGTTCAGAAGGCTTTCGTCACCTTTAAAGTTCACGGTTCTGATTTATCTGCTGCTGAAACCTGCTGTGTCAAATGTCAAGAGGGACTTTGTGACATGTAAAAACAAAACAAAACAAACAAAAAAAAAAACCAGCCACCCACAGCTTCCTGTCATTATTTTTAAGAAATCTCCAGAGATTAAAAAGATTAAGCTCCTCAGGCGTGGGCTCATACCTCATAATCGGCATCGGTTTCTCTGCGCCGCTCGCTCCATTCCTGCAGGATGACTGAGCGGCGGGCCTGCTGACAGAAGGTTAAATATGTGACTGAGCGGGTCGGAGGAGTGGCACGCTGAGACCTCAAGGCTCCTTCAGGTGCTGCCATACTATATTCCTGAGAAAGAGCAAACCATTGTTTGTGAAACCGGCGACTAATCTGACTTCCATCGGAGGAGCTTCTTTATTGAAAAAAAAAAGAGAGAGAGAGACAGGGATTGAAGAGAAGGTTCGGTTATGCGCAGATGATTGTTTGTGGCAATGCATGATTATTTCAGATTGATAATGACAGAGGAAGCATGTACTTCACCACACAGAGCGGGCTTTGTTGCTGCACAAAGCATTTATTATCCCATCGTGGCAGACAGAAGACACAGTGGTCACAGACCCTCCTTCCTGCGTAGGAAATGGGGAGTTTGCTTAATAATTACCAGGTATATGGAAGCAACACTGCAGCACTTGATGCCCCACTAATGACAAAATGACATCTCAACCTAACTTTTCACATACCCTGTTTATGTCCGCGTGGGTAAAGAACATATTTCATGTTGTAGACCTAACGGCAGTCGATTGGAAGGTTAAAATAATGAGTAACTTTAGAAAAATGGCAGCTTAGGTTGACGACATTCTGAAAAAAATGTAAATTATACGCTCACTAGAATGAAAATACTAGGTTTTAGAATAATACATGCCTTTATCTCAACTCGTCTCGACTATTGCAAAGCTGGTGTCAGTCAGACATCTGGCACATCTTTATCCCTCCTATTTATATCTACATGCTCCTGCTAGCATGTAGCTTGTTTCTAGCTTGCTGCAGCTAGAAAGAAGCAATAAGATTACTAACCATAGCTATGCAGATGATACACAGGTTTTCATTACGATGTCACCAGGTGACTCCAAAACAAACTATGCCTTGAACAAAGGCTTAGCACAAATCAACGTGTGGATATGTCATAACTTCCTCCAGCTGAATAGAAATGAAGATTAACTTGTTTTCTTTGGCCCTAAAGAGGAATGATCTGTGGCCCTAATCCTCTTCCGTATGATCTAGATACGTAGAAAGTCCAGAGAAAACTTATTTATACTCATCTAGCAACCCAGAAGACCAGAGCATACTTCTACTTATTTACACTTATTTAGCAACCCAGAACAGGGATTAGAACAAATTTAGAATCCAGAAAACTACCTTAGCAATTACGTTTTAGACTTCTATTCTTCCAACCCAGAAGAGGAATTAGACCAGAGGATACGTACTTATACTTATCTACCAACCCTGAATAGGAGTATCTAGTTTATTTAGTTTGGATCAACATTATTACACTACTTTTTAGACTCCTGTTCTTCCAACCCAGTCATGGAATTAGACCAGAGGATAGTTAGTAACGCTGAACAGGAGCACCTAGTTTATATACTTTAGATCAACATTAGATTCTTTTTCTTCTTCTGCTCTTTCCTTTGGTTTGTTATTTTGTTTACATTTCCTTTTAATTCCTGTAAAACACTTTGTATTGCCTTGTTGCTGAAAATGCATTATATAAATAAAATTACATTTACCTTCACCTTTAGAGCCAGCTCGCAGCTTCAGCTTGATCACGAGCCAGAAACGTGTGATCAGGACCAAAATCTGGGTGCAGTGATGGACTCAGATCTGAACCTTCAGAGTCACATGAAGGCAGTTGCAAAGTCGACCTTCTATAACCTGCAGAACATTTCCAGAAATAAAGGACTGATGTCTCAGTAAGATAGATAGATTATAAAGTTTCTCTGCTAGCTTTTAAATCACTGAACGGCTTAGCACCAAAATACATTACAGACCAGTTTGTCGGGTTTGTCTGGGTTTTGATTATTTGTCTCCAGCTCCATTATTAATCTGTGTTCCTTTGTCTCTTTATTTGATTATCAGCCTTGTTTCTGTTTTTACTTTAGTTCTGTCCCTTCTGAGTTTATTACGTCTATTTCTACCCCCCCTGTGCCTTTTTCTCTCTCTCTCCTCAGCCTTCCTTCTGCTCTCTCCCCTCACACCTGCAACCCATTTCTAATCATCCATCTGTTCTTTGTTCTAGTAATCAAGCTCCCCAGTACATATGCAACTCATTCTCGGTCACACCTTGCTGGTTCCTCCTTTCAAATCCTGTTACTTTCCTGCTTCACCCTGCTGGTTTTTGTTCGTGGAGTCCTGTTTTTTTTTCTCTCCTCTGACTCCATGAGTTCTCCAAGGTTTTTGTAAGTTTTGTTCTTCCTTTCTTAAAAATTAAACTGCTTGCTTGTACTCTGTCATTTTACACCATGATATTTTTTGTACTGTAGTTATCGCAGCCTTATAAAGTGTATCAGTTGACACTCAAGGGAGAGGCAGAGCCAAGTGATGGAAAACAGCAGGTTTTAGTTTCATCAATGGGACGAGAGGTCAAGCTTGTGCTGATAAAATAGCAGATGTTCCTTGAGTTTTGTTCTTTATCGTGTCTAAACAGGTTTAGACCACACTGTTGTGTAGCTTTCTTGGTGACGTTTTGTACCTTTAAAATGAAAACAACACTACGTGGATATCTAAATGAACCTTAGTAGACATTTTTGTTAAATGTTATTTAAAGTATAACCTGATGGACCAACGTCTATCTCTCTTTCTTTCTTTTTCTCATTTTCTCACTCCAGGATCTGTTTCAGAGAAGCTTCCAGAACACGACTGTGAACATTGTCAGAGACTCCTCACACCCTCTCTGTGAACTTGATGAACTGCTCCCATTATGAATAGTGAGATTTCATAGAGGCAGAACCACCAAGCTGCTGTACAACTTTCTACCTCAAGCTGTTGAAGTTTTGACACACGCTCTATATTATTGCACATTTTGTTCCAGCTATTTAATACGTTTTCCACAAATCTGTTGAGCATTTCAGAGTTTTCCTGTGTAATTCTAAGTTATGCAATGAATGCATAACTAAAAGCAGAGGCGACCATTTTTTTTGGAACAAATGTACTTTTAGGAGTCTTTTTTTTTTTTCTCTCCAAAAGAATATGTTTGACGTTTACTTCAGCAATGATATCAGGAAGTAGCTAAACCAAATAAAGAACAAACATGTTTGAGACATTGACATCTAATTTTAACGTGAGATTTTTCTTTTATTTTTGTTGTTTTTCCACACAATATTTGTTCTGTTATTTTCTATCTGCTGAGCCCGCTTGAGCCATTTTGAAGTTGTCTATAAAGAACAAAGAGGATACTGTCACCATAAGTACTTTATTCTGTTATAGCATATTAGTACTGTATATGTTTTAGGTTGAAGATGATTGATTTGAAAAAGTTTCTTCTGCCTGAATTTTTGTAATTATGTTAGTGTTTATTTGATTCCATAAATAGATAATAAATCAGATGTGGACAAACTGTTAAAGTAATGCTTCTCTTATTTGAGTACAATCTTTGGTTACTCTATACCCGCCTCTGGAATAATAAAAGGCAGTAGAATAATGAATCATTTATAAATTGCTGTACTTGCAACTTGTTAACTGCCAAACCATAAAGAGAAAATGAAGCAAAAAACGAGCCTCTGTTGTTGCCAGTTTAGTTACCTAAAAAGGAGGGGAAAAGTATATCTTTTTGATTTTTAGTCCCTCGCTGGTTGCCGTAGTGCCGTCGTTCGGTTGCCAGGAGACGACTGGAGACGTTTGAGGCGCAGCGACGATGGAGAAGTATGAGAAAATCAAAGTTGTTGGGAGAGGAGCTTTCGGGTAAACTCTGCTCTTTCACACACATTAACATTGCTTCGTGTTATAAACTTTTGTCTGCCTGAAACAACGCGGCTGTCTGGAGTTTATTAAGAGAGCCAGAAGTCGGTAAAGGTCCACTTTTTTCCTTCAAATCCAACGGAATGTCTGTCTTCTGCTGAGAGGAAAAAGAGGGAGGAGATAACGGAGCGTCCGGACACTAAGAAAAAAGTGAATTATAGTAAGCAGCCGTGATAAAACATGGCTGTCTTTAGCTATAAAGACAGCCATAATTATATAGGGATTTAAAACTGCCGTTATGTATGTGGAAAAGTATTCACACCCCACTCTTTGACGGCACAACACAAAGTACAACATAATTAGGCGTTAAAAGCAAAATGGCATGTTTGTTTTATTATTATTTTCCACAGAATAAATTCAGAATTGCCCCATTTACTCACAAATGGAGTCCCAGAACAACCAGAAAGGGACACAACAACAGCACCATCTTAAGCTGTCAAAAGTTCATCCAAAGCTGTTTAGTCGGTTAAAAATGGAGACTGCGGCATAAAACAGACCTATTTATGGGCCAGGGGAAGGACCAAGACAAGAAGGAATTTGGCTGTCACGTAGAGAACAGCAGGCGTGGCGGAAGAGATGCAAAACGCTTAGAACTAACTCTCCACACAAGCTTGGTGGCGGTAGCTTCATATAGCGAAGCCTTTTATCAGTAGTAACAGATATTGGTCAGAGTTTATAGACTGAGTAAAATACAGAGCAAACCTGGACAAACTTGAATGGTTTCGTTCAGAGAACGGCCCAGTCAAAGTAAATGTAGGTAAATATTTGCTCTCCATCCAACTGAGCTGAACTTGAGTTAGTGAACGGGCAAAAATGGCCCCTTTGTGTGTAAAGTTGGAAGAGACACACCCCCAAACGGAGAGCTGCGACTAACTAATATTTTAGTATTCGATTATTCGGAGATTATTTGGACGATTAATCGGATAAAACAAAATTGGCACATTCTGCAGATTTTTCAATTAACCACTAAGCCTTATTTCATACAATATTAGCAATACGAAGGTGCAAATAAACAAATGATCCAATTCTGTTTTTAAATAATAAAAGAACAATTTTATTGCCTAAAGTAAAATAACAGAGCATTCCTTTAGTGTATGAATAATCATTTGTAGATTAGTTGGCAAATTTTAGCATTACCCAATTAATAATTGGACAGCAAAGGTGCTTGATAAGGGACTTTGGTTTTCACAGAATTTGAAGCAGGTGAAGTTAAAACTAGGAGTTCTGGATAGAATATGTTTGCATATTTACATTTTTTTAAATCTTAAATGCAAAATGTATATATTTTTTTGCATGGTTTTGGCTTAGTTACTGCTCTGAGTGTGATGTTTTTTCAGCAAATGGGCTTCTTTTTTTGGGTCTGTATTCTCCATTTAACAATTAATCGGTTACAAAATTAGTAGAAAGTCATTTCAATAATTGATTAATCATGATTAATTCAATTCATCGTTTCAGCCTAAAACTCCGGTTCTACAAACTCACTCAGGCGAGGTCGACATACACTTTACAAAACTTTATACTTTTCTCGGTCGTTTGATAAAATACTTTAAAAATTAGATTTCCCTTTCACTTAATATTTTTTGCTTCACTTTCGCAATGCATTGCAATTATATTTGCAATGCAAAATTGTCCAAAGATGGATTTGAAATACTTAAAGTTAAGTCAAATTTCAAATATTTAATCTTGTAACAGATGTGTGCAAAACCTTTTATTAACCCAGTTAAAGATTGTGAATCTACATTGGAAATCTTAGTTCATAAAAAAAAACAATTGAGGAACTATTGACTCCATGATAACAAAGAGAAACTCAACCCATTTTTTTTCTAAGTGAGATGCATCTACTTCAGCTACATTAAGTCCCGATGACTTCATCAAAACTAAGCTGCCACAAATTATCATCTCTCTTGTTATTTCTTTTTTTGTTGTTGTTTTTGTTTTTGAGGACATTTTTCTCGTGTCTTCTGGTCGGTCAGGATCGTCCACCTGTGCCGCAGGCGCAGCGACGGGGCCTTTGTCATCCTGAAGGAGATCCCGGTTGAGCAGATGTCACGGGACGAACGCTTGGCAGCACAGAACGAGTGTCAGGTGCTCAAGCTGCTCAACCACCCAAACATTATCGAGTACTACGAGAACTTCCTGGAGGACAAGGCCCTGATGATAGCCATGGAGTACGCACCAGGTTAGCTCGCTGCCGGAGACGGTTACACCGTGCTCTTTTGTCTGGGCAAACCAGTTTACTTTTCCCATGCCTTAGGGTTCCACACACAGACCACTTGAGTGCATCTTAACATCTAAGTCTGTGTGAAGTAGGTGTTTTTCAGGACTGTGTAATAAGGGAAATTACATAGCTTTGCACCGGTGATTCCACAGTTCTTTGCCGTAACTAACTTCTTTACCCCCTGAAATCATCAGATTAAAAGCTTAAACTGTCTTCATTTTCAGACTAAGAGAAAAAAAAAGCTTTGAATACGCTTTAAAAAATGTTTTATTATCTTTCTGAGCACTTAAATCACTTAATTGGGATTTTTAATGTTGGTCTCTTAATGATACCAAAATAATTTTAAATATTATGTCCCCATGTGCGGATCATTTCCTGATTTAGCTTCTCGTCAACTGTCTTTAATATTAGCTTGCCGTTGTGTGTTTCTTTTAATTCTTTTAAATAAAGTAAATAAGCAGATTATACATCATTACAAAGGATAAATATGTGGAAAAAAAGTATTTTATATCCACTGTAAGATATGGTGGAGGATCATCTGATGCTGCGGACTTGATTCTTTGCTCAGATCCTGAGTAGTTTATTGTCTAAGTTGTGGTTTGTTCAACACTTTGGCCTGTTTTAAGCCCCAAACCCTTGTGAAAATTTAGGCCAATTTGGATATCACACATTAATATTCTTGTTATGCCTGATAACTTGCCAATTAAAAAAAAAAACACTCACGTTTTTTGATAAAATGGTGGTTTTTCGGCCGTGTCTAGATGGACACATTTCTCAAAACTGCGACCGAAACACTTTTTTCACACCCCACGAGTTATGTGATCAACAGTCAACAGTGAAGTGGTAGTGAAAATGCCGAAGACAAAGACAGGAAGTAGTAGGAGGACGAGGGTTTGTTTCTCAATCAATGGAAACACCACAATTTAGAAATGTGTGTTTTTTCGACATTAGAGGAATATCAACAAAGATGCGCACACACTCGTAATAGAATCAGAGCTACTGATGGCTACAAAACACCACGTGACCGACCTCAGTTAAAGTGCCAGATATTCATGTTCTAGATTCTATTTCCTCTTAAGCTGACATTAAGGCTTCCCTCACATTATGAAGACGAACCCCTGTTCTGTTCTTATTGTCTGATTTGATTTGATATCCCAATCTGTCATACGCCAACAACATTTCACCTCTGCAGTGTGAATGATGCGTTTCATTCGTTCCCCTGCAGGTGGGACGCTGGCTGAATACATCCAGAAGCGCTGTAACTCCCTCCTGGACGAGGACACCATCCTCCACTTCTTTGTGCAGATCCTGCTCGCTCTCTACCACGTTCACAACAAACTGATTCTGCACCGCGACCTCAAGACTCAGAACATTCTGCTGGACAAGCACCAGATGATCGTCAAAATTGGAGACTTCGGCATCTCGAAGATCCTCGTCAGCAAGAGCAAGGCGTACACGGTGATCGGATCTTTTCTCCTGGTTTAAGAACGTAAATGAATGAATGAATCGATCGATCAACTGTATTTGTCTACCATATTTCAGTAACAAGGCAGTTCAATTTGCTTCACATCAATTTCATAAAAACATCATGCAGTCACCATTTGTGAAACCAGTAACAGACTTTACATTTTGTCAATTGCTGTCATTGAAATCATCAATATACATCAAATATGTTGGTCAGTGTTCCAGTTATTATGGTTCAAAAGCAACTCTGATCATTTAATTTAATCTAATTTAATCATCAAGCGCTGTTCCCAAATAGTCCGGAAAAGTCTGGAATTTGTTTTAGGCATTTCCTGTCTGTCTGCCTGTCCGTCCGTCCATCCATCCATCTTGGGAAAATTTGCTGTAACCTTGTGTTTTATGAAAGTTGACTGAATGCTATCTGACTTTGGGAAACCTTGATATAAGCAATATGTATGAAGGCTGGTTGAAGGTGTCAGTTGATCCTACCACCACTAACAGTGGCTGCTCTGTGTGTGGGGGTGTGTGTGCGTGTGTGTGTGCAGGTGGTGGGGACTCCCTGCTACATCTCCCCAGAGCTGTGTGAGGGAAAGCCGTACAACCAGAAGAGCGACATCTGGGCTCTGGGCTGCGTCCTGTACGAGCTGGCCAGCCTAAAGAGAGCTTTTGAGGCGGCTGTAGGAAAACAATCCTTCATTCTGCTTTACTTACTTGCTTTACTGGCTTATGCAGTCACAATAATCCTACTGCTTTATAACACTGTGATACAGAAACTCCTAGTGTTCGGACAAGACAGGAATCGCTCCTAACCAACATCACTGCTACGCTTTTCCAACTGTACACTGCAGTTGGTCTTGCTTTCATTATTGAAATGTTTCGTTAAAGCTCAGATCTGTCTTCATCTAAAACCTGTTTTCTTTTTTTCTTTTCCCCTTCCAGAATCTTCCCGCCCTCGTCCTGAAGATCATGAGCGGAACCTTCGCTCCAATATCGGACCGCTACAGCCCAGAACTCCGGCAGCTCATCCTCAACATGCTCAACCTGGACCCATCCAAACGGCCCCAGCTCAATGAAATCATGGCTTTGCCCATCTGCATCCGGCCGCTGCTTAATCTCTACACAGACATAGGCAATGTGAAAATGCGCCGGTACGCAACGGACAAATGATTAAAGTAATTGTACTCATTTGTGACAAAGACTCATGAGATTTTTTTTTCTTTTCTTCCAGGATTGAGAAACCGCTGTCGAACGTTCAGCCGCGAGGCAGACCAGGAGGGAGAGTTCCTGCTAACCGGACAAGAGGTTATATTAGACTTTGCGTAGGCCGGCTTTCACTCTGTGATTCTTATCATTCCTGTTTTTTGTTCTTGCCGTTAAGCAGACGCATCTGCGGGTTTGGGATCAGGAAAGGTGCATTCTCTCCCGCTGTCCTCCGTGTATACCTGGGGAAGTGGGATAACGGCGCCTCTCCGGCTGCCGATGCTGAACACCGAAGTGCTTCAGGTCTCACTGGGCAGGACTCAGAAGATGGGAGTCACCAAGTCTGGCCGCCTGATTACCTGGGAGGTAAAACAGCATTTTCACACTTCCCTCACATCCTAAAGGGACAAAATGCTTCACAGAAAGTCCTCTGGTCAGATTTTTTCCCCCCTTCATTTTCCTCCTTACAACCGGAAACTCCAATGTGTTTTAATGGAATCATCTGTGGTAGGCCATTGCAAAAATAATAAAAAATCTGTTAATTTATGTTCAGCTCTGTTAAATCAATACTTTTCACTGCAAGGGCACAACTACAAACTAAAGTTGTTTCTATTGCTTCTTTGCAAAAGAGTTCATGTTCTGTTAGATTCTCAATTTGATCCAGATTTGGACCTCTCACAAAGGGAAACTCTTTAATTTTAACCCTTCTGTTTTTCCTCTGGCGGTACCTTTAGGGTGGTTGTCCTGCTGGACGGTGAACCCTTCCCTTCAGTCTCAAGCTCCTCTGCCTCCTCTCAGTGATCCGACTGCCATCTGCAGGAATAGTCCAATTTGAAGCGACCAATCAGGGGCAGGAGGAGGTTCTTAACTCTGTCAATCATGTTTGTCTACGCTGCTCAAGATTGCCAGTTAGCTACTCAGTGTGGCGTAAAAAAAATGTACAGTCCCAGGAAAATCATTTGTCATTTGCCATCAGCAGTGGCCATGCTAACGAGACGTACAGTAGCTTTAGCAGAGAGCGAAAGGGAGGCTGTGAGCAGCACATTACAGCAGCAAGATTGACAGCGCTAAGATTCTCCCCATGGCTCTGATTGGTTGTTTCTGACAGAGTGGTATATTTCTGCAAATGGAATAGGAGCACAGGGAGGAGCCAGAGGAGCAACGGTTTTAAAAATGTTTAAAAAAAACATGTTTTTTGTTTTTTTTACAAGTTACCTATTGCAGCAATGAAGCAACACCTAAGTAGGACCAAATATTCCAGACAATGCGTGATGGCGTGCGTGGCTCTGTGTGTGACCTGGTTCCAGGCTCCCTCCGTTGTGTCTGGAGAGGCCAGTCTTCCAGGCCTGGTGGATCAGATGCAGCCGCTGTTCATTTCCCGTTTCCTCGAGGGTCAGTCAGGGGTCACCATCAAGTCCGTGTCCTGTGGTGATCTGTTCACCACCTGCATGACAGGTGGGTCAGCTCTTTTTGCTTTGAACCCAACAGAGACAAACTAAAGGAAACTGATGATTGGGTTGTGGTCTCTTAACCTCTCAGGCTGCAGGAAGTACTCCATTAAAACTGAGGCACAAACTGGAGGGGATTAAAAATTATTTTCTTAGTTGTTTTTTTTTACCCCCTTTTTTCATTATATTTTATTAGAGTGACACAGATAAACATTTCCTAAAAAGGGATTATGAGAATTCTGTTGGTCTGTGCAATAGTTCGTGCCAGCTCATCAACTAAAAGTGCCGTTAATCTCCGGTTTTTATTTTCCCTTTGCAGACAGGGGTATTATCATGACATTTGGAAGCGGAAGCAATGGTTGTCTGGGACATGGCAACTTTAATGATGTAACACAGGTACGCCTTCACATTTCTGTCCACATAGTTGTTCAGATACATTAGAAAAATCATTTACCACTAAGTGAAACACTCTTTTTTTATCCTGGGTGTCAAAGGCAATCAAATCAAAAGTACTAACTTGCCAAAAACTGTAACTTTTTTCAGAGCAAACGCTGCAAAAAAAATTGTCAGTTTTCTTTTACCTCTTCAACAACAAACTAAGCATGTAACATTTTAATAAAACAAAGTCGTCCATTTTTTTGTAAATTTGATGTTTAGCTAAATCTTGAACCAAAACCTAAGAAAGAAGTTTTGCATTTTTTCCTCATTAAAAAAAGGCATCCATCCATTTTCTAACACCCTTGTCCCTAGTGGGGTCAGGACGTTCTGGTGTCTATCTCCAGTTAACGTTCCGGGCGAGAGGCGGGGTCACCCTGGACAGGTCGCCAGTCTGTCGCAGGGCAACACAGAGACAAACAGGACACACAACCATGCACACACACACTCACACCTAGGGAGAATTTAGAGAGACCAATGTACCTAACAGTCATGTTTTTGGACTGTGGGAGGAAGCCAGGAAGTACCTGAAGAGAACCCACGCATGCACAGGGAGAACATTTACGAAATGCAGATTTGGGTGCGTTAAAGTTTGCCTTAGATTAGCAGTCACTGGTTGAATGTGGTTAAATTTACTATACAATTTAAAAAAAATTTTAAAGGCTAGGTATAAAAAGATGAACATTTTTGTTGTGCATAACTTTTTTTGTCTAGTGTTAATGTAGTGTTAATAAAATAACTACTATTTCTGTCAACCACTCACCTTTGCTGGGAGTCCAGATTTGTCAGATTCAGAAATTGCAGTCAGGGTTGATAAAAAATCAGTTAAGGGCTGGAAATGACCCCCAGGCTGCAGTTTGGACACCCTTGATATAGATTAATTACACACAGAGGGATGTTTGAAAGCCTTTATTCCTGTTAATTATAATTCTGATGATTTCCACTTATAGCTAATGAAAATATAACATTTAATATTGGAATATCACATCACACCATTAAAAAAGACATTTGTAATACAGAAATATGTTTGGTACCTGGGCAATGGTCGTTTTCAAACAGTACTTTTAATCTAACAAGCTTGCTCTGAACATGTATTCTAATTTATTGAATATGACTGTAAATTATTAATTATTCCCTGATTTCAGCTGCTTTTTTCTTCTTATGACAGTGAAACTTTAAACACTCCACTGGGGAGTCAGACATACAGTATATACACATATAGAGTATTAGAAAAGTAAAAGTCCTTTCTACTGAGATTGTAACATTTCAAGCCCATTTTACCGACAAGTTTCACCTCAAGCTCCCCTGTTCACACTCGATTTCACTTCGTTACTCTACATCCACACTCAATACGTTCCGTTTGCTTCAATTTACCCGCTTTGCTTGAGCTTCTTCTGCACATCAACTCAATCATTCGGCATGCAGCATGTGATACCTGCGTCATCTCTTTTTGTGTTTGTGTGCGCAGCCTAAGATTGTGGAGGCTCTCCTGGGCTACGAGTTGGTCCAGGTGTCCTGCGGAGCTTCTCATGTCGTCGCTGTGACCAATGAAAGGGAGGTGTTTGCTTGGGGGAGAGGAGACAACGGTACAACAAACGAACCACTTGTGTTTTTTTTTTTTTTTTTAAGGTTGTTTGAACACCAGCGATTTACGACGACTGATTGTTGGCTCTCTGTCCTGAAGGTCGCCTCGGCCTGGGCACCCAGGACACACACAACTGTCCCCAGCAGGTGTGTCTGCCTGCAGAGTTCGAGGCTCAGAAGGTGGTGTGTGGCGTGGATTGCTCCATGGTTATCAGCACGCGGTGCAGCATTCTGGCATGTGGAAGCAACAGGTTGGTGCTCTGCCTCCCTGACACGAACAATGACTTGCTAGTTTTACACCCTGCAGACTTGTGTTTATGTTATGAGGGTGTGTGGGATGGCGATGGATTAAAGGTTTAAAGAAATAGTTCATCTGTGTATAACCTGTGAGACGGCATTCTCCAAAACTTTTTCTGCTGACAGGATGTAGATAAGTGTGTTAGTAATGGGGAGTGAGAGCGAGGTCTGGTGTAACGCTTAACTTCTGTTACATCTTAAGTCTGTGTGTAATGTCTATGTTTAATAATCACAGTGAGTGTTAAATGAACTTTGGACATTTAATGTGTGTTTAAATGCTGATTTAACCAAGGATCAGAAATAGACAATGAAAATGCTCAATTCTGAATTTTTTTTTTTTTTGCTCCAATCCAATATGTTTTATTTTATTTATTTTTGCATGGTTGTTTATCCATTTATGCATCAATTATGATCTTTTATGTGAGGATTTTTTTTCAAACTGTTTTAGATTTTCTTTAAAGCATAAAAAAAAGAAAATAAAAGGTGGGAATTTAAAAAAAATAGATTTATATAGTTTTTTTTTAGGATTTTTTGGTGATGAGTTGTAATTGTCTCCAAATACAAAGTTGCTATTTGGAAAATACATAAGTAGTATTAGTTTTTAGGGGTCACTTGATGTCGCAATAGTTTTTCACATGTTAGAGTCTTCTACAGTGGAAGGAGGAAGTGTTCATTCCTGAGTTGCTTTTTCGTCTGTCTGCCATAATGGATTTAACAATATTCTTGCACTTGCAGTGGATGGACAGTAGCTGATAGTGTATTTCATGATGCACTAGTGGATTATAAAAATTACATTATTTAATGTATTTGCATCTAGTTGTTGTTTTTAAAACTATTTAAATATTTTTCATAAATAATCATTCTACTCAAAAAAGAAAATAAAAAAACAGATCAAATTATTACAAAATTCATGCCTGTGGTGCATGTTACTTACATGAGACTCTATATAAGTAACTTCTGTTGTAAACTGTTTTCGTTTCAGGTTCAACAAGCTTGGTCTGGACACTATTACAGCTGGGGAGGAACCAAATCCTGTGAATCAGGTTGAAGAAGTCCATTCTTACGCTCCAGTTCAATCAGCCCCACTCAACTCTGAGAGGATCGCTTACGTCGACATTGGAACGGCCCATTCTGTTGCTGTCACAGGTTTATACTCTACTATAATGATCACATGCCTGAAACAGATTTGTTCCTGCAAGCGTCTGACCTTGTTAGGTTTATGTATTTCCCACAAAAATGAAACCCGATCACTGCTTATTGAGTATGAAGAAGTTTTGATCTCATCTGTTTATTTAAACTCCTGCCTTTTCAGCTGTCCACTTTGTTAGAAATCATTTCTGCGTTTTGTCCGTTTTGCTCTCAATATGCAGAAGAGGGCCGGTGTTACACGTTTGGCAGCAACCAGCACGGTCAGACGGGCTGCAGCTCCCGGCGCAGCAGCAGCCGGGTGCCCTACCAGGTGCTCGGCCTGAAGGACATCACCTTGGCCGCATGCGGTGACGCCTTCACCCTGGCCATTGGAGCTGGTGAGTGGATGATGTGTAGCATCTTTAGCGTGACAAAAATCATAAACTACGAGCAAATTTAACAGCAAGATTTAAACATTTGTTCACTCCCAGGATTAAGAGTTACTCTTTATAGTGTTTAGGGTTTAGTCATACTGTAAGGAAGGCTCATATTTCATCTTGTATATTCTCGTACTTTTTTTTTTCCTTGTGGGACTTTTCCGTCAGGCAAAAGTCTGAGTCGTGCGCAAACATCTTCTTTAGGTTCTATGGCTAGAAGCGGTTGAAGCTACCTGTAACTAGTGGCTAATATACTGTGCCATCTAACTGGGCTGCAGCGGGACTCACTTTCAGCCCTGTAGTTTCAAGCCTCAGACCGGCCCACTTTGAAGAACGACCTATCATCATTAAAATCATGTAATCATAATCTTACATGTTAACTCCACAGTAAGGTCTTGAAATTCAGTATATTTTTCTATAACATTTCTAATTCAGTGCAGATACTTCATTGACTTGATTGAACATTTTATCGTCCTCATTTGACGTCCTCGTCAGCAGGCCGATTTTTAAAAAATCGTGGCCAAAATGTCATATTGACATACTGGGATTTGCCCAGAACCTCCCAATTAGCCAATTTGTCTCTGTTAGCTAGCTAACTAGCAGTTTGTGTCTGTCATGGGTGATGGGCTGGATGGAAGACAGTGGCAGGCAAAAGCCACATGGTGTGAAACCCAACACAGAGGCAATGGTTTTAACATTTTTCAATTTTCTTGCATCTTGTCTTAACTCAACTCCAACTCAGAACAACAGAGTAACGGAAAGCGCCAAAACACACACAATCTGTAAACCGTAACATCCTGTAGTTGAGTGAAGCCCCCTAGTGGTACACCACAAAAATGATATAAAAAAATCTGTTTGATATGAAACATTTCAGCATATTCTAAGATTAAAACTGTCCCTGCATGCAGATATTTAGTCATTCACCGGCAAACTAACAACACCTCCAAAACAAAGGCGATTTGCTGAAATGGACAAAAGAACCACTTTCTTTTTCTTCCTCTTCTGTTGTTACTGGTCTCTATGTGGCGCACAGGGCTTGTCAAACCTAATTAGATAAATCCATTTATACACTGGAACTGCCCTTTTACCTTGTTGGCCCTTAGATGGGTAACAGATGTCTATTGTTTGTCTGTAAGTTTTGTTGTTGCAGTTGGGTGTAAAACAGTAAAAAGCTGTATGGTGACAGTGAGTGGCTCCCTGTGGAGAGGCCAGCAGTGCCTGTAGGTCTCTCTTTGTTGAAGAAGTGCTTTGTTCAGCTCAGACCTCCTATAGAAATAGCCATTATGAATCCAAGACAGAGCTGTCAGTTAAAGATTTGAGTGGATTAGCCCCTCAAGAAGAGGTTTTCCTACAAACTTGGTGATTAACTCGCTTTTTTTGGTGTTTTGTTTTTTTTCCGGCAGAAGGTGAGGTGTACACGTGGGGGAAGGGGGCCCGCGGTCGCCTCGGAAGAAAAGAAGAGGATTGTGGGATACCGAAGCCGGTGCAGCTCGACGAGAGCCACCCGTTCGCAGTGACATCGGTGGCCTGTTGTCATGGCAACACCCTGCTGGCAGTCAAACGTAATATTTTTTGCTTATTGCCCCAACTTAAGAAATGGCGTGGCGAAATGTGACTAATCCGATGAAAGGTCGTCTGAACTGCAGACAAGCATCTTCGGACGGAGCCAAGTGCGTGAATACTTCTGCCGCATCTGCTGCTGCTGGAGTTCATTTTGCACTGAAAGTATCTGCAGCGTTGCAGCGGCCAACTCGCCTCCAGACCGAGCAGCTTTGTTTGAAACTCTGAGACACAAACACAGTGACCTCTGGAAAAGACTCCGACAAAGAGTCGATCCATGACCAGCCTGTTTTTGTGTGACATGTGAAAGAGAACAAAGCAGCAATTAGTGTAAAAGGGGAAAATAAGTAACAGGGTTTAATGTATAGAGCATTTTTACAACAACCAAAAGTAACATATGGAAAATTCAGAATACCGTACCACCCCTTTAACATATTTTGTACCAAAAAAACTGTATTGTCCACCACTACATCGTTCGCCAGCTTTCCTCAACCCCACCACATGATGTCAGTAAGAGGGATTGGATCCAAACGAACACCACGCCTTAAGACATTTATTGGTTAAAAGAAATTAAATATACATCTAATCATGTTCTTCCATTTTATAGTGAAGTGATTTCTGTGTTTGTCTCTGATTTCAACTTTACAACTGTGGAAAAAAAAGTGAAAAACTCTCTGGGTGTGGGTATAAAAGTATTCAACAACACACTGCATCCATACAAATCTCATTTGTCATCTAAATATAACTATACATAATATATTTTTTAGTAATTATATATCTTTGTTCTTTAATCAGTGGTTTCTAGACACACATAAAGGTTTTCTGGGAAATGGTTTTAGGTCTTGTGCAGAGACTTGCCAGTTGTGCTTCTTTGAATAGTCTGTTAAAAATATGATTCCTCTTCCTTCCACTTCAAAATGATTCACCGTATTGTTTCAGTCTGTCTCATAAAACCGTAATAACAGCGTGTCTAAAACCTTGTAAATACATGCATCTAAAATGAAGGTCTTGAGATGTCTTGAATTCATTTAAAAAATGTATGTTGGCCTTAACTAGGTTGTTCACAGGTCTTAAATTTTGTTGTGACAGGACTACTTACTCATATATTCTGTGTAGATTATTTTTCTTGTGAGACTTTCCTGTCAGGTAGAAGTTTGAGTTGGACACAGACATTTTGTGACTCGAGGTGGTTGGAACTACCACTAAATAGCTGCTAATAAACGCTTGCTAACTGGCTTTTTTGCGTCTATAAATGGTAAGTGTACGTTGTTGTCAGTTGGCTGGACGATGTTTGTCTTCGCCACTGCCTCACTTCTGTTGACAATCCGTACGGTGCTATGTACATAATGGTAAAAAAAAAAAAAAAAATTACAAATCGGCACTACGATATAAGATATGCCATTTTCTTGTCATGATACAGGTCTTAAATTTCATTTCAAGTGGTGTTAAAAAGTCTCAAATTAGAGTTGTGTAAACCTGCAGAAACCCTGAATAAAATACACTCAAGTTTTTGGTTCGAATGTGACGGAGATTGAATGCAATTAAGGTGTGTGAACACTTTGACAACGTAGTTTTGACATTTTAGTCCTTTTGAACTTAGTGTTTTAAGATGTTAAAGCACCCTCTGGTTTTCAAACTCATATATTAGAAAGAAAATGTAAAAAACGTGATGCTCATATCTTCATCACTTGGCTTCTTTCAGATGTACTAACTTTACCTCTTTTGTGTTTCAGCTTTGTTCGAGGATCCTGGTTCCAGATGACTTTGAGCTGAACGCTTTCGATGGAGACCTTCCCTACTCCCTCCTCAATCCTCCTCTGCATCCGGTCTTTTTTTTTTTTGCTAATGAACAAATATTCGTTTTGGTTGGCGAACACACACAGAAAGGTCAGTCGGAGGAAACAGGTGCATTGCACTCCAGACACGCAAAAGGAATGTCGCAACACTGATACCGAAGCTGGATTACTGCAGCTCATTAGGCCGCTTCTCATGTGGTGAGCGATTGTCTTCCCTCGCGCGCGTCTTTTCTGCCGTCAAAAGCCAGCGAAAGTCAAACAGGTTTTGTTCCCTCTTAAGACGGCCGGGTGAATGAGACGACAAGAATGAAGGATGAAGTCAGGAGATGAGAGCGCGAGGAGGGGAGTCGGGTTTTTGGGCTCTTTATTGGATTAGTGCTGCAAACCCAAACAAGCAGCGTTCAAACTAGATAATGAGGAGGGAGTGGGGCAGGTGGGGGGGAGAACGTAAGGGGACATGTTACCCCGCTTGTTCAGACACATTCACAGCTTCTTCAGAGCGGAGAATAGCAGCCTGTAGAGTAAACAGGCAGCTATTCATGCTGCCGCCAGCGGTAAACAACGTACTATTAACGCCGTTGTTTTCGTTCCACCGCAGGAATTTTTACTGGCTGAACAGCTGAGACGGTTTTCACGCCATAGAAACCGAAAATAGCGAGAGGCATATAACGACGTCTTTCCGGCTTCAAGTACATACCTCCCATTGAGTTGAAACAAGATATTTGCGTGTACTGAATAAATAGGCACAAGCACTTTTTTTGTGTGTTTTTTTTCTCAGTGTCTAAAGTTAAATCAGACCAAACTGTTCTTGTTCTAGGTTACTTAGAATTACCCAAATTATTTCTATTTGCTCAATGCCAGAAAACTTGGTGAGAACATTTTTTAGACATTTTTTGTTTGTTTGTTTTTACTTTCTTCAAATTCAAAAATGTGCGTACATTTGGTCGCAGACAACTGTCCTTTTTAAAACTGTACAACTTAAATTTGAAGAAAGAAAAAAAATCTTAAATGTTTTCCGGCATTTAGCAGACACAAATTATTTTGGTCATTCTAACTAGCCTGAATCAAGAAAAGTTTGGTCTGATTTAACTTCAGACAGTGATGAGGGGGGGAAAAAATGTGTTTGTGTCTTTTTATTCAGTGTATGTAAATAACTGGCTTCAAGTGGATTTGTGGTAAAAAAAAACTAATAGATTAAACAGAATAAACAACTTTGGTTTCTGTAGATCAAAAACATCAGAATTTATAAAGACAATTCCCCCCCGGGGCAGAACGAGCGTCGAAAACTTCCCGTCTTCATCTGATAAGAGCTGATTAGAGACAAACGGAAAAGACGTAAAACATTGTGAAAGAATAGGGTGCCTTGTTATTTAATGAGGCTTCAAATTAGTTAAATAAAACTCACGACCTGATTAATTTGACAAAAAAACAGCAATAGAACAGTGTGGAAACTATCTATAATACATTAGATTACCACAGAGTCATATTTATTATGCTGGTGATTAATGTTTAATGCCGCTGCAGCTGGTAACAGTGAGTAGATTAAAGTTTCATACTTCAATCTTTAAAGGTGAATTATTGATTCCTAGTTAATTATGTCATCATATATTCACTCGAATGCTGATTAGTGAGTTAAGCAAAGTGAAGAAAATCTTTTTTTCATGTGAAGTAGAGCATGAGCAAAAAGTAGAAAACAGCATGTTTTTTGAACTGCACGATTAAAAGTGACTTTGAACATTGGTGCAAATGAGGCATTTTTGACATTTTTTTAATAAAAACTTGAGAGTAGAGAAAAGAGAAGAAGGATGTGAAATGTCAGGTTTAGTGGTTTAATAAAAGAATAAATAAAAAAAACACCACGAGAGAATTTGTTAATAAAATTTGCTTTGTTCAAACACATTGCATTGCAAAGTGTTTATTTATGTATTTGGTCACTTTAAAATCACAAATTGTAATTTTAACAACGAAAGCAGTGCAAAACTGTAACTCATATTGCCCAACGTTGTTGGCAGATGGGAAGAAGAATCTCCTGTCTGTATTTTGGCGGCTATAAAAAATAAATAGAATAGAATAGAATTCAACTTTATTGTCATTGCACTGTCACAAGTACAAGCAACGAGATGTAGTTAAAGATGCTTAGAACAAATCAATTTGTGGATGTGCCATAACTTTCTCCAGCTGAACAGAAATGGAGATAAAGTTATTCTCTAAAGAGGAACAATCTAGTCAGCTTCAGTTATTGCAACTAGGAACCAGCGATCAGACCCAAAATCTGGGTGCAGTGATGGACTCTGACCTGAACCTTCAGAGTCACATAAAGACAGTTACAAAGTCGGTCTTCCATCACCTGAACAACAATTCCAGGATTAAAGGACTAAAGTCTCAGCAAGATTTAGAGAAACTCATCCATTCGTGTTGATTACAGGTTCTTAGTAGGAAGAGTTTCGGGGGGTAAAGGGGTTCTGTCTAAGGTCCCATATTACCTTGGGCCGGCCCTGCATGAACAGTCGCTGCAATGCTCATCTCTGGAATCCACCTGGAATCCACCAGGAATCTACCTGGAATCCCCTGGTGGTCTCTATGTCAGTCCGCCGATGTTTTGGGGACATTTTGGTTCATTTAATTGTGGCATGTTTGGCTTTATGCTGCGGTTCTAATTATTGCTACACTATTTTCTCTGATGTTTATTTTGTGAAGTAAACTTCCTAATTAAATCCTAAATGTACTTTTTTTCTCAGCTGAATGCATTAAATAAAATTTCATAACCTTGTCATTCTCTATAAATGATGCTACAGGTTTAGATCTACGGTCTGTGTTACAATTAAACCATTTCTAAGGGCCCCTGAGTGTCTGGAGGCCCCTGAATGGCCCCTACCAGCAGCTACTGAGTTTTCTTTGCCTTGATATCTCAGTCTTCAGAGGTTTAACATCAAACTATTATATAGTTTTAACCCCTTTGAGCTTTTTGGATCTATAAATCAGTCTGCAGCCAAGTTGTTCTAGAGGTTAAATAGATATTATTAGGGCTTCATTAGTAAAATAGCAGCAAATTAGCTTATTTCATAACTTCATAACCTTTGACCTTCTCTCCTCTGGTCTGTTTAACAGCTACAGTCTCAGATCAGCTCAGACCTCCAGGACTGTCAGCAGCAGAAACAGAAACTTTATACCTGTTGGGGAAAATATAGACTAGATTTGCTTTGCATTGTCCCCACATGATGGCAATGATATAGTAGGATCCAATTAGATTCTTGATCAATATGGTTCTTGCTATGTTGTTGTATGGTGTTTTTGGTCAATGTGCCCCTTTTTTAACTTTGAGCCCCTGCCCCTCCAAAGGTCTCTGCACGGCCCTGTCCTAATACGACAAAGGTGAAAAATATGAATTGTTTCTCCCAGCTATCAGGATCATGTTACTCCTCGGAGACACCTTCTTTTTGTGGGGACATGGCCCCGCTGCCATTGTTGTCCTTGTCCCGGTGATGTAATGGTGATGTAATCCAGAGCCAATGCAGCAGGTGAAAGAAGATCCAGATGTGTGGGGTTGAGCGCTGGTCTGCCTCTGTTCCTCCACCTCACATCTGCGGTGTTCGTGTTTTAAATCCGCTGTAGCAATGTCAGCTGGAGGGGATTTAAGGCGCACAGGTGCTGGATTTTAACAGAAATCACAAAGATTAATATTTAGTTTGTGCATTTATCCGCCACCAGAGGGCGTAGTTGTCCCTCTTTAAAGTCTGCTCAGATGTATTTAAGTCAAAACCCTGCTTTTTATGTATAATCTCTCACCTTTTTTTGCTACGTTTTCTCACAGGTGAGCGTATATGACCCTGGACGTCGGGTGAATGTGAACCAAAAAAAGTCTAATTAAAGATCCTGGAGAGGAGAGGCAGCGGAGGTACAGGGCGACTCCTCCCGCTTGGAGGAGGAGGAAGAGGCGGAGGAGGAGCTGCGTGTGCACCTAAACAGACGGTGAGGGTAATGCATTGTGTTCAGTGTGTCAGTCCTGCACGCAGCGCAGTCAAGAGAGCGGCCCAGCCGGTCAAAACAAACCCAGCGGAGGGGAGGTATCGTTCCTGCTGCTGCGGCTGTCCTCTATCGGGAAGGAGCGGCGGCGGAGGACGAGTGCTCCGTAGCTTTGACGTGAGCTGCTCTCCGCCTTAAACGGCCCCAAAACAGCTCCCTGCTCCCAGAAGGGAAAAACAAAACAAGAGGGCATCAGCTGTATCATTTTTTTTTTAACCCGAAGGCCCCGAGAGAGGGATAAAAAGCGACCGCGAGCCCCGCAGACATGCCCGGCTTCGACTACAAGTTCCTGGAGAAGCCGAAGAGACGCTTCCAGTGTCCGCTCTGCAGCAAGGCGATGCGGGAGCCCGTCCAAGTGTCCACCTGTGGACACCGGTTCTGTGACACCTGTCTGCAAGAATTCCTCAGGTAGGGTCTCCGTGTGTGTGTATATAGCCTGTGTGTGTGTGTGTAGAAATATATATATATATACAGATATATATATATATATATCCAGTTATCTGCAGGTGATATTGTACCCTGCTTCTGTTTGGCGCGAGCCTGGGTAAATAAAAGCTCGTGAAGGTGTGTCCTGCTCACCTATTTTTATAGTTAGTCTTTTGTGCTTCTGCTGCACAAAGCATCTGGACAACCCGAGGCCTGGTGAGCAAGCAACCGACTGTAATTTCACTCTATTTTTTTTTTTTTTTTGATTGATTTTTGTTTTTCCACATGTGCAAAATAGCTGGAATAAGCTATTTTTCTGAGTTATTGTGCGCTGCTGCAGGCCGGGGTTTTTATTTCTGCCAATATAATCTGTAGGTTGAGGTGATTCTGGAGTTTGCAGCTCTCTTGTTGTGGTGCTGGTGTCCTGCAGAGGGCCCCTGTGTCCTCATCCCTCGCAAAGGATGTCTCAGTTAGTAGTCCCTGTGTCTGAAATTAGACAAGATCTTTTCTCTTCAGGAGGGGGGAGTCAGCGGGGGCCACTCTGAGGGGACCTTTCACTTTGGGGTCATGACTACAAGAGACCTCCTCACCCTCCTAATCTGCTCCACACTGAAGTCTGTTTTAAGACTCCTACAAAGACAGCCTTTGTTTGAACAGTTTTAAGATGGCACCGTCAACAATTATCTCTCTACACTTAAAGGAGACTCGCATTACGCCTAGAACTAGAGCCGTGTAGTTCACGTGTCCCTTTTCACATTAATCCGCTACATCAGTCCATCAGCACGTCTCTGCTATAGATGGAGCACATGTGACTCCTTGTTTGTCTTTATGGAGGTTTTAAAGGCTTATTTTTTCACCCCCTCTCTCCTTGCATGAAGGCTCGGTTCGGTCTCTTTAAAAACTCTTGGAAAAGCACGACTTTGTTGTGGTTAGAGTCAAATCTTCTTTTCCCAGAAACCAAATTTTTGAGTTTGAGTTTTGCGGTTCAGGCTCTGACCTGTAGATACAGATTTTGGCTGACACAAGGACATTTAGGGTTTTTTTTACTCATGAAAAGCAGAAGTTTGCGGTTGTGAGAGAACAGCTGCTCTAAAACAAAACTTGACTTAAATTTTCTTTGTAATTTTCTTCATAAAATTACAAAGAATGATTACAAAGTTTGACAGTTTAAGGTATTTAGCGTTTTGTAGTGTTGTAGTCAAAACCTCTAATTTAATCCGAATCAAAACCAAAGACTCTGAACGTGCGGTCTTAAGATAGCTCTAGAGTATGACACACTATGTTTAATAGCAAGACTAATTCAGCTAGAATTGCTAAAATAGTTGTCACTGCTTTGGATAATTTTGAAAACCTGACCTTATCTTTGACATATGAAAATGTCTTCGCAATTTAACAAGCTCCATAACAAATACAGATAGAAAACTCTAATGAAGTCTTGCTCTCTCTCGCTCTTTTGCAGCCTGAACGAACCACAGGGCATCGAACAACGTTATTAATGTCATTAGCATCCACTCGGATAACAAAGTCTTTATTAAGAGAACACTTGATCGTAGAGTTGTACTTTAAGTGTCTACAAGTTGTTTTTATTGAATGAGTGCTGACGTATGAAAGGAAATTCTAACAAATCGCTATCTCCTGATTCAGTTAATTACTTTAACTTTGAATTCCACTTTAGGAAGCTCTTTCACTTTAAACAAAATGATAAGTTCTGCATAATACATAGGGAGATACCACCAACTGAGTCATGGACCTCACCTGTGCTGACTCATATCTGACTGCCAGTGATCAATTAAAAGGATTAGCCTAGAAAACATAAACCGGATGTTTACAGAACTGATGGATGTTAAATTTGACATTTTATTTGTAATTCTTGTTTTCTTTTTCTATTTTTTAAATACTTTTTACTTTATAATCTACTAATAGGCTAAATACTTGGCAGAGAAGTCTGAATATTTGAGTCTGGAAAATTATTGAGAGAGCATTTTGATGCAAATGATCTGTAGTGTCATTTCAACTTCACTAAAGCTGAATATCGTAATGTTTTCGGTTTTGACTTGGTGCAACATGAAGAAAAAAAGCTCATCAGCAAACAAAACTTTTCTTAAACTCCCCACTGTCTTTTAAGAAAAACAGGAAGATCATGTTTGGTGATAATTCTGAGCAAGTGCGTCTGCCGGTGGAGTGACGCTGTGAATACATTATCCGGTCGTGAGTTCCCAGTCTGCAGTGGTTTTTGAGTCATCAGGAAGCCTCCTCTTGTTTATTAAACAGCAGCATCGTGAAGCAGAAGTGAAAGAACCAGCGAGAGCGAGGGAGGAAGAGTTTTCTTTTGCTTTTTTTTTCCTGATCAATGAGTTTTGCCCGACTCTTTGTCTGCATCATCCTGCTCGCCTCCATGCGCCTCCTCCTCTGGACTACGGTCCATTTTCTCCTCCCACACACCGACTGAAGTTACAGTTTCATAACTTTGCAAAGTTTTAGTATATAGAAGTTGTGCTGCTGTGGGGCGTCGCAACAGAGGATGACACGACCTAAAGAAGCAATGATTTGGTGAGACGTGTGTAACACTTTTTGATTACAATGCAAAACTCTATCTTGGCCTCACTACCGATTAGAACTGTCTTTGAGCAGCAAAATTGGGCAAACTCCTACTACTGCCTAGGGATGCACTAATCAGACCAGCTGTGGTATTCTTGTTAGGGAGCACAACCACTCACAAAAACTGGAAATCCTCAAATACATAAGACCCTGTCTAAAGACACTAATAACTGCGTATTTGAATAGTTCAAACACCAAATATGTTTTAATATGCATTAATACACAAGGTGGAAATCATTCTAGCACTACTGCAGAAGCTAACGTCTACAGTCTGTCTTATCTTCGCTTTTGTCGCTCCAGCCAATTGATGACAAGGAAAATAAATGACGCTCCTGCATTGGTTGCTTTGTAAATGGCAGCCAATAGTGTGCGAAGTAGTATTGTGTCTGTGTAGTTCAGTTTCCCACGATGCATTTAAAGAAGGTAGTCACAGTATAATTGCAAATTTGACATTTTAAACTGTCTTTTGCATCTTAGCACTAGCCTGGTAAAAACCTACATTTTGCTCATACAGAGGGTCCGGACCCTCTGTACGAAGTCCAGACCCTCATACAGATTGAGAAACGATTGTTTCCTAGAGGCATGGAATCTGATGAAGTTTTCAATTTAATCTCATTGCTAATGTTTTGATCATCACTTGTGTAATGATTAGCCAGCTGACAGTGCCAAAAGTTGAGGTGAAGTTTGAGTCATCAGGAAGCCTTATGTTCACCAGGGAACTCAAGCTCAATGGGAGAAATCCCAGTAAAGGGAGATGAGACTCCAGCGGAATTGCGTAGAAAGGCAATGGTCATGCTAGCTTAGCGCTAGCTTAGGACAGTCAGCATCACAATAAAACAATAGTCTCTTTGTGTTTATTGTAGAAAAATAGATACTTACCTGAACTCAGACTTCCTAAAGGTCTCCAACATGTTTCATGACAGACGTCATGTAGATGTCTATTGTATACGTGGATCTACTGGAGTGAGAATTTATGAGGAACAGAAAATCTTGGTGTGTGACAGAACGGAAGATGGCTTGAAAGTCTCTGACCACAGCTGAAAGTCTTTCTTCCACTGTCATTTAGTAGCAATAAACAGGTTGAAAACATCAATAAGAAAATCAGTGATAGTTGCTTTAACATTGTATTTCCTGGTTCACTTCGCCAACGTATTAAAAGCAAATAAACATCAATAACGGCAGCAAACTCGTGGGCGCTGACAGATCCACTCGGCCGCCTTCGTTTTCACCTCTTTAATTAACGAAGTGTGCCGGTCGAGGTCATTGAGCCGGGGAGCGCCCATTGTGAGCGGAGCTCAGGTTTATTGAGACTGACAGACAGTAGTTGGCTAATGCCGTGCCCATTGTGCAAGCACGAGTTGAACCTCTTTCCCACTAACTATTAAAGGTTGTGTCACAACCAGTCCAGGCCTGCCAACCCAGTCAGGAAACTTTCACACGTGCAACTGATTGTGCACTTGTTTTCATAAGCCTTTTTAACATTTCTTCCATGTTACAACCTTACATTTGGGAATTTGCGTTTTTCTTCGGCAGGGCCAAAGAGCTTGTAAAAAAAAAAAAAAAAAGTTGAAATGCCTGCATCCTTGTTGCCATTTCATAATTATACACTACTTTTATGTTGGTCTATCTCAGAAAATCATTAAAAAAAACAACAATCTAAAATTAATGGTTTATATTTGCCAGAATGTGAAAAGGTTAAAGTGCTATATTTGCTTTAGCTCTCATTCAGTTTATTACATGACACAAAGTCCCTGTAGTTTGGAGTACATTCTGAAACTCATATCACTTAAAAATAACGTATTTTCAACTTAGTTCCAGCTTCAAAATGCTAAAGAATAACTTTTTTTTTTTTTTTTTTTTTTAGCTGATGTTTAGCTTGATTGGGTCTCGGGAGGCAGCACGTGAGTGGTTTCTCCGTGTTCGCACGCCTCCGTTAGCATGTAATGCTAATGGACGGCGTTTCCTCCCGGAGCAGAGTGGAGAGGAATGTGCAGCAGCAGCAGTCCTGCAGGCTGCCCCCGCTCCCAGGGAGAGTTGTGGGGTAAGAGCGGGTCTGCCTCCCTGCTTCAAATATGAGTCACATGCTTCAGCGCTCGTCAGGGGCGGGCCTTTGTTTTAGCTCCTCTGCCTTGCTAAATAAAGGACAATCGATGCTTAATAGCCGGGCTTAGCTCCGGGCCATATACGCTGGGTTCGACAGAGACGCGGTGTGACAGCGGTGCCCGTTGTGGGTGCGAAGGTCTGGACGGGGGACGGAATTGGGTCGCTCAGCTACTGCTGACTTTTTGTGCACTGAGACACTAGGAACTTTTCTTATGCCTCAGTCGCCCTCTGACCTGGAATAAGTGGAAGATTCAGTTTCATGTTTTAACTTTGCAGCTGGTCTTACATGCGGTGCAACGTTTGCATCCATCACTCATGCTTCTTCCATGTTCTGGTGTTAGAGGTACGCAGATGGAAAAAAAAAAACTGCTTGTTCTTTCCTTCTTCTGCCTCTATATTTCAGTGTCTGTGTAATAAATGAAATGGGATGAACTGGTTTTGTTTAGATGAGATTTTCTTTTAATTTGTTCAAACTCTCTTAAAAAGCATAAAATGAGCTCCAGGTTGACAGTGCCAGAGTTACAACAGTTCTGATCAGAAGTTTGCATACAGAGTTCAGTTGAATGAATGATGATACAAGAGATGGACATAATCCACTTGAAAACAGCAATTAGGTTAATTCATTTCAATTTTGGATTTTATGTAACCTCCCACTGTGTCAAAATTACAGATAACAGTTTATCTGTTTGTCGATCCATCTTTCTGGCTGTCTGTCTGTTTTCCTGTCATTCTAGCTGTCTTTATCTCTGTCTATGTGCCTTTCTAAATGTCAATATTTCTGTTCTGTCTCTATATATCTTTCTGGATATCTATGTTTTCTGTCTGTCATATCTATGTTCATTTGTTCTTAACTAGATTAAGAACAAATGAACTGCACCTGGAAGCCATTCTTGGATAAGGAAACCAACCCGTTTCTACAAATCCCCCTCAAAAATCGAGTCACAACTTCTCCAGAAGCTGGTTTGCAGCTCTAAGACGCTTGCGGTTCAGGCGCTACTTTCTAAAAGGCGTTCAGCCAGCTATTGGTGGGGGTGTGACTATTTGTTTATGACTGTTAAATCAAAATTAACCACATGAACATCCAACACAAGTCCAAATTTGCTGAATGAAACCTCAAATGAACCAAATAAGGAGACGATAGCTCCTCTTCCTCACACACCAAAGTGCTGTGCGGAAACGTTGTTTGGGCGTTTTCTCGAAGTGCCTGAATGGAGTTTGTGTTTCATCAGCGCCCGGTGTTGTGTAGACGTCTGCCACTTCGAGGCAGCTGGGCTTTTGAATCTCAGTGGGTATCTGTGTCTAAATGGCGGCAGCGCCAAGGAGGGCTGATGAAAGGCAGCCTTCTCATCCCTCCCTGTCCTCACAGAGACGCACAGAGCCTCTGCAGGTGTCCTCGGGCGTCCAAAGTCCAGATCCGGAGAGCTCTGTCCTTCTCTGTCACAGAGAGGCTTTTTGGGCCTCCGTTCTGCACATCGGGACGACAGAGCTGGAAGTGGCCCAGTAAATCTCAGCGCAGTCAATGCAGCGACAGACACATGCAGAGATCAGAGAGGTTTGGGAACAGAGCGGTGCTTGTTTGAGGAAAAGAGGTTTTAAGATAAGTGGGCATCTTTTTCCTTCAAGAAGCCTTAATTTACCTGTAAAGTTAAAGAGGGGAACGCTTCTATAATGTCAGCAGACTGAATGGACTTTGCACTGCAACGTTCCGTTGATGTTTACTTTCTGAACTGCAGCCAAAATAGCATAAAAGTTCACTCAGTTTCAGCTTTAAGGGCTTGATTTGGAGCAACTTATTTGCATTTAATGTCATCATGTTTCACGGCTATCATTTCTTTTTCTATGAAGTTCTTTAATATATAACTTGGAGCCAAAAATAGTCCGTTTGTTTTGAGAGAAAGTCCAGAGAAACAACCGGAAACATCTCCAGATTACAGGGTTTTATGGAGTTTGGGAGTGGATGTTTATTTCAGTTACCCTCGTTTAGTTTGAAAAAAAAACTGAACCTGCAGCATCTTGTTTAAAATGGAGGGTTTTTTTCTTGCCAGTTTTTCTATCTGAACCGTTGTGCTCAATGTGACCTTTTGTTTCCATGCCTCTGCATTTCTCATAAGCAAACTCTTCTCAGCTTTTTCTGGGATAAAAACTGGCTTTTCGCAGAATTAACTCATCTCGACGATGTACCTTAAAAAGTCTGGAATATCTCAAGGTTTTCCAACATAGGTCTTTAATGTAATTTATTTGCGTATCCTGAAACGTTTTCAAACCTCCTCTAAATATTCTTTTTCTGCGTTTTGTAGCTCTAGCTGTCGAATTTGTGTGTTTTAATGCTAGTAGCTTGCGTCGGTTTTGAAGGCCTTCGATGTAAAACTTTGCTAAAGCCTTTCTGGACTCACCGACATATACTCCAGAGACTGGCAGATGTAGACCGGCCAGCTTTGGGATTAGATGATTGTCTCCTGAGAGGAAGCAGAGAGGCTTCAAAGATGCAGCTGCATTGATGAGAGAAAACAAACCCAAATATTTCACACAGCTGCAGAGACGCTCCGAACACAAGAGCGATGGCCAATGCCAGCCCTCTCCTGCCTCGGATGTGAACGAATGAGAGCAACCTCACACAAAATTGACAAAACCTTCATGTCAGACTCAGATTTTGCTCTGTGTGAACCTTGACAGTCCAAAGAACCGTTTTTGCCCTCGGTCCAGACAATAAAAACTCATTTAGAGCCACAAATGTTGCGTTACTTTTCGGGGTGGAAAAAAAAGACGGCCTATAATCTTTACTAAATATCTACCATGGGGATTCTGTTGTCATTTTTAAAAGGAGCACCATTTTACTACTAATTTTAGGTTTTAAAATATTAACCTAAGCATTTTCTTTTGCGGGATGTTGATATTTCTGGAAAATTATATATATATATATATATATATATATATATATATATATATATATATATATATATATATATATATAATTTTCCAGAAATTATTATAAAATTTATATAATTTTATAATTATAAAATTATATATATATATAATTTTCCAGAAATATCAACATCTGTTGATATATATAGATGTGTATATATACATCTATATATATATATATATATATCTATAGAGCAAATTTTTCAACCCAATGACAAGAGAAGTCGATCTAAAAAATATTGCTGTTAATTTCCACGACATTCTGTTGTGGAAATTCAGTCTAATTACTGATTGAGAAGCTTCTGTAAGCTGTATTAGTTATTATATCTAAGTTTAAAACCATTAGTTAGTTCTTTGTTATTGCTAGCCAAAGTTATCGAGAGCCATTTTGGATGGTCCGAAGAGCCACTCGCGGCTCTGGAGTCTACATGGAAATACTTGCAGCCTCTGCCGTTTGCTGTAAGTAGGCATAATGAAGGCAGTTAGTGGTTTACAGGAAGAATGTGAGTCAGTCTTTACACCTGGATGACATAGATTTGTTTCACATTACATGCAATGAAAAGCTTACGGAAGAAGACGAGTCAGGCTATTTTTAGTTCGTTTTGTTTAGTTTTTAATCAATTGATACTAAACACATCTGACGGGTTGAGCCAGTTCTCCAGATGTTTTCTGATTTGTCCCCATAAAGTTTACTGTGTTATACAATTAGGAGGCAGTTCAAGGTGTCTTGTTTGTCTTGAGCATATTTATTGGTTAAGTCTTTTGTTTTTAGCTTTGCCTTGTGTAAAATCTCTAAAATTTAATAGTACTTTATTAATACTGAAGGTAAAGAAAACAAAAATTCCCCAGGAGGACATTGTACTTTAAAGCCTAGACTGAAAAGCGTTTTTATTCTGCTTACTGTTTTTTGTAGTTTTCAGCAGATTGATTCATCTCGAACTTAAAGGTATAATTGTGAATTTTTGTAATGGTTAAAAAGATTCCTCCCAATTTCTCATGGCGTATTTTTTTGGCTTAAATCCAAATTAATTGGTCACAGATGTCAAAGTTGGTTTGAGGCCGGCAGCAACCAAAGCATAAACTGGGTACATGTTGGCACTGGTTGCAGAGACTGCCGATTATTTTCTCTGGAAATCCAACTGAGCTGGTGCAGCACCAATGAGCCTCCCTGTGAAACAAGTTGGGAGAACAGAACGTGTTGTTAAAAGATGTAGAACAAGTGTTTCCAGAGCAACCGTTTGATGTAAAAGTAGTTTTTCTGTTTCGGTCCATCACCCGCTTCGGCTAGCCGTTAGCTTGAAGCTTTGGCATCAACTTGCCTGGGTTGCTGCTGGCAGATTTACAAACTGTACCCTGACGACACATATCTAGAGTTGGATTTTGTCACCAACAAATCTGTTCCTGATTTCTGAATTTTAAAAAATTGTAGATAAAGAGATACTAGATTATATGGGTTAGGGTCAACCAGAAATCTGGGAAAACTTTTTTTTATGTGTTTTGGCCTAAAAATGAGCATGTTTAACTAAAAACAATTATTTCTAAAAAAAATAAATATCCAACCACAGTGAAAATGTAAGAAAACTCAGTATTTGTGTCTGCATGTGGACATGGAAAAACAGAGATTTATGGGCAGATATATCCATCTACTTACTTGGACATGATTCCCAATTGACACTGTCTTATGTTTTAACATTGTTTTATTCTAACAAGATATGTAAAATCAGTTAAAACCTATATATCGGTTCACACAAATGAACGTCCTGTCGCCATGTGTAATTAGTAACAGCAAGTTCTGATTGTTTTGAAGCAATCCGATTGGCTGACGTAGGTTTCAGCTTTGCGCTACACTGCCCCCTATGGGTTTGGCATGTTTAAACAATGTGTGCGGGTTCACGTGGCTGAAAACATTTCTGAATCCGATCCCATGTGCGATGTTATTTTTTTAAAACGATATGGCAGACATGTTTATTTTTTATAAAGATCCGGCTACATGTGGACGAGATGTATATTCTTACTCTGGTTTTGGGGTAAAGTCAGACATTTCCTTCTGTTTTTTCCCCACCGAACATTTTCCAGCATGCACCTTTTACTGATATTCTAGTCCCTCTGGTCTCTTTAAATATTAAGTAACCTTCATCAAGGAGTAGAAAAACCTTTGGTTACTTGAAGTGTTTCCTTGCTGGCTGTAGTTTGCTGCCCACGAAGTGAACAGCATCTCCCCAGTAAAAGTAGCAGTCTAGTCTGGACATGTCTCGACTTGCCCTTTTCTATAAAACCTCCTTTTAAAATGAATATTGCTGCCTTTTTGGTTAAAAACAAAGGCGTGAAACATTCCAGCTGTGTGCTGAACCACCTTCCCCTCCACTCAGCGACCATGCTGGGACGAAGCGCCTCGCCTTGGCCCGGCCCCGCCGCTGGACCGCTGCCAGCTGGCCCAGATCTGCCGAGCGGCGTGGCTGGCTGCTTCCACATGCTCGGGTATGCACGCTATGCGAAAAGGCAGCCCAGACAGAGAGGTGTGTTTTGTAGAAGCGCACATGCTCCCTGCCTGTTTCCCACTGCACAGCGTGCGAGTCGAGGCTTGCGTCTCCGGAGCTGTGGTTGTTTTTAGATGTTTCGTAGCATCCGTGGTGCTTTATCTCTGCTTCCCTCTACTCCTGCCTTCAGACCGCGTTTGTGTTGTTTATAGGTCAACGAGCAGAGTCACTGCACATGCATACGGACACACACGTGCTGGAGCTCCCACACAAATTACTTCTGCTTTCTGATTTCAGGATTTAAACGTGTACGTTTCAAGAGGACGTTGCAGTCAGACGACTTTGGGCAAACTCTGTGGGCTTATTAGTTGATTAAGTCAAGTAATTTATAATTGATGGAACAAAAGATTTCTCTAGTTGAAAGTTGAATGTTTCATATCTTTAAAATGAAAAAAGTAACATTGGTTTAATGGTATTTATATCAAGATTTAAAATCAAATTAATATACCTTTATTGTATTTTTTTTGTTTGTTTGTTTTACGACAGCTTAGCAGTTCCTTTTATGGCAATCATAGTTTTAAACAATTATTTAAATAGAAGTGATGGGTGACCCTCCTTTAGTTTCATGGTACCGGTTTTGAAATGTCATTAGTAAAAGTTAAATAATCTTAAAATCAGGCCTTAAAATGTGTTAAAACAATCAGATTTTCAGTGCAAAGTCTTAAATTATGTTTTGTTCAACCTCAAACAAAATTGCTTAGTTATTTCTTAAACCTTTTTATCTGAGATTTTTTTTTTCTTACTTTATTTCCCACCGACTTCTTCATATTTTGTAAACGAAAGCGGTTTTCTTCTTCCATTTCTCCGACTATAGATAGACTTCTGAGAAATGACCCTGATGAAGCAATAGGTACCTTGATCCTTAGCTTCTCAAGAATCCAACTCTTAACGGAGATGCCACCGTTGCTCACGGAGCAGCGGAAGCTTATGTGACGTTTAACCCCCAGCGTTTGTGTCAGGAAGTCATTCTGTGGCTCTGATTCAGCTCCTAGTGTGGCAGGAAGGCACGTGAGGAATGTGTGTCTGACAGCAGGGCAGCTGGGGCAGGAAGCTCCGGGGAAAGCGGGCGGCTTGCTGCCGAGGCACCTGTCCTCAGTGAAAGGCTTCTCTGTGGAGCCGAAACAGGTGTCGGCAGAGACGTTTAGCCCCTCGCTAAAGGCCGACGCTTACTGTGAATCAGCCATTTAACCAACGGGGGCCCTCGTCAATGTTAAGGTCACTGCCCAGTTGCGTGGGTTTTTTTTTCTTTCCTGTTGAATTCAGACAACTGTTTCCTTCCTGCCAAGGTTGCTCAGTCCTGCTCTCTTCAGCTCAATGAGAGCCTCAGTCAGAATAGCTTTAGCGCTCTGAGCCGCCTCCATCCTGACTGAGCGGCAGAGCCCATGAAAGGACGGCACAGGAAGTGCTCCGTCAGGTGCAGCTCCAGATGTCAGGGTAGAGCCACTATATTCCTAATCTATACTGAGAAACGGGAGTCATTTAGTGATAAACTACTGATTATGTTGAATGAATGTGGTAGTTAATTTACTTTAAAATGTTATTTATGGTGCTAGAATAAAAGATGAAGGTGATTTTACGGCTTTTCACACGTTTTTATGAGGATGCCGATAAATCTAGAGGGCAGTGTACACATTTGGCATTTGCTCTAACTCAACACTTGTATTACAGTTACGCTACAAAGTCCTCTTTGGGTGTTTCCTCTTTGAGTAGATTTGGTTGATTGGGGACCACAATTGCAACATTTGTTACATTTTCAGCTGGTGCAATCAAATAAACCATTAGTCAACAATTCATTGTAAGTCAATTAATTCTTTTCATCCCTTCATCAGTCTATTGTTTTCTCTTTTGTGTTTTTATTGTGTTTAGAAAAAAGAATCAGTGCTGGCCAAGAAAACCCCAAAGCAAGCCTAGAGCTGAGGACCCTTAACATTTTTCTTTTTTAAAGAAGTTATTGCGAGTTGTGGCAATGTCAGCAACCCACCAGCAGCACCTTTTGTTTATTTATCTGCCTTGCTGCTTTAAATCACTGTGTTGCTCCTAAAGCAGCCGAAGAGGCTCCTTGTTTATCTGCTAGGATTCAAAGCGAAAGCACTTCCTCCTGACAGTTGCCGTGAGAGATGGGTGACATCTCTGTTTGTTGCTAATTACTCCCATTGCTCTTTGTTTTGTTTTTTTATCATTCAACAACTGAAAAATCTTGTCATCTACCTCATTGTTGCTCCTGGAAACGGGAGGGGGCAGGTTGCAGAATTTCATGCCTCGTGCGAACAATGCAGCTGAGGCGTTCCGAAACAAAGGAGGCGATCTGACGTCAGCCCCCCTCGCCTCGCCGAACAAAGGAGCCGCATCCACGAAGCAGAGAGGTGGACAGCAAAAAGGACAGCCAGGCGCTTGAGCGAGTGCGGCTCTCCGTGCTGTTTTGGTCTCGCGTGACGTGCGTGCGAGTCTTCGCAGACGGTGGCTGATAAGGTTGGCCTGCAGCACGTCTGAGATGTGACTACACCAGCTGATCCATGCCTGTTGTTTTTTTTTGTCATGTAGCCCACCGATGTGTGTAAGCCATCCCCTTTCCCTCCCTGTTTCCATGGACACAAATCTAAATTTGTCCCCTGCACACCTCTCGGGCGTCAATCGAATCACCGACAGAAGCCTTTATGCAAAATTCAAAATAGGACGGATGTTCGGGTTACGTAAGGCCACGCTCTCCCAGGGGATGGAACAGCGGCGATGAGGCAAAGTTCAGACATTGTCAAGAAGGAAAAGGTTTTTTTAAATTATTTTTATTATTATTTTCCCCGAGAGGAACCAGAGTGACTCACAACACATCAGACTCACAGCTGTGCCGCCAGCACTCGCCGCTGCAATAAGGCTGAATCACAGCCTGGCAGATCATACGCTCTGACAGGGGAAAATCCAAATGATAAACCCTGGAAGTCTGCACCTTTGAGCTCATGTGATGCAGTAACAAATGTGCTTATCGGTTTACCAGCATAGAGGCTGAATCGTTGGGTATGTCTTCATAAACACTGTATGGGTTGGACTGGCTGCCCCCTCACTAATTCATCTGGCCAAAGGTGCGCTTCTGGGATTGGACCAGAATAGTTCGCCTGCACAGGAAAGCTGATAACGGCTTATTCACACCTGCTATCTCATATGCGGGTCAGCTGGAAAAGGTGCGGGTTCGCCTTCGTGCAGAGTCGTTTCTGTTTCCCGTTCCACGGAGATACGAACCTGTGTAGAAGGGGAAACAAAGATGACTCGTGGATGATGGCGGAAGCCGGCGATCTTATGTAAGTGGGGATTTCAGAGCGTTTCTGTGCCCCAGAAACATTCAAATGCTCAAAAACGCGCAAACTGACACGCTTGGCTTTTTAAATCACCAGCTGGTTGTGTTCGTTCAGTAGTCGGGTGCCATTGAACAGCTTTGTCATTAAATCTACTCAATTTCACATACTTATACTGCACAAACATTTCAAAGTTAGGACAGACCAGAACCTTGTGTCTCAGGACCTTTCCTTCCAACTTGGGCTAGTGTTAGAAAAATATTTATTTGTGATAATATCTATTGTAATCAACCAGTTTCAAGAAACATTTGTCTTTTCAGTTATGTAATTTCCTTACTGCTCTCCATGGATTTGAGCATCTCTGGCCCTAGATAAATACTCCTGTTAACATTAAAGGATGTTAGAGGGTGTGACACTTGAAATATTATATCCCACTAATTATCTCAAGTAGTCCCTTTTGATTACAATATTGCACACACGATTGCAATCTGATTGTGCAGGTCTGGCACCGACATGCTTCAGGTCTTCTTATGAACATTTGGTATTCACGGGACTGGAAGGATTTTAGTCACTTTGCTCCTTCAACATTTTATACTATTGCTCTGGTGGTATTGTACTGTTCAAAGCAGTGCCATCTGCCATTGGACATTTTGTTTCATACTGGCATCAACTGGCACATTTCTCTCCCACACTATTTTTAATACTTTTTTTTCTTTTTTTTTCTCTGGTGGGATTACTTGCTAAATTCAAGAATTTCGAAATCGTCAGCTTGCCTTAAAATTCTCAAATGATCGTGCTAGGGTCATTCTTGTACCCAAATATTTCTGGTGTGGTAGCGTGACCTGCCTTAAGATGTTTCCTTTCTTGCATGCTCGGTCCACACCCACCCTATAGACACGTTCCATGTTGTTTACGTCTGAAAAATTGGTACATTCGCACAACACCGGAGGGCCTTAAGACGATTCCTTTACTGCCGCAGCGGTGGGACAATTCCGTTAAAATGAAACCCGGAGATGTAGATATTATTAATTTAGTGCAGTGCGCCACAGCAAAGGGAGAAGAAAGCAGAAAAACGTGTTGAAGAACAGCTCAATACCACTCGTATTCTTCTTTTTCTCGCAACGCCACATTAATTAGGATAGCAACTGACTTACAACAGCTCCACTAGTGCTTTACGTTTCAACACCAAAAAAAAAAAAACAGGCAAAGAACAAAACATTCAGCTGGTTACGTTTACAGGCATGAAACACACTGAACTCTGCAGCACATCTACCTTTTAAGGTTGTCAACATCAAGCTAGCATAACTGACCTACTTCCCTCTCCCTCGCTATGTTTCTTTTTATATCAAAACTTTTTTCTGACTTTTGACATGTGATACCCTTGGACCTCGTGATCTAGTTGTAGTGTTGACAATTAATAGCAATTAGCTTCTTTTGCATGTCACATTTAAGGTTTATTGCGTTATTGTTGACAACTTGACAGCGAAAACCAATGGTCATCATCGTCGTTTTCACAGTTTTGTCCTCTCCAGCAGGGAGCTGATGGACGGGACGTTGCGCCCGTGACATCACGTTGCAACGTGTCTACAGATATTTGGTCTCTACATTGATATCATGACATCACACGTTGTTACACAATGGTGGCCGACAGATAGCGAATTAGTCTTTTTAAATTACTTTTTTAAATCAATTTTGGAACGTTTTATATGAATTCTAAATTTTAGTGAAAGAGAATTGTGATTTTTATTTGAATGATTTTTTTTAGGCACACCCCTAATAAGTCATCCTTATAACTGTCTATTTTAAAAGTTCAACAAACAAAGCATTTTTAGAGGGGGGTCTCAAGTATTTGCAGGTTTCAGCTCTTGGCCGGCAGTTTTGGTCCCTGACCTCTCCGGATACCGATCTGTCTTCCTACTCATGCTGACTAACGCAGTTTAAAGACTCTTTAATCCACAGCAGCACCTTCACGTGTCTCATTGACTTGAATAAACCTCCTCCTACTCTTCAGCAAAGTATCATATGTTTGTTCCCTTTTAAACACTCATTCACCACATCATTTTAAGCCATTTACACAAGTAACACACTTGAATATTGCAAAATCTTGCCAAACTCGATGGTTTGCAGGTCACAATGTCATTTTATTGGAAAGACGAGCTAGAATAATTATTTGCAACTCCGAATATTTAAAAGCCAATAAATCTTTGACTTGCGGATTTTCTTTCTTCGTTTTTTTTCCCACCTGCGTTTGGTAAATAAAAATAAAGCAGTTGATTTGTTGTGTGTGAAAAGTATTATCAGCTCTGTAAGTGCTCCCTGGAGACAGGCGGATGTAGCAACAACAGCTCTACTCAAGCATTTAACACGACACGTTATGGTGGTCTGCTGTTTTTGTTGGTTTTTTTCTCTCTCAGCCTGTTGAAAACACACTTCTTTGCACATGTTTTTCAGAGGTTTCAGTCATGCGGCACTCAAAGAACTTTCTTTTTAATCGGAGGACGATCAGAGCTGTGTTTCTCTGAGGCTCCTTTTCCCCTTGGGCATACAGAAGATCTGCACAGATTAAAAAAAACAAAAAAAAAAACAACAACAGTCGTCTTTGTCCACGTTGAGCTTCGGGAGTGTAAGTCGTCCCCATAAATAAGCAAACCAAAGACTTCTCTGTAGCTTTAGTGTGATTTATGATGAGAGCGGCAGCTCATCGTCCTGTTCCTCTCCTGAAACAAACTCTTGTCTGTTGGTGATGTTAAATGGTAAAACCTTTGCTCTAAGTGGCCTCTGATTGATGTCACAGCTGTTGGCCACGCCTAAAATAAAATGTTCTTAATCTTTCCCTCTTGGTTTGTGGTGTTGCTGGAACTAACCTTGGCCGATTTTGAAGACGGAACTAAAAGGTGTTGAGTTTTTCTGTGTGTTGATGTAGCAAATATGCTGTGTAACGCAATTTTATGTAAAAAGAAAATGTGTTCCTTTGCATTAGATAATCATTGAATATTTTTCACTTTTGCTGAATTCATAGCCGATTAGCTTTTTCTTTTAACTCAGGGCTGCATCTCCCGCTCTGACTGTGTAACAGGATTTATTGTGAGATTTGAATCCTTAGCTAATCCATTGTTTTCGTAGAAGAATGGCTTCATGTCTGGGATCATAAATGGTAAGGGAAAGTTTGCAAATTTTGTTTTATAATAAGAAAATCCTTTTCTTTGGACTTAGTGGGCATTAAGCTCCTAACCATCCCATGCACCATCTGTCAGGTCTTCTGTTAACATTAAATGGCAGTGCTGTGCGCCACATGTTTAGAAGATCTAAACAGGTCAGAGGATTTATACCACTTATGCTACATATGGGGCTAACATTACAGCTAACAGCTTTGTTTAATACATAAAGGTGTTAATGACCTGATTTTGTACAAAGGCTTTTATAGGATTGAACAGACAGAATATGTAGTGGTAGATTATTAAATAGAGGTGTTTGTGATTTGATTTTTATTATTATTGTTGAGGCAAATCAGATGTTTTTTATTCTCTGCTAATTTAACCTACAATGAAAATTCCAGTCTGAGAATTAGTTGGAATAGAATGGAGCGTTTATCATAGCCTGTACACAAATTAAATTGTTTGTGTTGCGCTAAAACAAACTAAACTTAATAAAGCAAGTTTTAACAATTCCTAATTAAATAATCAAATAAGAAACAATCAATTTATCAATGTGCAACATATGCCATGTTAAACAAGCTAAACTCAACCAAGATGATCTTAAATAAATTCAGCTAAGCCAATTCTGAAATTATAATTAATTTTCTACATTAAGCCAATAAGTCATTCAGTGCTAAATAAATCTAAGCTAGCATCTTTCTAAAAGTGATCAAACAATTTATTAAAGAAAGAAAAGAAAAACAACAATCCATTTAATAATAGTCAACTTTCCAAAGTTTTAGTGAGGTAAGCTAAAGCAGTTTCTAAGAAGTGCAGGTTCATTTATTTTGTCTTTGTCAAAATAAAACATGGTAAACAAAGCTAAGCTAATAACAGCTAACCCGAGCTGAGTGTTTTCTAAAATAAGGATAACAAATTATTTAATAAATAAAAAGAGAATAAAGCAAAAAATGCCTACCTAGAATCATCTTTCTTAATATGTAATTTGAGATTAACAAATTTGTTTGTTCCCAGTTTTTGTACTGGGAACAAACTAAGCTAAGGTGAGATGAAATTAACTAAAGTAATGTAAAAGCTTTTTCAAAAAGAATATTTATAAAAAAGGCAAACAATACAACCAATCCGGAATCATCCAATACAATAAATCTGTAATCCAACACTGGCAGTCATTCTCGTTACAATTTTTGTGGTGAAACAAGCTACAAAAGGCTAAACCAAGCTAAATTACAACAAGCTACGACGAATCAATATGAGCTGAACCGATCTCAGCAAATTAAAAAAAATAAAAATATTCAATAATGTCTCCCAATATCATAGTGTTTTAAATCTTTTATAGTTATTGTGGTTATTGAGTTATTGAGGAGGTGGTTTAAAAAAAGATCTTGAAATCCAGCAGCCTGCATCCTCTTACATAACGCATTAATTTTAGAGACATGACACCGATTTAAAAAATGCATTTCATCTTGTCTTTCTTGATTTGACTGACAGCTTGAGCAGAAGCTGGAAATACACTTCTCCCTTCACACTTAATCTGTGTTAGAGCTGCGATTTCACGCTGCGCATCAGGATGATTGTGACTCCAGTAGCTGATTCATTGATGCTGCTCGGAGGAAAAACGACGCGACTGTGTTTGCTGCTGCCTTCCCATCACCATATGCAGCATACAGTTGGCAGCCACCTTCCCTTTTTACTAACCCACATTTTTTTTCTTTTTTGGGAGATTCTTAGATCGTTTAATTTCATGGCAGTCATTTAAATCCGACTGTCGTCACTGCAGATAGTCCTTTTCAGTAGACATCTGCCCTCTGACGTGAAGCTAAAATTAGAACAGCCATCTGTGATTAAACCAGCCAGAATTTACATGTGCATGAAAGAAAAATAAACTTTTATAGGCTGTAAACGCTTCCATTTGTCGCTAAATAACACTCTTTGGTTCTTTGGTATAGCATTTGAATCCTCACAGTAGTGTGAAAGTGAGTAGTAGAATCGAGAGTGGGACGTTTCACACCTTCTACAACCTTGACGGCAGCTTTTAACACTTCTTTGCAGGCCAGTAGGTCCTTCTTACGTCTTTGACATGCTAGAGCTATGGACTTTTTATTGATCTCAAAATTTGGTCCTTAACTAACCGCTCTTAAACTACATCAGATGTAAAGTGTGTCCTTTCAAGCCCTCCTTTCCTTTCATGTACGTAGGGCAGACCATCGTCTGCGTGGGTACGCCGCAGCTACGGTGGTCTCTTCTGGGTACCATGTGGGTGAGGGCAATCGCTCTCACACATCGGATGGGACTTTTGCTTTCTATCATTCACTCATCCATTAGGATCAGCAATGATGGGGAAAAAGGTTTTGGTATTCCGATACTCTAAGCTTAATCCGAAAGCAGAGAATCCACAGTCATTACGAAAAAGGTATTTGTTTGATTTTAAGCCGTTTCTTGGATGTATTAAGACTTTGTGATTAAATGACCTTTGTTTTAAATGGAGCTCTTTTTTTAATAGATAATTTCATATTTATAACAGTTTTATTTTTTAGTCTCTTGCGACAGAAGGAGGTCACTCAAATGGGAAGATGCCATTATTAGGCTCCATAACTCCCAGGCCTTTTGTGATTCGCCCATTTTACAACATACTGCATGGTCTCATTCTCTAACCAGTAATGTAATACATATGTTTTATGTCTGTATTTATACATTGTTTGTCAGAGCTCACAACTAAAGACTAAAGGCTTCCACATACTTGGAAGTACCATGCAAACTCTGTTAGTCAAGTGGACTCCATGGACACTGTCCTCTGACAGTTCAGATTCTGTCGCTGAACCTCCCAATTTTGACAAATTCCTTCATTTCCAAGTTTAAGGAGCTAGCTAGACGCCTAGCCTTGTTTCTTCTCCACTAAGGCAGCTACAACACCCATCAGTGCAGCACACAGTGATAATCATGCTAGTTGTGCTGACTCAACTTTAACAGCATCAAAAAAAACTTTTTTTATGCTCGGTCTCGCATAAACAAAAAATCTCCACGTGAACATTGTTTCCTGCCGAGCAGTTTACTGTGCGACAGAGAGTACGATCACGCAATCGTAAAACACTCCTGCAGTCTTAACAGACGGAGGCATTTGGACCACCCAAGTTTTTTTTACTCTGCACTGATCCCTAATGCACCTTTATGAGGGTGTTTTTGTGTGTTTGTGTGGTTTCGGTAACTGACAATCTGACATGACAACCTTTCCCGCTGTGTGATCGTGACATTTGCTTCACTCCTCCTGAGCATCGCGCCAAGACCGCAGGAATAATCCCGGGTCGTGTCTATTGTGCTTCCTGATATTGCTGATTCAAGTCCTGTCAGTACTGCATATAATAAATTGATCCTTCTTCAGCTACATTTGCTTTAATGGAAACTGAACAACTAATCGCAGGAACAGCCAGTTTCACTTGATGAAGGGACAACAGTGCCAGGGAGATTATGACTTGTTCATCACAAAGCCACAAGTTAAGGTTTCTGTGACTACGGCAGCAGCCAAGAACTACACAAAAAGCACCAGAGCTTCACAGGAACATCTTCATTAGCATGTTAATAAAACAAACTCAGAAGGAAGAAATTGCGTAAATGACACGCAAATTACTTGGAGACATGAAGCTTAGCTATGAAAAGGCCACAAAGCTACCAAGGCTGGGAATTGACCTCTCTATATGGGGTTTTTGCTCTACTTCTACGTCAGACAGTGCCTCATGATGAAGTTTAGTTGTTGTTTCAATGCGTCGTTTCATGGGCTCTCTCTTTCATTTGAAACGAAGGGGTAACTCTACAGGGTTAGACTGGGACTCTCTCAAGACATCTTTCACTTGGCAGAGAGCCTAAAATAACTTGTGAACTTTTGAACTGTAAATCGTGACATGATACTCAGAACTTGAGTGGAAATCTCTCTAGATATTAGCATATTTAGTTCCCCAAAAGTCGAACTAAGCTTACAAGCTTTTAGTATTATCGTAGATTAGAGGAGTGTATTTTTTTTGTCTTTTTTAAAATGTTTTAGGAACTCCGATTTAGATCCTAGAAGTCAAAAAGTTTGAGTCCTGTAAATTCATAAAGTTCCCAGAAGAAGCTGAGAACCAGGATGAAGCTCGTCGGGTCATGAACATTCCCGCAGTGATATGGGCTCCATGTCAGAGTCCAATCATGCTGATGGAGGACAACAGTGCGAGGGGGATTATGACTAGTTATAAGCTGTGTCTCCCCTCCACTCACACTTAAGAGTGGATTATGCCAACTCGCAGGCTTTTCCTCTCATCCTGCAGATGGCTTCTCCTCCTCCCTCTGACCCTTTGCGTCCAGCCTGTCCTTCATTTCTGGAGCCAGCCCACCCTCAGGCAGGTGGCTCTCCGTCTACTGATGGCTGCAGTCGTGTGTAGAGCTGCGTTTCTCGTAGCACTATTATGTTTTTAACCTCCCACTAATTCAAACTGATTTCAGCCATTAAAGTGAGGACGGCCGTCCAGTAAAGGGAGGGTTTTGGTCAGGACTGGAATCGCCAGATAAAATAAAATACATTTACGACGAAGTATTAAGGCCACGCTAAGAAAAATAATAAATAAAACATTGCGAATAAAGTCATAATATTATGAGAATAAAGTGGTACATGAATAGTCATTCTATGACTATATTCTCATAATATATTGACTTTGTTCTCAAAATACTGACTTTCTCATAACAGCATGACATTATTCCCATAATTTTCTAACTTTATTCTTATAATTTTATGACTTTTCAAACTATTATGACCTTATTCTCATATTACGATGTTATTCTTGTAATACTACAAACTTATACTCGTAATTACAACCGTATTGTCATGAAATGATAACTTTATTCTCATATTATGACTTTATTCTCGTGATTTACGAGTTTGGTCTTGTAATTTTGTGTTTTTATTTTTTAGTTCTTCTCACTGCGGCCCTGATACTCTATTGTAGAACCTGAAAGCCGACCTCTGAAAACTGGTTCAGAGTCAGTCCATGCAACATAAACACGGCATTAGTAGTCTTTATCTGGTAAAGGTGACATTTCAGGAAAGCAAAGCTAGGTTTTTCCAGCGACCTCGCTCACAGATGGCCCGAGCTCACAAACATCAACACGGCGAGGTGCACCGGCACGGAGAAACCAAGCTCATTACATAAGCAGTGACGGCAGACGCAGCGATCGCGGCCCCAGGTGTTCTGGCTCAGTGCTGCGTTTTACACAGCCGGAACATACTCTCTGTCCGAATCAAAGTCCAGCAGCATCAGAATCTGATTTGTATTTCGTTCGGTTCTCTTTTTAAACTGTGTGGAGCTCGTAGTAAAAGCATCCTTTCATGTGTTCCTATCTGGAGCCACATCGCTGTGAATGGGTTGCATGGGGCGCAGGGAGAGAAGCCAGGGAAAGAGGCCAGATATCCACCCACACACACACACACGCACACACATATGAACACTCACACTTTAGTAGTAGTGCCTTTCTTCCACTTGCATCATTTTTTTCCCTTTTTGCCAAAGCAACAAGACAAAAATAGTATTTTTTTTTTTCTTCCTAGAGAGAAGCGTGAACTAGAAAGGAGCTTCAAAACGAACATAAAACAAATGTAGGCAATGAACGGATCGTTTTCCACTTATCCTTTCAGGCTCGTCTGACAGAGAGTCAGGCGTGATTTATTTCGGTCTTTCCGATGAGCGTGACCTGCAGACTGTCAGCCATTGTTGCTTCATTTCAGACGGCTGTGGGGAGGAGGGAAGGAGGAGGGCTTGTGGCCAGAGATGATCCTGCAGGTGTCAGATTTCAGGATAGTCATTTCACTGCTGGCTCCCAACACGTGCATGTCAAAAACCACTACAGAAAACTAGCATCAAATTTCAACTGAGAGCCTGTTAATTTGTTCATTTGAATCTTCTAATCTGCTTGGTTGATTTACAAAAGCGATTTAAAAAAAATTAAATAAAAAAGCACAAGATCAGAAACCAAATTAAAAGCGAGAACTATTGTTGTTTTCTTTATCGAAATACTTTGTCAGTGCATCACATTTGCAAGGTTAAACATAAAAGGATGCATGTGATACTTTTTGCTTTATGTTTTTTTTTTTTCCATGTACAAATCATTTGCCAACAGCTCAAAAGCTACTATTCTAAAGGACAGTACAGTCCAAAAGTCTTGAGTTACTTGCTTATTTTGTGGCACCAGTCGCTTTTATTATTGTTTTTTTTAGGCGGCAAATTGGCGGAGAGAAGTGGGCTTCCTTCAAAGCTCCAGAAGTTGGTAGTCAAACCATGGATGTAATATCCTCCATCTGTTACCGTTATACCTCCTACTCCTCAGACTGTGTTGGAATCTCTGTAGTGGACTTAATAAATTGTCCCTTCAAATTTTCTATTGTCTTCTTGTTACAATACTTGGAAGAATGTTTCTTTGTGCTTGTTAAGCCACTTAAATCTGGCCTACGATTTGATGTTTAGGTATAAAAATTCCAAAAACGACTAATTTTGGTGTTTTTTTTTAAATACAGTCCCTTTTTGTTCATAGTTCTGAGACGTGTTGATCTCATCACTTTGCAGTCACCTTTTTTTATTTTTTTACCATTTGCAATGACATTTATTGGTGACTATGTTAAACTGGACATACAGTAGATTCATAGATAAACATGCCATTGATTTCAATGAATTATCAATAGAACTGGAACTCTGCATCTGCAAATACCTTGTCCTAAATAGCTCAAATGTGTCAAAGAACGAGCATTTCTGATGGGGATATTCCCCATGTTAACAGTTGGACAGGAAACAAATAAAAAGCCGTTCAAAGGGAAACTTTGAACTTTGTAAAGGTTTTATTTTTATTGCAGGTTTTAAATGATCACAAAAAAGTCTGGCTTTTGGAAAGTAAGAAAGAATACTTTCAGTTCCAAACTTTTCTCAGGATTATGTAAAAAAAATAAAATAAACAAACGATTGCTTGTTACTAATATGTTTGTCCATGACCTGTTATTGTTAAATCTTTGGATATCGGTACTTACTTATACTTTGCTAACAGGCTGCTAACATGGCTCTGACTTCCTGTTAGTCTTTAACAGGAAATAATCTCCTTCACACCACAGGTGTGTGAACAGCTCATTACGTAGGCATTACATCCCACATGTAGAACTGCATCATTTTGCAGGGACATCCTGCACAGAAAGAGAAGCTGCTTTCAACCTGTGGGCAGGTACGGGGATACGTTCTGTGAAAGTAAAGCTGCTCCTCCCCGTCTTTAGTCTAATAAATTCAGTGCAGTTAAACAAAACATACCTGCCGAGCGAAAGCCAATGTTACAACTTTTTCACATTTCAATTTCTGTGACACAAATGTCTGGGTCACTTTTGTCCCAGTTTGCGCTGCACTGAAGAAATGCTAACCAGTAGCTCATTGAGTGTCATTTGGAAGAAATTACAGCAAGTTTATGGTTTGTGGTCTGACAGCTTCAAAGGTTTCTGGGAAAACACAACAATCTACTGTTAAATCTTTGGAAAAACATTTAGCTTTCTTTTGAGTGAAGTTTCTCTTATTAAAGTGGAAGAAGTCGGGGTATAATTTATCCGAAGATTTTTTTAGTTTTCTTTATGTGGAAACATGCCGTACAAACTTTTACAAACAGAACACCAAAATGTTGAGGCAGTTAAAGCAGAATCAAGACCCAAAAATGTATCTTCTGAAACATTTCTGAAAGACACGAAAGAAGAGAACAGCTTTGTACAGTATACTGTGTCATACTGTACAAGGACTCGGATACATAACAAACCCAAAAAGAGACAATTTTATGGCCCATTTCCAATTTCTGACTTTGATCTATTAAAACAGATTTTAACCAGTTATATTTCATTCTAGGGACCAAAATATGAGAAGATAAATGAGCAGGATTTAAGAAATGTTCTGCCATCAGTGGTTTATCTCAGGAATGGTTTAATATAAGGAGCAGATGTGACATTAGGTCATTTGTATGAGAAAACAGCTGCTATAAAAATGGTATTTACTAATATTTTAAACAAAGACAAATTGGGCACAGAGTTGACATTTTAAAGTATCTTTAGCGTCTTATATTGAGAATTAGCATGATTAGCAGTGTTATCATAGCAAAGACCAAAGTCTTGCTAACAGGATGGACGTCAGCAAGTCCATCGTGTGCCATTACACAGGTTGAAAGCTCAAAAAAAAGAAAACTTAAAAGGAAAAAATATACTTTAATTATCCCACGTCATAATCTACCATGGAATATTAAGTCAAGGCACTTCTGCTCAATAGGACCACAAATGTAAAGGTGATAATCAGCTGATTCCAGTTACCAGCCAATTTCTTGATTCGTTTCCGATCTATACGTCATTAGTTTAGGTTGTGCCACATTATTTTGCATATCAATTTGAACTCCGTTGCCAAACATCCCTCTCTCCTGGCTGTCTCAAGAAAAACAGCCATCGTCATCGTTATAAACGGGAGGATCAGACAAAAAGGAAATCCGGACTTTTCACACAGATTTTGAGGGATTACAGTAACCTGTGTGAGATGAAGCAGAAGTCTTACTTCTCTCCAAACTTCCTGAGCGAAGGGTTGGGTTTCTGCCTGCAAGGCAGCTTCTGTTTGAGAAAATTAATGTTAATCCCAGTTGTAGCTTGAAAAGGCAAGAAGGTTTGGCATAAGCATGAAGATGAAAGTCGGTAGAGGTAAATTGGCGGTTCGGACGAGGCTCCCGACGCCTCCCGGGTCGATGGCAACGGTAAGTTCAGCCCATCAGAGTGCTGCAGTCTTGCGCTCCCGAAAACGTTTGGTTGGGTTTGTTCAGGGCGTCTCATCAGTTGTTCCTACCTCTCTGGTAAACATGGAGGTTTGTTTAGGAGTCTCTCTGTTCTGTTAATCGATCGACGGCACTTCAAGGTTCCTCATGGGACCCCGACTGTCACCAACTCATCCTCCGTGTGTGTGGTTGGGGCTGGTTGCTGTCACTTGGAAAAACAAAACCCTCCTCCCTCCCCGCGATTCGGTCTGCACCGGTGAGATTAATCTGGAGGGATTTGTACCTCTCGCCGTCTGCCTGTCAGGAGCGCTGCGCAGAGGGACCAAAGGATGTTGTGACGGCTGTGTTGGTGGTGTGTGGACGCTGGATGAATGGACGCTGCCTAAGAAGATTTGGGGATGAGTGGGGAGAGAGAAAGGGCAATTATACAGGGGAGAGGGGGCAGATATGATGTGAACGTGAGTATCTGAGAGGCCGAGCAGACGGAGGGAGGTGGTTAAATTTTAATGATGTGATTGTATTATACAGTACGGAGTCCAGTCAGAGCTGGTCCCCTCGTCCCCACACAGAAGAATTGCTGATGAATTTGTCCCCTGATGCTCATTGACTAGGCAGTAAACGGTAGCTGTTAACATATCAGCCTAACTTGGTTTAGATAATTTATTATTTTTAGAGGCAATTTTTTTCCATTGAAGCCTTCACGACTCTTATTATTGGTAGAGAAATTTCTTAATCCTGCATGTTTCCTGACAGACCTGCTTAAAACTTAAAACTTTCGGTTTAAAAGGAAACATCAGAAGAAATTTGTTGTGCTCCATGTAGCCTCCCTGTTTTATATTGGAAGTCCTGCTCTCTCTCACTCTCTTGCAGCCTGAATGAGTTGCAAACATTGAACGTGTCGTTGACAGTACTGTTTAATTTACATCCTATAACATCCTGTTACACCATTCGTGCTTTCTCTGGCTTCACTGGTGAACACCTCACTCACAAACATATAAATTTGTTTGTTTAATTTATTTATTTTTTTTTCACCAAACCGGTTCTGAAGCTCAACTGCTGCCTGTGTTTGCTTTACACCAGTTCTTTGTGTTTACACTGAGGCTAAATCTGGCTCTGGGTCCCCATCATCAAATAACAGCCTCTTTCAATTACCCAAAATGTTACTTTAGTTTTTATTCTTCTTAATATAAGACAAACCTGTAAAACCACCAATCTTCATCATTAATAAAAAGTCTGATTTGCATCAGACTAACAGAATCTTACTCTCTCTTTTCGTCCAGCTACTTATTTTTTTAATCATCTGCCACTGAGTGCTGCATAGAGTTGCTCTGACAGGAGAAGTTTTCCGCTGAATCCATAAACATAATGTCAGAGTCAGTTTTCCTGTGTTTTAATATTAGCAGACATTGTTCATAACGCCTGGTGTTAATGCTGTGTTGTTTGCTGTTTTTGTAGCACTGCTGGTAGCGATCACGTCAGAGATCAGCTGATTGGGAGATTTTAAAAGCTGTAAGATATTTGTTTGCAGGGATACTGAGATAAAACAAGATGAATAGTGCAGCACTGCATTCCTCATGGTATTTACTGCATGAAACGCTCACAGGGACACAGTGATCCGACTCAATGTCGACTCCAGTGTCAGTAATGGTTGGCCTCTGGAAATGCTTTAGAAGAGAAGCTTTCGTCCTGTAGACTCGGTTCAATTGGGGTAATTGAACTCCAACACAATTCCAACAATTGTTACATTTTCAGCTGCTGCAGTTCTCTTCCACACTGTATCGTGTCAGACAAGCCAAAACTTTTCAAAACCTGTTCCCCTCTTCCTATCCACCAAGAAGCACTGAAGGAAATGACTCTAAAACCTCTCAGGAAGAGATTGAGCGTAACTTCCTCTTTATGAAATGTAAACAGAAAAAAGTGGCATCAGATTTTAGCGGTTGTAGGATTTCTCGTTTTGTCTTAAGCAAAAAACCACAAGCTATTTCTCCTGCTCACGCAAGACTCGCATGTTTTGTTTTGGTTGTATTTACACAGAACGCCCCGTTCGTCAGTCGACTTCCAGCTCCGGCCTGCTTTGCTTTCACATATGCATTTGAACCGCGCCAGAGTTCACTTCAACCGAACCGAGACTTTGGTTCTTAGGCGAACCACTGAGCAGGAAAAATTGTGGCCATTAGCTGATTTCTAACATACAAATGAAACCATAGCTCTACCACATGTCATTGTGGTTTCACCGAGTCGATGTGAATTCAACCCATGAGTGAATTGCGTGCAGTTGTTTGCTAGTGGTGCTAGACACGTAATCGTCTCTGCAGTCAGGACAGGAAATCATCCTGACTCTCGGTGACTCGGCTCTTTTTCGCCTTTCTGCCTCTCCGTGTCTCAGAGTTGGACGGCGCGGGGCCGTCCCTCTGCGTCTCCCCCATCGGAAGCCGAGGCCCTGTCACTTCCCATCTCCTATCAGGGTCTACTGTCGCGGGACATTCGGAGCTGGCTGGCTGACTGGCTGTCGCGCACTCTTCAGCGATGATGACGATGAGTTCAGTAAATGGTTTCACACAAGAGATGCTGAGTGGACTCTCGCAGGCTTCCAATCGATCGACCCTCCCTCACGGCCCGTTGTGGTTTTGTTAATTGGTCTCTGGCTCACTGCTGACACAGTAACCCTAATGGAGAAGAATTACTGCTGTGCCGTCATGCATTAACCTCCCTCCTCCACCCCTCTTTCCATCAACCCTCCCTCGCTCGCTCTCGGGCCTGACCTCTGCTCCCATCCCCCCTCCCGTCGCCGTCAGCATCAGCAGGCGCGTTTCACAGCTGGGTAGACGGAGAGGGCAGTGCACACACACTCCCGTCCCGTGTTCCTGTGCCTCGGGGACCTAAGGTCAGGTGACGCTGATGACCGAATTAAAGCACTAAAAGGCAAACACTCTCTGAACAGCACTGCTCCCAAATTAGTTTAGCTGTAACCGAGGCATGGTCTGGGTTAGAGGAGGCAATTTTAGTACCTTTGTTGCAAGATTTGAGCTTATATTCAATTCATTGTGAAAATATTCACACTGCTTTAACTTTTTCACATTTTGTCACATTAAAACCACTAACTTCAATGTATTCTATTGGGATTTTATGTGAAAAACAAGGTACAACTAAAGTATAGGGGAAATGAAAACTTGAATGATGTGTTGCGCATTTATATTCGTCCCATTTTACTCTGATACCCATAGAGGTAAACATCTAGAGCAACTAATTGCCTTCAGAAGCTGGCAGATTGGAGTCTATCAGTGAATAAGTTAATCTCAGGCCTCAGAGGTTTGTTACAGAACATTAGTGAACAATGAGCTTGATAAAGACAGAGGAAAACAGCAGACAGGTCAGGGAGGAAGTCGTGGAGAAGTTTGAAGCAAACTTTCCAAGACGAGAATGAGTTAGGGTGCATTCACACCAACCCCGTTTAGTCTGCTTTAATCAAACTCTGGTTTGGGTTTGTCGACGAACCTGTAGACTACGAAGGCATGAATGCACAATCGAACTCTGATGGAGACCAACAAAAGCAAACTCTGGTCTGCCTAGAAATCTGCGTCTTGGTTCAGTTGACGTGTGTGGTGCGGTAATACCAAGCAGACAGGAGACTGCTCCAAAAGTAAGACTCGGACTAAAGAGCAGGGCATTCTGGGTAAATACAACCACAAAAACATGAGAGTCTAGCACTACAGGGAGAAGTGGATTTTGGTCTTTTGCCCAAGACAAAAAAATAAATCCTATACAGCTAAAATCTGATGCTTCTCCATTTTTGTTTACATTTTACGAAGAAGGTTTTGCTCAGCATCGTCTTCAGAGGTTTTTGTGTCGTTTCCTTCAGTAGTTCTTGGTGCAGTGCCCCTACAGGTTTGGAGGTGAACAGGTTTTTCAAAGGTTTTGGTTCGTTTGACGCAGTGTGGTTTGAAAGCGAACTGCAGCAGCTGAAAATGTAACAAATGTTGCAATTTTGTTCCCCAATCCAACCAAGTCTACCAGACTGTCAAGTATGAAAACACCATGAGTAAGAGAAGCAAATTGCACATTGGAACTATCAGGACAATTACCAGTTGTAAATTGACACCGTTTTAACAACCTCACAGTCGTCTTTTTTTTTTCATATACTTTGTACTAATAATGTATAATTATTACATTACATATGTGAAAGGTCGATAATGAAGTTAATTTTCTCAAATATTTTTGTTTTATTTCCATTAGTTTTTTTCTTCTTATTCTTCTGTTTTCTGTTGTATGATGCTTTGATGCTTCCTGGCCAGCTCATTGCTGGAAATGAGATTATGTTCTCAAGGAACTTATCTGGTTAAGTAAAAATAAAAGTGAACAAAATGTAGTTTGTAGCTTCCTCTGCAGCAGCTCTATAGCCGCTCTACAGAGCACATCGTCTGCAGGGGGGGAGTGGATAAAAGAGCTTATTAAAGTCAGTTTGCTTCATGGCGCATGGAAAAGTGTGTTCCCTGTACATCATGCAGCCTGATGAGTCAGAGGAGTTTTCAGAGTTTGAAAAGACTAAAACTCTGTGCTCTGCAGTGATGCTCAGAAAATCCTTTTGACTTTTTGACAGCACTTTGTGGTTCATTAATACCCGTACTGTATAATTATCTGCGTGTTTTTCATAAACCAACATTTTCTCTGTTTCGTTTTGCAGTGAGGGCGTCTTCAAATGTCCAGAGGATCAGCTGCCTTTAGACTATGCCAAGGTACGACGGATACACCGGCCTGACACTAATTCACACCACAGACTTTTGAGTTGTTGAGCTAACGACGCTTTAAAAACTTGTGTGCATTTGTGCATATTCCCTGGAAGTCTTGGAGCAGTCCAACCCTACTTTTAATATTTACACTCATAACAAGCTGCAACATGTATTCGATTGAAACAGTGAATATGGCGTCCCGTCTGTTCGATACTCTACAAACACAGATGTAGCCGTCTGTGGCTTAGGCGTGGGCTGCTACGGGATTGTTGGAATAATACAACCTTGAGTAAAACATGCCGGTTTCAAAGCATTTATCCAAACATTTAGAATAAACGTAGAGCATATTCAAATTTCTTTTTTAAAGCAGATAAACAGCATTTATTCCTACTGTTGCTAAAATACTCAAACATTTTGAGTAAGTTTACTCTGTATGATTTATCTTTTGTTATTTTGACTTTCACGCCAGTACCTAGAGAAGGCACCCACTGATTGTAGTAATACTAGTGTTACTTGGGTTTTCTTTGTTGTTTTAACAATTATGTTATTTGCTGTTTGACAGAAACAAAGTTCATAGCTTAGCACCTGTGATTGTTACTGAACAAAACATAACTCTGAGGCTCCTTTAGTTTCCACATCATGACTCTCTCAGTGTTTTACATTGGATATATTGTCAAACTGCTGAATTGTTTGTTTTTTTTATAACAGATGGACAGGTTGCGTAAAGTCCTTTTAGCAAGCTAACAGGCAGTGAGAATGAACATGTGGACATTAGATGCATTACTCTATGAAAACTCTGTGATAGCAAAATATTGACAACCATAATTTTAAACTCCCCTTTAAAAGCATGTTCACAAAACAATAAGCAGTGACCCAAAGGCAGCATTGACTTAATTTTTTTCTTCCAGTTGATGACTCTGTATTCAGCCTATTATAGATTGGTTCAGAACATACTTAACAGGACATGACAGCTTTGTGTCATTTAGCGGTGCTAAATCTCAGCGAACAAAGATCACATGTGGAGTTCCTCAAGGCTCCATTCTCGGCCCACTTTATCCAATATCTACATTCTCGCTGTCAATGTCTCTTACCATATGCTGATGACACACAAATTTATATTTCTGTGTCACTAGATAACTGCTGTTATTATTTCTGTCACTGAGTATGCGTGTCGGTAATATCATAGATTAGACGACCCAGAGTTTCCTCATAAAAGACCAAATTTGTTGTTTCTGGTGCCCAAAAATACAAGGTTAGCTGTCCAGTTCATTGCTTTGTCAGTTGTTTTTAGGGTCACTTTGTAAATTTGTTCAAGTTTATGACATAGGATCCAAAAATCTAGCTTTTGGTTTAAAAAAAAAAGCATAACAATGACAACCCAAGATGCTGACCTCCGTCCTCTAGAATCTCGTCTCCAAACGAATAAACAGTCCCACAGACGTCACATCCATCAGCTTTATTCAGATCAAAATGTTTATACAAGTGGGACATTTAACTGAATAAATATGCTCTGCTTTACATTTTACTGTTATCTGACTTAATGTGAGCACGGTATCAAATCTCTTTAGCGTTTTAGATCACAAACATGAAACAAATACAAAAGTGGGTTGGAAACAAGACAAAGCTAATCCAGTTAAAATGGATGTTTGTTTGTCCCCCCCCCCCCAAGAAAATTGGCTATCATCTGCTCGTATGAGGACAAATACGCCGAGGAGGAGGAGACAGAGCAGTTATTATAACAAATCTAGTGCATGTGAAAATGTGAACTCACGCGAACCCTGCAAACATCTGGTATTGCTTTATGTATCTTGTACAAAGGCATCGGGCTTTGACAGGTTCGGACTGCAGCTGGTTAGACGCCGTGACTTTTACTTCACATTAAAATAAAAACCTGAGGGTTTGTGTCTCTGATTTACTGTAGTGCATAAAGGCAGTAAAACACATCTTTGCCCCCAAGTTAGAGGTTGCAGTTTATTTCATTACACCAGAACATTTATTAAAACCATTGCACTCAATCACTCCCTGAGCAGATTGAGAAATAAAATTCAGCTGTCCTCCAAATGTAATGTAACCAGATTGTGCTCAGGGAGAGGACCGCATTCAGAGTCAGGACTCTCTCACGTCTGATCTCTGCTTTTCGAAGCAACTACATTTCAGGGATAAAGGACACAGAAGGATCATCTCTCTTTTTTTCTTTTCTTCTGCAGCTTTTGGGATATTTCTCTGATGCTAGACTTTGTCTTATTCAGTCTACAAAACTTAAACAACAAAATCCACAATCACAAAAAGAAAAACATTAAACATAATAATGTCTGCAGATCTCTTAAACAAACGCTCTCCATTCTGATATCTCACCAGACTACTGATAAGATGTAAATAAATCTTAAATATTTGTGTTGTTTTTCATGAATTCTAGTGCTATATAGTGGACACAGTTAATTAGTTAAACTGGTGCAGATATTATTGGGCAGAATGTGATGATGTGTTTGATGGCTGTAAATCTCAGCTTATTGGGTCTCTTTCTTTTTTTTTTGCTTTAGTGTTGAAACAAACATTTTAAAAGCACACAGACTGCTTATTCGAGTATCTTGAGTGGCGAGCAGTTTTTGGAAAAATATTTAATAACTTCTCTTTAGGTAAAAAAAACATGATCCGTTTCTCCCAGTAGCACTAGACTCGCATGTTTACCCAGAATGCCCTGCGCTGCAGTGTCCCGCTTTGGGAGCGGTCTCCAGTCCGCTTGGCGTTCACATATTCATTCAAACCACATCAGATTTCACTTCAACCGAACTGAGAACTGAGGTTTGTAGACGGGCCAGAGTTCGGTTTTTGGGTTTGCAACACAGTTTGATTATGCATTCACTCCTTCCCAAACAAGCCAGACTTTCTAGACTTTAGTTCGCTTTAATCAAACAGGACTGGAGTGAATGCACGCCTAGTGTTTTCAGGATGAAGAGTTAAGGGAAGGGGACGTTTAGCTTGGATGTCCTCAGCTATGTAACTGACGCCCTGAAAACCTGAGATGTGCAAAGACTGGACAACACGACATGAAGAAAAAGCGAAAGTGGAGATGTTTATGTTCAGCAGTGAACCTGAACTGCTGCATGATCTGCAGGCCCCAGTGCTGGGAGCGATGAAGGCGCCTCTTATAGCAGGAACTCTCCTGGGGGGGAGGGAGGGGCTCATGGCACACCTGTCAGACATTGTTATTTACCAAGGCGCTCCCAGGCTCCCAGTCGCCTGCAAATTACCCCCATCTTGGTGGTCTCCTGTCAGGGTTATCGTAATGCTCACTGCACGCTGTCCCTCCTTTCCAAAAAAAATAAAGTAAAAATGCACAAACACAACCACATAAGAACAGCGGTACAGTCATTAAAGGATTGTCCTGCTGCCACTGCTGCTGTAGTTATGGAGAGGGGCTGAAATTGCTGCTACAGACAGAGTAAACCCCCAACTTGAACCGAAGAGCTTAACATCTCCCCGATGAGCCGGGGACTAAGTTATTAAAAGGTCATTATTGCAGCCTTCCAAGCAGATTCTAAGACTGGAACAATGAGAGATTGTTCTTTAATTTCCCCCAAAAAATAAGTTTATTACAGCAAAATACTTTGTGAACAGGAGTGAAAAGCTTACATATCTGCACTTGAACATGACCCGAGTGAGCCGAGTTATTTTAAGACATTTCCAGGTGCATTGTGTCTTTGGTTGGACCGTGCTTACTCATGTTTCAGTGCGGGTGCACGTGGCTGAACAAATCACAACTCAACAGCCAGGCTACAGAGGGCCGTTGTGACATTTGTTAGGAAGTGGCTTTTCTTGTTTGACCGGGTTTTTATTTTCCCCGGCGGGGGCGAAGGGGGGGAGGCTTAAAAGCCTCAGGACAGCGACTTGATGGAGAGGATTTGAGGGGATTTTAGTAGGATGCAGTCTCTTTCTCATTGTTCAGTGACCACGGATAAATATTTCTCTGCCTCTTTGCTGCTTATTTCTCTCTCTGAGGTCCCATAAAGTCCTAAACTTCTTCATTATCACTGCAGTGGCAGGCCTGACTCACTGCTGCAGTGTAGTAAAATGAGAAGAAAAAAAATTGATGTGAAATTCCCTCATTTCTCTGTGCAGCTTAGTGCAAACAGTGTCGCTTTTCCAACGTTTTGGCGCAGCGTAACTTTTATTTCTGCCGACAATCTTGTGGTTTTAGTTCAGTTGGGGATGTTTAATGATCACGTATGGTTTTTTTTTTTTTTTTTGCTCCTTTACTACCACTGTCAGGCTGCCACTGTTTCTGGTTAAACTAGACCTGGCAGTCAGGCTTGATTACGTGTCAAAGTCCAAAAACAGAGTGACGTTATCATCAATCAGGTAAATATGTAAACTTTCCTAAAAATGTGACAACTTAAGAGCTGAAAAGAATCTAAATCTAAGCTCACATGTGATTAGAAAATGTGAATAATAACTTGTTTAACTTCTGGCTTTTGCTAATATAACTGTGGGAGCTAATTCTCAAACGATTTTTAGTTTTTACATTTTCAAAAAAATACTTTATTGGTCTTGTGCCCTCATGCTCGGTTAAGTAAAATGTGTGGCCGTTATTTTATGTTTTTTCATTGTGTTGAAAGGTTAGGGAACTGTATGTATATCGGTAAATATAATTATTGGGCATAATGGCAATATAAATATTGGATGTCGGCATCCCAAATTTTCACATTAGTGCATCTTTAGAAATTAACATTTAAAATATTATTTTCCAACCTTTCTGCTACAAATCGTCATTATTTACTTATCAGTCCCTCCAGTTTTTCGTGGATATTCATGGAAAATCAACAGATCAAAAAGCCACACTTACTGTCACACATAAGTGCAGAATTTCTTGCAATTTTTTCTAAAGTAACACCACAAAGACATTTGTGAAATTGGATTATTTTACATTGGTGGAAAAAAACAGTGTGGCTAGCGATACAAAAAGAGCACTCTTTATGTTCATTCCTTAAAAATGTACATGCCGATCTTTTCTTTAAGCTTTACAACCATTTTCAAACAAAGCTAAGCATTTGCCTAGCACCCCTTGTTTGGGATTAGCACAGTTAGCATAGTTAGCATAAGCTAACGCGATTTCTCTGAGGTTTTTGAAAAGGTTTCTAACATTTCCAGATCCAGAATGTTCCATGACAGACAGATAAACAGAGCACCTTAGCTACTCTCTGTTTAGCCCTTTTTTGTTGTTCTTGAAGTCTTGCTCTCTCTTGCTCCCTTGCAGCCTGTATGATATGCAGACATATTGTTGTACATCCAGCTTCCATTTTGAAGTTTCCATCTCTTCCTCGAATTTCGTTTTTAACACCTCACTGAGGCTCAAGTGATCCATCTTAACTACTTAGAATCTTCACTCATAATTGGCAAATACATCCTAAGTGTTATCAACACACGTTTCTCAAGCTAATGTCACATTCAGCCTGGTGGGCGGAGTCTTACAGGACACACCAGACACAGATGAGATTCCTCAAAACGCTACCATTGTTAGTGAACAGCAGCGGGTGTCTGTATCTGACTTCATGCCACGTTGTCACCCTCAGATCTACCCGGACCCGGAGCTGGAGCAGCAGATCCTGGCGCTGCCCATCCGCTGCATCCACAGCGAGGAGGGCTGCCGCTGGACCGGACAGATGAAGCAGCTGCAGGTGAGAAGAAGCTCTTGCTTCTCTCTCTCTCTCCATCATTCACTCGCCCGCTCTGGTGCCCAACACATGGGGCAGATCTGCTGAATGTGTGGCTGGTTTCTCCTCCGCCCTCAGGGCCACTTCTCCACCTGCGCCTTCAACGTGATCCCGTGCCCCAACCGCTGCTCCGTCAAGCTGACGCGCCGCGACCTGCCCGATCACCTGCAGCACGACTGCCCCAAGCGCAAGGTCAAGTGCGAGTTTTGTGGCAGCGAGTTCACCGGCGAGGCCTACGAGGTAAACGCTGCTTTTTTGGTTTTTTGTTTGTGTTTGTTCTTCTTTGTGGTTGTGTGAGTTTGATGGAAAAAGAAACACCTGGAGAGAGATGACTCATGGCGTCAAATGAAAGAAGTACCTGTTAAAAACAGCTGGAAGAACTCGGGCCTGTGCGTCACCATGTTAGGAAAATATTTTCTGGTAGCACAAATGATGGAAGAGGAAACAACTTTTTCATGTTTTTTCCTCAGCAAGTGAATGGAGGGGCCTTTTACTCCTCACTAACACCTCTGTTGGTCCTGACTCACTTCTATTTACTCTCTCTCTCTATGTACACATTTCTAGAACCACTACCTTTCACTTCAAATAAACAACATAAAAAAACTGTTAGAAATGTTATATGAAGGTTACTATCATTCTGGTCTATCTACCCTCTTTCTTTTCTTTGCTTTTGCCATTGTGACCTGCCGTCTTTCCTTCTGTGTTTGGGTCTTTTCTCCTTTCCTTTCTTCTTGTCTCCGGTTTTGTGGATTCCATCTTATAAGTGTAAATGTCTTACATAAATTCACTGATTATTACTATTATGTTACATTTTAAAATAAGCATAAAGAACTGAGACGTGTTGGAACCCTTACAGAAAGGCTAACCCTGTACGTACAAGGGCTAGCAACGAGACACAAAAAAGTTGAAAATTGTTAAAACTCTTATTGCTGTCTTTCGTATTGCCTCCAATGAGTTGGGTTTCACATCAAGTGGCGATTACTTTTTCCTTTCTCAATCATTCGTCAAGCCTGTCACTCGTGATAGACATAAAGTTCTAGCTAGCTCTCTTAGTGGCTCTTAGCCAGCTACTAGCTAGCTACCTGTTACTGGTAGCCTCACCTGCCACAGAAGGCGAAGAGGTCGGTGCTCAACTCAAAACTTTCGCCTGACGGAAAAATACGGGCATATACAAGAATATATGAGATTAAATAGTTTTGTCACTACACAATGTAAGACTTATGATTAACATATTTAAGACCAATGCACATTATTGTAATGTATTTAAGACTTTTTAAGATCTTCATTTTAGATACGTGAATTTAAAACTTTTTAAGGATGCGCGGACAACCAAAATTTGGATTTGGATTTTTTTTTTTTTTTTTTAAATCATCAATAATTTCTCTAATCCCATTTGTTTATGTTTTGTTTGTTTGTTTGTTTTGGTCAGAACCACCAGGGCGTGTGTCCTCAGGAGAGCGTTTACTGTGAGAACAAATGCGGAGCGAGGATGATGCGCCGCCTGCTGTCCCAGCACAGCATGGCCGAGTGTCCCAAACGCACGCAGCCCTGCAAGTACTGCGGCAAAGAGTTCGTCTTCGACACAATCCAGGTGAGTTTTGCTTGAGCCAAAGAACAAAAAAGAAAAAAGAAATTGGTCATTGTAAGAAAACAGAACTAATCTGTATTTGACACAAGAACGGACAGAGACGCATTTATTTTCATCTGAGTATTCCTGCAGCTGCTTTCTGTCTGAGGCCTGAGCGGGGCAGGACAAAGAAGAGGTGCAGCAGCAGGATGTTTCCTTTCAGGGTGCCTGTGTCCTTCTCCAGCTGGATGTGGTGTGAGCCGCTGCCATTAGTGCTTTTAAGTTGAGCTCTCTTCCCCTCAGCACTTCTCTGACAAAGGCAGAGCTGTGATTTTCCCCTCCTCTCACATGCTGGGTCAAGATGTGCTGACGTGACCAAACGTGGGTCGCAGTGCTGAACAGCTGATTTCCTGTTTTGTTTTTTTTTCACGGATTTTCATTACAGTGTGAACACAGAGAAGCTTTAAAGTTGTTGAAACTGCTGAAACTTTCTTCTCTGCGAGCGACAAACACCAAATGTTAAGTTGCGTACAATTCTTCTGTTGTTGGCAAATGATGCAACTTTTAAGCTTTGTCTACAGCAACTTCAGTATCCATCAAAACAACAATTTTATCGTTTATCGCAATAACTTTTGGGACAATTTATTGTCCAGGACAACATAAATGTTTCTGCTTCACTTTTAGCTTTTTCGGCTAATTTAACCAAATCAGTCCAATTTAAAGCAGTGCAATAAAAACAGCAAATTGTAGTATTTTTAGCATGCAAAAACGTAATCACTACTATTAAATTCACAATTTACCCCAAATTCACCAGAAATACCATCTAAAGTCAGAATACAAGACAAAATTGATCTGATTTATACAAAACATGTAGTCAAATCAACCCCTCCATAGACCTGTATTTTCCATGCATTTATTTTCACTCTTGGTTACAATACAGTGCAGTTAAATTCAGTTTGAAGTGCCAAATTGCAAAGTGTTTCCTATTTAGGGAAACCCAGATGATTATATTGATTCACTGACTTTGCAGCAAACCCGGAGGGTCTGTACCTTTGTTTGTCACCTCGTCAAAAGTGAACAAAACAAAATGTATTTATCCCGAAGATACCTTCAATGAATGGAAAGCATATCGTCTCTTTTTCATTCATTAAAACCAAAATAATGTTTCCGTTTCCGTTCTCTTGGACGCAGAACCACCAGTATCACTGCCCTCGCTTCCCTGTCCAGTGTCCAAACCAATGCGGCACTCCCAACATCGCCCGGGAGGACCTGGCCAACCACGTCAAGGACAACTGCGGCAACGCACTCGTCCTCTGTCCTTTCAAAGACGCCGGCTGCAAACACAGGGTAAGACTGACCTGCATCTGTTCTCATTAAAATTCTCCTGACTCTGTAGGAATGTCCTTTTAACACGCCCATTGTTGTGTTAATCATTAGCCAGGAAGCTTTTTTAAAAAATACATAATCTTTACTTGGCTTTGGTTACCAGGTCCAAAGATCCAGGTTGTTGCCTAATAACAGGACAGATGCAAACAAACTGACATATCTATCGGTGTCTTTTTTAAAGGTACCAAAGTCTGGAAATGTGGAGACATCAAATGCTGTGATGTCATTTTTCCACTTTTTGTAGACTCTGAGAGTCAAGAAAGCCTGAACTGGAAGCAAACAGAAATGCATATAAGCAATAATAATAAAGGTAAAATTGAGACTATATGGTAAATATGAAGAAATATCAGATGCAAATTGGTTTTTAAACAAGCTGGTTCATGAACGTTCTGATATGAATAAATGTTTTATAAATCATGAAGGCAACCAAGAGTTCTAATAATGTTGGGGTATAGACTTACAACTTTTCCAAATGTAGCCTAATAACCTGAGAGTGTACGTCTTGTGTAGATTTAGATTTGTTGTTCCACATTTTCCAGAGTTGGCTGCTGTTTAAAAATACGAAGAGTTTTTAAAGAGACAGAGGCTCAATTTCAAGGCATTAAGTTACAAAGTCAAATTTCTTTTAAGTCATATTTGATACACATGACATTTTTAGAACAACTGAAGTTAACATAGTTACTTGGTTGTGCTATAAAATGGCACCATGTGACTCGAAAGTACATGATACTGCTCTCCTAATCAAAAGAAACTTCTGGATAAAGTTACAAAGAAACTTAACTTAAAATATGGAAAACTTTAATTATCTTGACCCATCAACCTATTATGTTTCAAATCAACCTGACACATTGTTTGATTGAGTCACATGAACAAAATGTTTTGTTTTTTTTACTGAACAAAGACTCATGAAAAATAATCAAACGTATTCAGTAGAGAATTAACTGTATTTTATGAACTCTTAAACAGAAGTGATTTGTTTTTCTCCCTGCAGTGCCCTAAGCTGGCAATTAGTCGTCACTTGGAAGAGACCACCAAGTCGCACCTCACCCTGATGTGTAACTTGGTCGGTCGCCAACGGCAAGAAATCCTGGAGCTGCGACGAGAGATGGAGGAGCTGTCCGTCAGCCAAGACGGCGTCCTCATCTGGAAACTCAGTGACTACTCCCGCAAACTCCAAGAGGCCAAACTGCGGAGCAACCACGAGTTCTTCAGCCCGCCGTTCTACACGCACCGCTACGGCTACAAGCTCCAGGTGTCGGCCTTCCTGAACGGCAACGGCAGCGGCGAGGGCTCCCACCTCTCCGTCTACATCCGCGTCCTGCCGGGAGAGTACGACAACCTGCTGGAGTGGCCCTTCTCCTACAAGGTGACGTTCTCCATCCTGGACCAGAGCGACCCGTCCCTCTCCAAACCCCAGCACATCACAGAGACCTTCAACCCGGATCCCAACTGGAAGAACTTCCAGAAGCCCTGCAGCAGCCGCAACTCGCTGGACGAGAGCACCCTGGGCTTCGGCTACCCCAAGTTCATCTCGCACGAGGAAATCAAGAAGAGGAACTACATCCGAGACAACTGCATCTTCATCAAGGCCTCTATAGATATTCCCCAGAAGATAATGGGTTGAGACCCAAGTGTTGGTTTTTCTGTCCATGAAGGAGGAAGATGGGTTAAAGACTGGAACTGACGCTTAACCTTGAAAACTTCCACACGTTCACCCTTTAGATCCTTCCTCCCCTGATAGCCTCTCCGCCGCAGAGCTTGAAGCGAGTTTGGTTTGTGCGAGCTGACTTGGAGGAACTCGCATCACGAGAGGGGAGAAAATGTTTGGTCTGCAGAACTGTCACTCGTTGACGTTCCTTTTTTACGTTGTTTTTTCTATGCGTTTGCTGACCTTTTGATCACCCTCTGCAGCTTAAAGCCTTTGAAATCAAACAGTGCCTAGAATGTTTATCTTGAGTTATACTTCTGTTTTTGTTTCTGCAGTACCAACACAAGAAGAATGTGGTAAAGACATAGATGTATAAGGTTTGAAGGGCATCTGTGAGTGGAACGAAGCAAATGTTCAGCACCGCCCCAAAGAAGAGGGACCTACCAGATTCACACTCAAGCCCAACTGACTTGTTTACACACTCAGACAGTATCATGATCCTTTAACAAACACACCGTCCCCCATAACTACTACCAATAAGGTTTATATAAACACAAACATACAAATACTTTTAGGTGACCTTAAATATCTAGATGTTTTAATTAAATGTCTTTAGCAATTCATGGCTCTCCTTAGGCCATGAAAACTCTTACGATATGCTAAATGTGAAATTTTCGTTTCTTGTTTGTTTAACTTACCTTACAGATTTGAAGACTGAAAAACAGAATGGTTTTGTTAGGGGAAACCACAGATAAAAATTGTAATCTTGAATCTAAACATAAACTTAAGACCAAGCAACTTCCTGTTTTTATTGATTTTCGGTTTATGTACCTCCACCGAACTTGGAATTTCAGGTTAACATGTCTGACCTTTAGCAGAATACTGACCACAGCTTCCAGAGACTTATTAAAAAGACTTAATAATGGAGGCTTTATAGTTTTTACTATGCGAGAAAGAAAATTCATTTGTGCTGATAATGAAATTAAAGCTGGCTTCCGAATCGCTTAAATATCTTTAATAAGAACCAGAACCGGGAAGAACTTAGAAAACCTCTTTTCATTTATCTCTGAAAAATACCCCATATTTTTATTTCCCTAAAACTTGATAAAAACACATAAAACTAAAACTAACATCCATTCTCAAATGGCTAGGTTTAACTTAAATATTTGAAGAATAACCAACATGGCTTTTATTGAACAACTATTACCAACATTAAATGTGAGTCTCACTCCTGGACCTAACCTAACCCGTTAAACTATCTGCTCTGATTTTATGTTTTTATGCTAAGCTATGCTAACTACAAATTGGTAGCATAGCTTTGCATTGACAGCTACATACACTTTCATTTACTTTTTGTAACGGTAAAAAGTCATTTTGAGTTTTGTTTTTACCTTTTAGCTTTCCAAAAACACTAATGCAAGAGCGTTGCAATTATACAGCTGAAGGCGATCTTTGAATAGCTAATCTTAGCTTAACTCTGAATAAAAAGTAAGAACCAGCATAGCTTTTACTGAACAGTTACCACCCAGCAGTAGATGTAAGATGTAATTCCTCCATACATATAGATGGAGCAAGTTTACTGTTTGTTCCAGATTCCAGTCCTTTAAGGGTTTTGCATACTCGCAAGAACTGAGAAAGATTTTCATTTTCTCAAGGTGTCAAGATTTTACAGAAAAGAAACGGCACAATTCTTGGGACGTCAGCAAAAACTTTTCCCCATTAAACACATCCTATGTCATTTTAAATTTCAAAGGTTTTCCTAGAAATTTGTTTTCCGAGATGATTTGTTGAGAATACTCTGCATTCATGTCCTACTGCCCTCTAATTTCTCTGCTCTTGCGTAGTATGCATAGCCCTTTAGGCTAACGATTGCTAACAATTTTCATTAGCATAACTTACCCTAAATATTCAAACATCTGTTCACTCGCCTCCTCTAACAGAGAAAGTCTGATTTTATGTACTTTTTAAAAAATATTGCCAAAACCAAGACTACACTTAAAACAAATTACACGAGAATGCTGAATATGTGTTGGTTGTTACCGTAGCAGGAACTAGCTTGCGCTCTTGTGTAAGTTGTAACCAGATCAAAGTGTCAGGGGCTCTCTGGTGTACTGAACACACACACACACACACAACTCTAACTGGCTCCTTATTTACAGAGTCCTCACACTAATAAGAGAGGTTACCGTACCTTTTGTCCACTTCCTCCCAACTATCGGGATACACACGCGTTTTAAGAGTGAAGGAAAAGCCATGTGGCCTTTTTACACAGTATGTCTTCGCATGAGAGTTTTAAGGGTGAGCAGGCAAACGCATGCTTCATATGTCAAAACCTCGTTCTCACGTTTTTTGTTTTTTTTTTTAATGTAAGCTGTATTCTTGAAATCCTCACTTGTTGATGACTTTTGTTATTTTTCTTTAACCCTTTTCAGTTGACAAGAACCTGTCAAAAAAAAAACTTTCTGATTTTGTTTTTATAAAATGTGAACCTTGGTGGCATAACCTATAAGGACAATGAATATTTGACATTAGTGTGTTGTTTAGCACACGTGGGGAATGGAAAGCCGTTCAAAGGCTCGGTGTAATGGGGGGGACTGTTAGCTCAACACACAATGTGACAACGAGCAGCCCCGTGCTGTACGCGTGTTTTCGTCAAAGCACCATAAGGAACTGAGAAGACTTTTGCAGTTTACTTATGATATATGTGAATACTAATGTAAAAAAAAATGCAGAAGCACATTCTGTCTTTTTATTATTATACATGGGGGGAATTCTTAATTTCTTGTCATGAATACCAGCTGATATTTTACAGTGACACAAAAAGGCAAGGAAATTTAAAAAAAAAAAAAGACAAAAAAAACCTTTTTTGTAAGATTCTGTATTTTTCAAAACGCTTAACTGTTTTATACAAGCTCTTTATGTTGGAGAGTCGGGGTTGACTTTGGGAGTTTTCGGACCCATTCGTCTTTTGAACATTTGGATAATTTGTTTGTCTGTGTGGTTTGAGCCTGTTCTGTCCATATTGTTTTCTCTTAAAAGTATTTATTTTAAGGAGCCATCTGGAGTCTTGACTGATGGCACAAATGTTTTATTATGTTGATTGATGAGTGCTTGTCAATTTCTTATGTAAAATAAAATACCGTATATCAGTTGTTTTACTTATTTCCATGTGTGCTCCACAATGTATTTTAATTGCTTCATTGTGTTATGGAAACACTAGTTGACATTTTATCACCAAAGTAAAGGTAGTGTTATTGTAAAAGTAAACCACTAGCTTAGAAAAGGCCTCCAATATGCAATTTTATTTGCATGGCACGGAGTGTGCTTTACAAGAAAATAAAGAAATGGAGAGAAAATTACTTTGAAAATAAATATGACAGAACACATAAGAGGGAACATTAAAATGGAATTTTAAAACTGGGAGTTGGTTTGAAAGTTACGCATTACAAAAACTAAACGCTGCCTGTCCTTGTTTAGTTCTACGACATGGAAAACGAGCAGGAGGTGCGTTCCTTTAAACCTCTTAGAAATATGGCAGACCTCCGTATCTAAAATCCGATCCAAGCTGATTTTAAACAAAAGGAAACATAGAGAAACTGATAACAGTAATAAAACTTTGACCTCTGATTCTTAGACGTACATCTTACTTAATCACTGATTTACCCAGCAGGTTAGAGTCAGTTCTTTTGAATTTGAACATTTTAGAAAATAAAGCAGAGGCCTACAGAGTTCAAGACGTGACTGTACTGTACCCATACTTCAAATACTACACTTGATGAGTCCCTGGCTTCCCATGATGCTAATTAAAAGCCTGCTATTAGCAGTGGTGGCGGTTTAATGAAATGTCCCCATGAACAAGCAGTGACTTTAGCTTAGCCACTGCATTAGTTTAACCCAAATACAAGAAGTCCCCCAGTTAGTTTTATTGCTGTTTTTTTCTTGAAACTTAAATTAATTAAAATAACTAATTTGTTTGACTTTTAAGTTAGCTTACGACCAAAATACGTAGCTCAATATTGCAGTTTAAATCTGCTCTGAATTTATATTGTGCTACTTTTTTATCGGTGGACCAGGAGTTTGACAGAAATGTGTGCTGGAAATACAAAATGTTTAAATTGTTAGACCAGCGCATTAGCCGCCACCATTACATTTAAAGTATCAACATACTTTTAGCTTCACTGAATTATTGATTAAATATACCACTAATGTTAATACTTAATGGAACTGAAAGCCAATAAAGCTCATCTAGCCATCTGTCCTGTTGGGACTGCTTTATAAAAATTAAAGCAGTTGCAATATTCATCTTCTATTGACCTAAACCAGTACAAAACGCTTATTCAGTTAAGTAGCTTTCCTGTAAAAAACATCTTAAGTTTGTGCTGTTGAGAATTTGTTTTGCTTCTATCTAGATATCTAGGTCGGGGGTCATTGTAGTTTTGCAAGTTTTGTTTTTTTTCCAGTATCTCCAGTCAGAGATGGTGGGAATTGAAGCAGCAGAGGAAGTGAGGCAGACGGGAGTTTGCATCAGCTATCCATTTGGCTCTGGTGCGAGATTACAGAAGAGGAAAGTGAGCTTTTAATATCGAAATCTCTCTGCAACCCCTAAAGAGGACAGTCTTGCATTTCACTTGCTGTACAAACGCGGGCCAAGGTCCTGCAAAAGCTATAATCTCGCTTCTCTTAGTGCTCATTTCATGGCTCAAAGATAAAAACATCTGTTTTTTAAAAGAAGAAGAAGAAGAAGAAAGGAGTGGGCTTCTTTTTCAATTCAAAAGCCAGTTATTCAATAACGCAGAGAAAAGTTTGTAGTTTAAAATTGAAAGCTTCGCGGATTCCTGGCATGGAGCGAACAACCAACAACCCTGTTGCTCCTTCACGGCGACGGCAGCATCAAAATAGTAACAGGCTAATTACATGTTAGCAGAGCTTTTTCCTCCCCGCGCAACATGTGGAGTCAGAGTCACGTGCGCCTCGCCGCATACAGGCCCGCTCTCTGAAGTGACCCTCTGTTCCCTCCGGTAAATCATTTACAGGTAGTCACATTCCCAACACTGTGAGCACACAACACGTAGCCTTTGGCCAAAATACACACTGGAAGAAACAAAAAAGAAAGAAAGAAGCAAAATGCCGGCGGGGTCGGAGGAAGAGGAGGCGGTGAAGATGGAGAAGAGCCCGACCTCCTCGTGAGGCTTTCCTTGCCTCGTGAAACCCGGCACATCAAAGGGGAGCTGCGGCTCGTGAAGCGGTGCCAGGCTGTCGCTGCTCATGCTGGAAGTTTAACAATCGCGCCTCAGAGCCGAAGCGAACCGGGCTGGTTTATGAGTAAGGTGGTGTCCCATGGCGGCTTTATAGAAAATCTGCGCCTGGATTAACGCCAGAACCTCCCTAGAAGATTAACAGGACGAGTCCGAGCAGTCATCTAAAGAACAAAAGTCACAGCATGTGTGTCAGCACTGACCGCTGACCTGGAAATGACCATTTGTTGTTGTTTTTTTTTTTTTTTTAAATTAAAAATGTCAGAATGTAACTTTTATTTTAAGAAAAAATATGTCACCATGTATTGACAGTATAATATGACGCAGATAATCTGAAATTATTGCTACTACCAAAAACAACCAATCAGAGCCAAGAGGAGGGTCTTAATGCTGTCAATCATCCTCATGTACTCTGCTCAATTTGCTAATGCCAGAGAAACGATTGATGGAGGAGAAAACATTTTTTCTTTTCTAGCTGCAGCGTAGCTGAGTGAGGAGGGTGATTGACAGCACTAAGACCCGCCTCCTTGCTCTGATTGGTAGCTTCCAGTTAGCACTGGGAGAAGATGGAGGAGCTACTGTATATATATTTTTTCACATACTGTGTGCTCACACCATACTATCACGACTTGGTGACAGTTTCTACAGTTTTCTACAAAAAAAAAAAAAAATATATATATATATATATATATATATATATATATATATATATATATATATATATATATATATATATATATATAAAAGCTGAAAACATTTAGTCAACTAGGGAGACAGAGTCTGGGCCAAGAGTCAGCATCAAAGCAATCAACAGTATTCAAAAGCTATTCTTATGAATACTATTCAGTATTCATAAGAATAGCTGATTTTCACAAATATGACATGAGCAAAAGAGAATGTCTAAAAGCAGCAAATCTGTAGAAACAATTGATAGACGTGCAGAAGCATCGGAGCTTCTTAGAATGACTGAGAAATCGCTTCTGTGACATTTATCAATGATTAAATGTTGCATTACTATATATACTTCTGATCAAAAAGTTCACCTGAAAACCTGAATTGACTTAAAGATAATGAACATTATCTTTAAATTTACATCATCTCCATCAACATTTGGAGCCTTGTTGGTCAAAAGCTGAAAGGTTTTAGAATTATAAAGTCTTTTTTTATTTCATCTTTTATTCCATATTGTATTAATTTGTTGCATTATTATTATTATTATTATTATTATTATTATTATTATTACATGTTTTATTTTAACTTTGACAGTAGAATTTAACAGCTGATACCACCTGGACAGCTTTGCCGTAGCGTTACAGTGAGATCGTTACATTTCTTACAGCATAAAACACACATCTAAATATATTTATTCCTCAACTGTCTAATAATCATAGAAACCCGGTTACGTCTACCTTTAAACGAGAATTGCTGCCTGACACAACAATTTTTACTGAAAGGTTTCAGATTATCAGCTCTTCTCATTTCCATTTGTTCTCTACGCCTCAAGACTTCCTCCATGATCCTCTCTTTCACCAAGGCGGCTCCACCCAACCCGTCCCTCTAATGAGTCACTCACATTATCCCACTTATCTTTGACTCACTCCTACAGATCCAGTGGCATGAAACACAATTGACACGCATATCATTCATAACCCAAACTTTATAATCCCTGTTGTGGCGATGGCACACATTTCCATTTCCAAAATGCCTTAACTACTTAATGTGATAATAAAGGTCTGATTAAAACTGTCCAAACATTCACACAGGTCCACTCAGGTCTCCAGCCGGATCGTGAAACGTTTGAGGAAAAAACAAACGTGTGGTCCATCATCCACTGCATTTTTTCTACGTATCCATGCAGCAGCAGAATAATGAAGTTCAGCTGGGAAACTGGAAGTGATGGCCCCAGGTCAAAGGTCAGTGAGATCCACTGTGGCTGCCTGCCAGTAGCAGCGCTGCCAGGCATGGATCAATTACTGTTCTGGGTTAATCAAAACACACAGAGGCGATTTTTATGAATGAGATGCTCCCCCACGCATCTGAACGAGCTTTCTGACTGATCACAACTCTCATGCTACAGATACACCAACCCACACGTTTAATGGCCCACTTGGTAAAGATATGCAAAATGCCTTAAAACAAATTTAATGCAGTTGGAGGGAGAAAAAAAAAATCAACCTGAAATGGCGTTTTTTTAAGAATCGGACTTGCTGCTCCCTCAGCTACTGAAACGTTTTATTTTCTAAGGCTGACAGTCCATTTTAAACACCATGACCGTCTTATGTGACATAACATGGAGGAGACAGGACAGCATTCCTCTCGATTAGCTTGGATGAGGGTTGACCATTACAAGTCAGGAAACGACCCCAAGGAACAGCTACTGTATGAGCGATATTTAAAACTTTTCAAGTAACTTAAACTGCGGATAGAAAACTCTGAATCAAGGGTTGAGACTTGGAATCAACATCGGCAAGGAAAGATCTATGTCTCACCTTCACAAACGCAAAAACAATACATTTATTGAGGTGGAATGTATTCCTGAATAGATAAAAAGTTATATATATTTATTACTGTTTTATGACTTATAAAGGTATATATTTGTGGTTGTGACAGTGGTCCAGTTGCTGGCGTTGTTGCCGTGTAGCACATGAGGCTTTCTGCACTGAGTTTGCATGTTTTCTCTGTGCCTCTATAGTTCTTATACAGGTACTTTCTCTCCAAATTGCCCATATTGTAGATATAAATGTGTGGAATACAAAATTGTTGGATGGCAGGTTGTTTTTCCTCTCCATTGTCGCTACATGCGCGGTTGGTATGAGGAATTCCTCCTGTAAAGTCAACTACACAACGCAAAAGCGATTGTCAGCTGTGGCTACAAGGAGCTACAAGTCAATGACTTCACGTGATCCACTGGGTTTCCTTAGATAACTTTATCTAACATTTGAATGATGACTTGAACTGAATTTACTGTTTGGTAGCTAGAATCAAGTGGAGTCTTCGTGTGATTGAACTGAAATGACTTATTTTGTAAGCTGCCTCAAAAGGACATTTGTTGTGAATTAGTCCTGTACAAATAAGCCGAATTTAATTGAACGTAGTTGTGACTCAAACATGGCAAAAATATTTATTCCATGCGTTATAAAATCCTTCCATCCATCCATTTTCTAACACCCTTGCCCCTAGAGGGGTTGGGAGGTGCTGGTGTCTATCTCCAGCCAACGTTCCGGGCGAGAGGCGGGGTTCGCCCCGGACAGGTCTGTGTTATAAAATATCCAATATTTTTATGAACAGCATGTTTTTTTTTTTTACTCGAATCAAGATAACATGTTTTGTCTTTCTTATTATTTTCACCTGTTGCAGTCAAATCCACGCGGAACATGAGCCATTGATCTCGACAGAGTATTTTTATGAGACACGTTTCTCATAAACTCCACAGACGCACGGAGCGAAGCGTCGTCTGAAAGGGCGAGTCGTCGGAGAAGATGTAAACACTAAGAGGTGCAAAAAGCAGTCAGCTACTGAGAAGAGACTGTGAAAAACAGAAGTGTGTTTGCAGCATCAGTCAATAGACATCTGTCGCTCATGTCGCCGAGTTCTGTTCGCTCAAATATGAGAGTTGTAACACGGATCAGCCTGCCGGACCGACAGGGTTCTTTATTTTTATTTTATTAAGAAATCAAGGATAGGAACATGGAGTAAAGAAACAACAAAAACAAACAATAGCATGATTTTTTTTTTTTTTAGCTGCTATTATAAACACTGTAATGTCTTTTTATTTAATCTTGGAAAATGGATCATCTTATTTTCCAACATAGGGTTTCAAGACCAGTAAGGACATATTTTCTGTATATCTGGTTATGAAAAAATGGTGGATTCACAAATTTTGTACCAATTTTGTACAGTGTGCTGCAATAATATTACATAAATGTTTCACAAGTCAAGATTTCACTGGAATATTTGCAAGCATGGGAATGGAAGTTAAACTGAAAATACTTAATTGGTGGGGCGTGCTGTGGTGGCGCAGGGGGTTAGCACGCCCCACGTTTGGAGGCCTTAGTCCTCGACACGGACGTCGCAGTTTCAACTCCCGGTCCCGACGACCTTTGCCACATGTGTTCCCCCTCTCCTCACCCTCCTTCCTGTCTGCCTACTGTTGAAAAAATACGAGCCACTGGCGCCGCAAAAACTCTTTGGAAAAAAGAAAATGCTTAATTGGGATGAAAGTATGCAGATTCTTTGTGTTTCTGTGTGGATGTGATGTTTTAGATTTAGATCATCCAATGGCCGTCCAGTTCAGATTTCCATTTAAAACTCCTGTTTTTTTAAAGACACAATGATAAGAAGGTTTTCAGGGCTTTAGGGGTGTTTTATTATAGTTTTTGTTGCATGTCTAGTTGAAGTATTTTGTGTTTTATTACTCTGTGTGTGCAATGGCACTGCTTTATGCATTGTGTACAGCACTTTAATCTTTGTGATAAAGTAAAATGCTTTGTAAATACAGCTGGATTGGATTGGGAATATGAGCGGAGCCCACAGCATCACAGATCCCCTACCTTACTGAACAAAGAGCATAAATGTGGGTGGGTTTGTGTGCACATAAATGATTTTATGTTTTGTAAGTTTGCAATAATTAGCTAAAGTAGCTTAATAATTTGGGTCGGATGGATTTAAAATGTATGTGGCCATTTAGATGAGATAATGTCCCCACGCATATTAAGAAAATTAATGAGGATGAATATTTTTAAGAACCGCAACATGTGGTACATTTTCAGCTGCTGTGGTTCGCTTTCATACTGTCTCAATGAAAACCCTCTGAAAAACATGTTCCCCCCGTGGCCTGCGGTGGCGCTGCGCCAAAACCACGGACGGAAACAACACGAAAACCTCCGAAGAAGACACCGAGGGCAACTTCCTTCTTCACGAAAGAAGGTAAACAAAAACGCGTCGGATTTGAGCGGTGGTAGGATTTCTCTTTTGCCTTTGGGTAAAGACCAGGAGACATTTCTGTTGCCATCACGATAGACTCGCATGGTTGCGTTTTTCCCGGAACACGCGGACAAACCTTCTCATTAGATTTCTAACGTGGCCTTTAACCAAAACGCTCGCCGACCACAATTAGCTTAATTCAGCTGTTTCCATTCTGCAATCCTCCCAGTGATAAACACACTGTTGTGTTGACAAGCCAGTGGAAACATTTCCCGCTGGCCAGCGGGCCTGCATGTAATCTTAATTCCAGCCTTTAGCTCATAAGTAAAGCCCTTCCGTGGCGCCAGTCATGCAGCCCGTAATCTGGCTGTATGCTCAATGGCCACATGGCAGATTGTCAAGAAGGAGGGAAAAAAAAGAACTAAAAATAGAACTGTGACCCAATTTATTAAAATCTATTTTTAGCTGCCTGTTTTATAAATAACTACTGAAGAAGGTGTTTCTAATAACTACAGTTAGAAACACAATCCATTTTCTCAATCTGGCACTTAAATGTTATTTAATAATTGCATCCATTTGTTATAATTCCATTTGCTCACACAGTCAGGGTACGAGTCAAAGAATGCCTTTAAAAATATGTATGGTGAACGAAGATTTTACGTTGCTAGATCTATAATTCATGCGCAACAATTTTTGTGATCTATACTTGGACCCCTCACACTTGGGAAAGCTACTCAAGAAAGTATAAGTAACCGAGGTTACTGTTATTGAGTACAACAAGCAATATAATATATACACAAAACAATTATTAACGGTGTAATGAGAAGTATTGTTGTGACGACGAGTATTGGAAAGAGTAGGAGCTTCTTAAAGAGACAGAAGCCCAGTGTTAAAGCAACACATTTCTTGTAAGTTATTTTTGACATATATACAGCGTTTTTATAACATCTGAAGGTAACATAAATAAAATGGCGCCATGTGCCTGAAATATACATAATACCGGCCCTTTAAATGTTGTTTGCTTGAAGTAGACTTGTCAGTAAAAAAAAAAAAGACAGGCAGAAAATTAAATATCACAGTTTATGAACTTCAGACGTTTTCAAGGCCACATGAAAATAAATATTTTTTTCCCCAAGCATTTCTCCGTGCATATTTAATTTCAAGTTCACTCATCCGCTCTCACATTAGCATACAAAAATATGTTTTTAAACACAAAATACTGCAGTTAAACTGTAAGGAAGTTGAAGTGGAGGTTTCTCTACTTCAGAACAGAAAGGAAGTGTTTGTTTTTGTTGGGCATTGTCTTCTTCTCCGGCGAGCGCCTCCTCACTTCCAGGTTTTTCTTCTTTGTAGTTTCAAGGCTACGGCAGGTCGTACATCACAAGGACACGAATCGTGAGCTGTGAATTATTGGACTCTGCGATGTACTGTAGTCTTACAGTTTGAGCCAGAGCTGAGTACAAAGACTGAAAACATCATGCAGCCTTAAATATCTGTCCAGTCCAATTGAGAATCCGTTGCCAGACTTAAAAATCACTTCACATTCAACCAGACCGAGCTATTGCGATAATACAATGGGGAAAGACTTCACTAGATATACAATGTATGGGTGTATTACTTATACGTATATATTGTCAACTTTTAAATTCCTTAAATTTATTCAAGTGACAAAATACAGTATAAGAATAGAAGGGATTAAACATATTATGATAATTTTCAAAGCAGCTTTAGATGATTTGTTTTTTATTTATTTACCTGTTCATCCCACTCACCTGTTCCCAGTCCATCAACTCCTCCAGTACAAACACAAACAAGGAAGAAAAATATTCCCTGTATTCGCTGTCATACAATTCAAATTGGTTGAAATGGTAAATTCATAAGAAGCTCACACTCAAAATGTATCAAATCAAAGTCATGTAGCACAAGTTTGGGGTAATCTTCTCTTTAAGCGAGAAAGACCTTACCTAATCTTCTGAGATTTATGTGGCAACATAAAAAATAGATTTGTGGCCAATCACGTTTTGAAAAAAAGTAGACATTAGTTTCGTTTCATTACAAATGTACACAAAACCTTTTTTTTTTTTACATTCTGCTAATGTAAAAAAAAGTAGCAAGTTCACAATCGGCTTGTTTCTATTGATTAATAAACACAATTAAAGTCCCACATAAATAAGTTTGCCCACGTGATAAGTCATTGAAAAACATGCTGTGCCATCATCCTCCAACAACTACCTTTCACCTTCTCTCGCAACATCCAGTTGCCATCTTGGCTGTCGATCATGTGACTCGTGAGTTTCCATCGCAGTTTTGTGAGATGAACCGTTTTGATACGGGTAAAAAAAAACTCCACCTCATCCAAGCGGCAAAACCTTTTACCGACAACCGAGAGATTCTTCGATGTTGCCGTGTTTCCACTGAGCAAATTTATTTTCAAAGTGTCAAATACGGTGGAAACGCAGCTGTTGAGAAACATTTCGTCCCCCCATCAGTGACATTGGAGATGATATGTGGAAACAACATTGCTTCTACAGTAGGGTCTATAGAAGCAATGTCACAACAGTGTCAACCGCGTTTAATCCTATTACAACCACTTTCCTAATCACCAAGATTTCTGGATTAAATTTCCCGTGTCAGCGGCGATTAAACTGGGAGAGCAATGGGATTGCCGTTGCTTCCAGATGGGCTGACTCAACTGGAAGTGACCAGTGGCAGCATAAGTATAGATTATATGGTTCACCGCTGGCTTGAGGTTTTGGCGTACAAGCTGCTGCCTCCTCCAACCAACGCCACCAAGACGCATTCGCTTCAGAGATGTAAATCAGACGATGTCCCTACAAGAGGACTATGTTTTTGCTCTGATCCTGGGGAAAATCCAGGGAGAATCTTGACCAGATGGCCCGGCTGAGATTATCCTCTAAACATGTCTCCATTTCTGTCACTCAGCCGCCCTTGGCATCTCGACGTTTCTATGAATACGTGGAGGGATAAACACCCAGTGAGCAGGTTCCCCCCTGTGTACCTCCGTTGCGTGTTTGTTGCCGTGTGCTTACATGTGGCCGGGGAAGACTTGCTCAAACAAGCGTGGTTTGTTCTCTGGCCCGGCCGCTTTGAAAAGCTCGGCACCACCCACTCTTGTCTCTAGCCGTGTTCCCACATCTGTGCAGTGGCTCAAATATCACTCCTTCCCCCCACCAGCATCTGCTGCAGGCGGAGGACTCAGTTCTCCACAAACTCTCAGATTATCTCATGCTTAACTCATTTGAACCCTCGGAGATAACCTCGCCGATCTAAATGATATCAGGACGCCCAAAAAGAAACGGCGATGGGGAGGGGGGAGAAAAGGACTGGGGTGTGTGGAGCAGTGGGCCGGTTTCGGTGGACCGGTGGGTGTTATCCTGTCATTCTTACAGAAACGGTCTGAGGACTGACAGTGAGCAGAGGTAGAGCGGCGCGGTTGCCACAGAGAACAAACTGAGTTTTCTTAAGCCTGCCTCTGATTGGCTGAAGCCTCCACTGAAGGAGGTAGACTCTGCCAATGGGAAACTATTGATATTTTGTTGCCAGGCCAAGCTGTCCTGATACAAAACTCATGTTTATGAGCAACAAGATCACTCGTCAGGTTCAGAAAGTTCCTGTTTTCACAAGATGATTATATTTGAGTGTATAAATGTGAATAAGTCCATATCTAATTTTCACAATAAGTCCTGTTTCTTCTAAACTGTTAAACCATCTGCTCCTTCACATCAGACAGGCTTTTTAAGTCACTCCTTATATCACATTTGTACTGTCTGGCTTTTAATACGGTGCAAGAGATGCATTTGTTGGGATTTTTATTTTTCTATTTCTGTCTTACACATATTTTCATTTATGTTGGAATTGATATTACGTATTTGTTGTTTTTGTGTGTGGCACTTCGGCCAACTGCAGCTTTTCTTAAATGTACTAGATAAATACATTTTATTTGTTTTGATAAATTAACTGAAAATCTACTGTAAGATGTAAATTCTCCTTTTAATAAATTACAGTGACATGTGCTGCTTTCTCTGCGACAGACTGGCGACCTGTCCAGGGTGAACCCCGCCTCTCGCCTGGAACGTAGCTGGAGATGGGCACCAGCAACCCTCCCGACCCCATTAGGGACACAGGGTGAACAGAAAATGGATGGATGGATGTGCTGCTTTCATTAAAAATGTTGTTTGACTCCAAATAAAATACTTAGCAAGTCAAGTAAACAAGAAAACAACAGGAGATACACAGAACAGAAGCAAAGAAAAGTAAGTCTTAACGGCCTCAGTAGCTCGTTTAGTTGCTTCATTTTGGAGAGAAACACATTAACACCTCTGTGTGGAGTTTAAAGGCTGTTTGGGAAACCATGAAATGCTTTAGATCAAATAATAATGAAGTTCTAATTCAATAGAAAGTGCTGGTGATAGATGTTCTCCATCCAGTCTGAGCTGTTTTGCAGAGAGAATTGGACAAAAAAAAAATCATATTTATCAAAATTTCATACAAAATAAAAGAATAAAAATACATTATTTTCTGATCTTTGTCTCAATAACTATAAAGTACTTAGTGTTTGTCTATGACAGAAAATCCCAGCTGAAGTTTGTGGTTGTAACTTGACTAAATGTGACGTTTCAGGCCATATAAGTGCTTTTGTAGGCGCAGCCTCAAACCATTCCCCCACAGCCTGCTGGCAGGATGGAGCTATAAGTGTGTGTGTGTGTGCGTGTGTGTGTGTGTGTGTGTGTGTCGGGGTGCAGGTTGCAGAGCGATCCTGTTGGTACCTGGCAGGTTTCTTATGGGAATTTGCTGTTGACATATAAAGGGTGGCGAGGCCCCCGGAGGGGTAAAATAGCAGGTAAAAGCCTGTCTTGTAAACAGAAGGCGTGTGACTGTGTTCACTCTCACTAAGAACTAATTTTCTTTTAACAAAAAATAAATAAATTAACTAAAATAAAACTATTAAAATGTTCATTTGTCATTGACGCACCAACTGAACTACTTGCTTTTACTAATACTGAACCATAGACGTTGATTTCCATCTCTTTTTCAGTGGTGATGCTGGTTTTTCACCATTTCACCATGGGTAAAAAATATTTGCTGTTTTGAGCCGACTGTTAAATATCTCAGAACGATCCAGACCAAAATGCACATATCAGCTCACGCTTCCTTTTTCTCAGATGCTTTATTATGTTTGATCCGTTCATGCAAACAGATCCTCCCGGTTTTTAATAAAGTGTTTTCTTTCTTGAGTTTTCAGGGTGTTTGAGGCTGTGGAGCATTAACTTTATGAAGTTTATGAAGAAGATGGAAAAACAATGAGCGCACATTTCTCTTTGGAGATTTCATTTTCTTCAGTGTATCCTTAGTTTTTAATATGCCCTTCATAACCCGGGTGTGAACAGGAAAACGTTTGTGTGTATGTAGAAAAATAAAGTTTTAAATTTAGCGAAGTGTATCTAGGTATCTCGCTAGCTAACTATCTAGCTAATCTTGAGCTAGCTAGAAAGATATGCTAGCTAGCTAACTATTCTTGAGCTAGCTAGATAGATATGCTAGCTAGCTAACTATTCTTGAGCTAGCTGGATAGATATCCTAGCTAGCTAGCTATCATTTGTTGAAAATAAGAAGAAAATGAAATTTTGTGGACAATAAGAGGAGTGCTTAAGCGTCCAGCCAGAGTTATGCTGGATGTGTTGGATGGTTGACAAATGAAAGTTTTGTAAGAGTTGAAAACATTATCTTAGAATTCAAATGACCAAACAAAAGGCAAAGGATACAGCTGTATTCAGACTGCAAATCAAACTTTCTGCTAAAGTTTTACATTTTTATTACATGAGGATGTTATTTTCCAATATCTGCAACTGAACTGAGGTATATGAAGCTCTCAGACATTCAGACCCTCTCAGTCGATAAAACGCTGACTCATGCTCTCAGCAGCTTTTACTGAATTTTTCCCCGTGTCTAAGTAAAGTGATTATGAGGTGATAAAAAGGAAACTGCTTGAGGTAAATGTGGTTTAAAGAAAATAACCAAAAATATTCAGGACTGAGTGAGGGTTAAGGCACGACTCAGTACTGTAAATGTAGCTGTCATTTTGTTTTGGAATTTATTTTCTTTTTATTGTAAATCCCTCCAAACAGACACCTGGAATTGTCAAATAATACAAAAACTTTCACAAAGGTAACAAAAACAAACAAACAAACAAAAAAAACATTTAAAATCTTCAAATAGCAGCAGCCAGAGGGAGCGATGTTTCTAGTAGCTATTAAAGGGGCAGTAGAAAGTAAAAGCAACAATTTTGAGCTTTACATCATGTTATAATATTCTCTCATCAAAAACATACCTGGAGTGTTGTCCTGATTCTTTCATGTATGTTTGAGAACTTCTTTAATCTCCATGGCAACCATACAGCTGAGCAAAACGCCCAGGTGGTGCTAGCTCCGCCTTTGACAAGGTAGCTCCTCCTTGGCGTTGCAGTTTCCAAGCTTCTGATCTTCCGTGCTCTCACTCGGCTCCTTCAGACTAGCCAGCAGCAATTAGCAAACACCTGGTGGAACTGAGCATCTGCTGAGCTCGTTATCGGAGCTACTTCTCAGTGCAACGCTGGTAAAAACATTGTTAAAAGGTTAATAGAGGAGCCATGTTTTGATGATAGAGCAGGAGTTTTTAAAGAGACAGAGGCCCGATTTTAAGGCCTTAAATGGCAAAGTCAAATTTCTTTTAAGTCATATTTGATACATGTACAATTTTTAGAACAACTGAAGTTAACACAGTTTCTTGATTGTGCAATTGTATAGCACAGTGTGCCTGGAAAACTCCGACAATTTTAAATCCCTAAAACTGAGAAAAGTGCACGTCGGCCGTTATTTTTCCAGCATCCCGTCGTCATGCGAGTGCTAATCAGAAACAGGCCGGCTGGACCGGGTCCAGCTTTCGCATGGCTGCGTCAGAGAGGCTGAGAACAATTAGCGTGCGTGAGGGACCCGCCTTCCCTCGGCGAGGGATGAATGACACGTTCATTTCTCAGGACTCATTTAAGGAGCTCCACTTAAGTGAGAGGGATTATTTAAGAAGTGGAGCGACTCCATTCCTGCGCTGTTGAGTCAGAACTAAAGCAGTTTCTCAAAGTAGGAGAGGATCCGTTCGAGTACTTCCGTCCTCCTGCTTGCATAAATTAGAAGTGGGTGAAACAAAAAAGAATGAAAACTTTTTGATGTCACCACCCAGGAGCATTTTTGGGTGCCACAGGGAGGAGGTGTGTGTGTGTGTGTGTGTGTGTGTGTGTGAGTGTTTGCGGTGTTGGCTCGGCTCGGACTGGCGCCATCTTTGGCCCCACGGCTGCGGCCGCTCTAGATGTGCTTTGTCTTTCTTTCGTTAAGGATAGGCTCAACAACAATGAAAAAAAACAAAACAAAAAAACGTCCGAGCAGGAAAACGCGGAGTCTGCAGCGGGAATGACGTGGAGCACCAACGGCTGCGGGGATCTTCCCACCCTCCACCCCGGCACTAAACTGCTCTGTCCTGGGAGAAACTCCAGTCTCTGTGGTCTGATGCTTTTCATAAAAAGTTTAAAAAAAAACTTTTATTACTTTCTAATTCCAGTGCTTTGTATCAAGCCTTTCCCGTCACTTTATTTTATCACTCTGTGCTCAGTTTTTCCCACAGTAAACTAGTCCACAGCCTCTTCTCTGTCTCCATGGCTGATGAGCTGGATCCAGAACTCCAGCACTGAAGGCTGTAGAACTCAATCTGATTGAGCTTAGGGGTCTAAATTCAAAAAATTTAAAAACACTTAGGCTATGTCCTTTCATTCTGTTTCCCCAGTTGAATAAAGGTTTATTGGAAATGTTGAGCTGATATTAATAAATCTCAGTTCAAGGTTGAATAAACCATGTCGAAGTTCAGGTTTGAGATTCGTTGTTGGACTAAAAACAATCAACAGTCCTTAGAAGTAGTGAAATGCCGCTTTAAAATTCAACTTTTTTGAGCTTTGCATCATGTTCTAATGTTATTCTCTCATCAAGGGTTGCCTTGATTCTTTCATGCATGTTTGAGAAATCCTTTAGTGTCCCGTGACAAGCATTCAGCTGTGCAAAACGCCTGGGTGGACCAAGCCCCGCCTTCGAGTACGAAGCTCCTCCTTTAAGCTGATATTACAACTTTCCCTCGTGACTCCCTTCAAACTAGTTAGCAGAAATTAGCAAACACCTGGTGGAAATGTACATCAGCTAAGCTCGTTAAAGGGTTAATGGAGGAGCAATGTTGTGATGACTTCCCTAAGGCAGAGCTTTCTCTCTGAAACTCCGCCTTTTTAAAGAGCCAGAGGCCCAATTTCAAGGCGTTGAATTACGAAGTCAAATTTCTTTTTAAGTCATACAGCGTGTTTATATTTTTACAACAGAAGGTAACAGTTACTTGATTGCGCTGTAAAGTGGCGCTGTGTGTCTTTAAGTATCATTGGGCTCCGCTTTGAACATTGGTGCTTTGTACAGAACATTAATTTTTCATTTTTCGTTTCAAAAGAAAAACCTTTAAAAAACAAAAAACAGAGTAGTTTTTATTTCAGACTAACAGTTTAAGTGCCGCCTCGTCCGTCAACGGGAAGCTGTATTGGGCAGCCTGCAGGTGTCAGCTGAGCCGGGTAATGAGTTTAGTCATCAAGCGGCGCCGTGTCATCCTGATGGGCCGCCTGGGAGTCCTCCATCACCTACGGCTCTAATTGTGTCGTCGTGCTCCTCTCTCAGGCACCGTGCCGTTCCACTGGATTAACCAGCCTGGATGTGGCACTTCGACGGGGTGACGTCCTGCCCGCCACTTCCTGCCCACTGGATGCTTTGTTTGCTCTGTAAACACGCCGAACGTTCGAGACCTGTTGTCGCAGGACGCGGCTGTTTACTGAGGCCGAGGCCGCCGCCGTAAATCAGACCGAGGAATGTCGCTGAAATTCAAAACCCCTGCAGACTTGTTGATGGGGAGATGTGGAGAAATCTTAAATTCGTCCTGCTGCTGGGACAAGATGTTAAGACTGATTCATTTTGAAATCCAACCTTTAATTTGAGGGGGGGGTTTATTCAGTGGGTGGTTTAAGAAGTCCTAAATTTGCAAATAAAATCCAAGAGCAAAAACCTGTTGGGACATGTGGTGTTGATCCTTGGTTCTCTTCTAACATTTCACCAGTTTGGACGTTTGACCTCTGCGAACCGTCCACATCCTGGAGGGTCAGAAATGCTGGCAGTTCAAAGTTTTGCTCTTTAGAAGAGTCACTAATGTCCTGTTCTTTTTGCTGAACTTAAACAACAAAAATTTAAACAATTGACACCAAATATTTAGAACCTGTCTTTGTTTTTTTAAATAAATTAAACATGGAAGACTTTATAATCATTTGCAAATCACTTGTGTACAGTAACCCTTTAAAAAAACGGTTCCCCTCCTCCTGTGGTGGCGCTGCACCAAGAACCACTGAAAGAACAACACAAAAACCTCAGAATAGGAGACTGAGAGCAACTTCCTTCTTCATAAAATGTAAACAAATCTGGAGTGGCATTTTTCTTTTCTTTATTGTAGAATTTCCTCATTTGTCTTTGGCAGCAGACCACGAGACATTTCTTCTACTAGCGCTGGACTCTCGTGTTTGTTTTGGGGCTTTTATTTTCTTACCCAGAATGCCCTGGGAGTGTAGACGACTTCCTGCTTTTGGAGCGGTCTCCGGTCGGCTCGGCGTTTACACATGCATTCGAATTGAGACAGGGTTCGTCGAATTCAGAGACAATTATTTATTCATACTTTAACAGTTTTTTAAAGGTTTGTTTGATCAACACATTGCGCCACCACCGTACTTTAAGAACATTCTTCATCTTGATGTGGCTTAAAATGAAAATAAGTTTTAACACTCCTGATTTAGACAGATTCTCTTTATGAAACATTATGCAGAAAAAACCCCCCCCAATAAAAACGGGCTTCAAGTTTTCTCTTTTGGTGTATAATTTGACCCTGGTGTTTACATTGCTGTCCCGAAGAAAAACAAATGTTTATGAGAACTTCTGCAAACACAACCACATCAGTAATTTATATTAAATCTTGAATGTAAGGGCGTCGGCCATCTTAATGCTGGTTAAGGCTTGCCTTCCGGTTTCTGTTTTGTTTGCACTTTTGCTCATGATAAACTGCGGTGATTACAGCACCTTTCCTCAGCAGGGGCATGATTCACACATTCCATTAACACAAAGGTAAACTCACTCACATTAAACATTAACAGTGCCATTAACAGTTTACATCGCTCACCCACACACTGAACTATTTATCAGCTCAGAAACCAAATAACTTTTTTTTTGTGTGTGTGTGTAGTTCGGCGAGGGTTCGGCCTGGACACAGTGAGGCTGGAAGCGCTCCCACTTTTTCATCTCCCAGCTTTAAATTCAGATCTGACATCTCGACTGAAACTTTGGTGGTGGAGGAGGGGAGGAGGCGGCGGCCGGAGTCTGACTCTGGGTGTCCGCTTCAAGCAGCGCTCCGGCTCAACGTACAGTGAGTTTAATCTGAGGTCAGTCAGCTTTCCAAAGGGCATCCTAACCTAAACCGCTATTTAAAAAATCCCAGCAGAAAACACGGCACTTCTCAGCCACAATTGTTGATCAATCAAATGGAGCTTTTCTGAAATGGATTGTTTCTCATAAAACAATTTGGTTAATAAAATTGATTCCATCGTGTCATAAAGTTAAATCAACCCCGGCAACAGGTTGATCTCTTCCAGAGATTCTTAGTTATATAGAGCGATATTTAACAAATGGACGTTGTTTTCTTGTACTTTTCCAAATGCAATAACTTTAATTTCTCTTTATTTTCAACAAATTAATGTGTCAATTTCATCACTGATTTGTATGGACCAAAACAAACAGGATCAATATGAAAAAAATGCAATTAGACTTTAAAGTTAAATTATTTAATTAGAAATTTACACTACGTATGTTAGAAATAATTTAAAAAATCTAAATTCTGCAGCAATACACAGTGCCTATAACAAGTATTCACTCTCTTGAACGTGTCTCCCTTTTATTGATTTTACAGATCAATCCTGATCATGTACAAAAACATGTTTAATGTCAAAGTGGAAAGTGATTTCTAAAAAGTGAAATAAAAACATGTAATATGAACCAATCGACTACATGAATATTCAGCCCCTTTGTCGCGGATTTGTGGCTAGCAACCCGACAGAACATGAGCGTTTTTGCAGTTCGTTTTCATCTGTTGGTCTGGACCTTTTGAGCAGGTGAATAAACTCAAGATAACCCTGATACGGGCCGAACAACCAGGCTAAGACGCACTTTTTGACTAGAATGACAGACTGCTCAATTCAGCCAGCTGAAAATAGATAGTGGTGTGTTATCGCTGGCCGAGGCTGAACGGCGTGTAACGGGGCCATGTTCCCGGACGTTTACGACGACACGGAGCGCGCACGTTCCCAGCGCGTTCCTTAAGATGCCAGCAGGTTCGGCTGGGGGGTGGAAGCCATGTTGTTGATGTAACTCTAGTCACAAAGATGACATGATTTTGTTTTTCAGATGTCTTATTGTTTCTGCAAGATGTCTTCACAAGCAGAAGTAGAGGCCCGACTGCGAGAAAATGACCAATAAAACGACCTAGAGAAGAGTTTAGATCAGGGGTCTCAAACTCCAGTCCTCGAGGGCCGCAGTCCTGCAACTTCTAGATGTGCCTCTGCTGCACCACCTGAATAGAATAATTAGGTCATTAGCAAGGCTGGGAGAACTGATCTACACAAGAAAGAGGTAATTAAGCCGTTTCGTTCCAGTGTTTTGTATCTGTGGCACATCTAAAAACTGTAGGACCGCGGCCCTCGAGGACTGGAGTTTGAGACCCCTGCTTTAGATGGAGATTTGTGTTTCTTCTGCTTCAATTTTTTTCCATTTTTAAGCTAACAGCAAACTGTTTCGATTGTGTTTGTGTTTCTCTCATTTCTCTTTTGCGTTTAATAATGCTACCCATAAGCCTGTCTGTCAAAAGCATTTTTCCTCAGCTGAGTTTCCACTTTCGTGGCAACATGGTGGGTTGTTGGTTGGTTGATTGGTTGATTTGGGGAATTCAGTGTCCTTCTGATCTCTGAGGCTAATTTGCTAACTTCTTGGGCTCCTTGGAGACAAAACAAGACAAAATCATCTTCATCTTTGACAATATCAAGACTATAAATGTCCTCAAACATCTGCCGGTGGCAGATTGTTAAAACTCCACATTAAGACATATTAAAATATGAATAAATAGCTGTCTCTGCATTTGGTGAGTAATTCTTGAAATTAAATATTGAACATCTTTTCACGTTGATGTAATTTGGCAAAGTACAGCAAAAAAAAAAGAAGCCTTGATTTGATTGATAAAATAATATTTAAGGACACAAATGTTTTCTTGAAGGTTCTATTTATGTGACCCTTTGGAGTCTAGAAGGTCACATAGATGAGGAGAGTCTCAGTCATGCTGGTGTACAGGCTGCAGCGGAGAAACTACTCAAACTGTTTATCCACCACCATCGATGGTTATGCCAACTAGCCTTAGCATTCACAACAAGCTCTGGGTTGAGCAGTGTTTACAGACGGTGATTGACAGCGGTAAGACCCTCCTCCTTATTCTGATTGGTTGTTCCCGATGGAGCGGTGTGTTTCTGCAGATGGCAGCGGGATCACAGGGAGGAGGCAGAGGAGCTTGATCTTTTCACAAATTATCCCTCAAATTATACAGCCATGACATAATGACTGTTTTAACATTAGTTTTTTTTAAACCCACTTTTTAAATAAAATTTACATACTGCAGCTTTAAAGGATGCTGCACTTACCTGCAGAATATTTAACTCTGCAGGTCTGACAGAAAGATAATGACCACTTTCTGACTACAAAAACGATCAAATCAGTGTTATCAAAAAAAAAAGACCACGTCATGATATGAAACAGATTTCTCCCAACAGAGATCTGAAAGGAACAAATAGCAAAAGCTAAGTTGAATATGAACCATAGGCACATATCACAAGTCCTTTCAAACGTTTTTCCTTTCGTTGTCGTCAACGCATCGGCTTGAGGGGGACATAACTCTGTCCTCTGAGTCTCCTCCGACATATCAGGACAAAACGCACGAGGTCGGACGGCCGATCGCTGACCTGGTGAGCTCATGAAATCACAACGCCTGACAGGTTGGAGTTGACTCATTCCTCCACGCCTGACCGCATACGTCTCCTCTCACAGAGAATGAAATATTTGCATATTTAGATTTAAATGTATTTGCTAAAAACAAAATCAACATATTTGAGAAACAAGAAGCAGGACAGAGGGGAAGAGCTTTAAAAGTAATGAGTTGGGAGGTCTTCATCTGTGCTCCGACTGTCAGGGCGGGTCGTGACCCTTAACCTCAGCTGGATACCTTTCCTCCCCGCTGCTGCTGCGCGTCGGCTCCTCTAACTTTAGGAAAACGGCGTCGTCAGGGGAAACGGCCATGTGTCTTCCAGCTGTCTCCACCCAGAGACAATGATCCGTGCCTCCTGATCGTCTGCTGTACAGCTGACAAGATTGATTTTCTGCTGGAAATCGACATCAGGTGTCAGACATGGAGCAGATTTACGTCAAACAGCTCCTGTGACCTTTGACCTGTGCTGATGGATGCATTTAACCTCCGGATACAGACGGTCCTCATGTCCCTGTGGGTTGTGGCAAAACTTGATGTGAGAAATGTGGCTCACCGCCCAGGGCGGTTTGTCCTGTGGGACGACACATCGCTTGTCTTCATGTTCAACCTTCACCTTCAGTGTTATAGAAAAAAAACAAGCTGTTTTACAGAAATGATGAAAACCTTTAAGACTGTGGAGAAAAACAGGAAGATGCATCTCATCTTTTCAGGCAATTATTTTCTTTTAATCTGTCCCCATAAAAAAGTTTTCATGGATATATTTAAAGACGAAATTAAGAATTTAACTATCCTTAAAGAAAATTCACACAAAAATATTTAACATCCAGTGTTACAATGAGCATTCAAGGATTCACACAGGTTATTGTCATTTTAACCCATGCTAAAAACCTGATGTGAAATTAAATTAGTTACTCTGGTCCTGGTGAAAGCCTAATATGGCTTCAATAAAAATGTATACAATACAGTAAAAGAAAACTGCTGAATAAACAAATGACATAGCTAAACTAATACAAGTATCCAAAATAGCAAAATGAGTAATTACAGGAAGGGGAATGATGTAAAATTGACTTTTTTGGATTTATTTATGCTATAATGTTATTCCCTCATCAAAAACATACCTGGAGTGCTTCATACATCTTTGACAAATCTTTGAATCTCCCATGGCAACCATTCAGGGGGGTGCCTAAACGCTTGCTTTCACAAAGCTCGGCCTTTTCCGTGAAGCTCCTCCTCAGAGCTGCAGTCTCCAGCTGAGCTTCTGCTTCACAAAGCCAAAGCTCTGAGTTGCTCCTTCAGACTAGCCGGCAATAATTGGCACACACTTGGTGGAACTGTGAGTCTACTCATTACTGGAAATACTTCTCAGTCCATTAATGGTAATTACGGTTGCAAATGGCATAATAAGAAGCATTGTTGTGACAACTTCCTGAAGGCTCCGTCTCTTCAAGGAGCTTCTTAAAGAGACGGAGGCCCAATTTTCAGGTGTCAAATTGAGAAGTCCATTTTCTTTTATGTCATATTTGTCCCACATAATTTGCCCATATCTTATTTTCATCATTTTAAAATTCAGTTTTCAGTTCCACCAGTAACTTGTAATTTTTATTCTTTTTTTTGTTATTTTTAACTAATTTTTGCTGATACGTTTATTTTTATTGCCGCGTTTCCTAGTAGATTTTCTCCCTTTAAACAGCTAGCTGATTTCCAAATCTACTGCTTATGTTTCAGTCAATGTCATATAAGTGACTGGCTAACTTATTTTGTTAGGCTGGTTATGAAATAGAAAACAAACAAAATGTGTATATGTTATGATTTTACAGGGAGTATTGTTTGCAGAAAAAAATGTGAAATAGTATAAATCCATGAGGCAGAAAATGTTTTTCTATGATTCTGATGTGAATCCCATATGATTTAAGACTGTTATGATAGAGATTTATGAAATATATCTACTGACAACATAAATAAATATCTCCTCACTTT